>NW_006159725.1:18841-27930 GCF_000334495.1 Tupaia belangeri chinensis
CTTTTTTTTTTTTTTTTTTGAAGAGGTTTTTGCTATAGGGCATGTGTATTTGCCAGAAAGACAGAGACAGAAAGGGAGAAATCATCCCCCAGGGAGGACAGCCACGCCGCAATCCCTTCTCCTCCATTCTCCTCTGGGGATCTCGGGCACGCACACATGCCTGGCCTGAGTTTAAGCCACCGGGCCGGGGCCCCAAACCACGGTCAACTACATGGAAATCCAGCCACGTAGCCATTACACCAACTGCTGGTCCCAGTGCTCCCGTTTTTTAAAAACAGTCTTCTCCTTGACCTTTGCTAAGTGCTACTGGTCCATCTACAAACTCACTGTTTGCTCCCATCTCTAGTCTGCTGTTAAGCCCATTCAGTGAATTTTTTATTTCATTCTTGGGTAATTTTCAGTTCCATGATTTCTATTTAGTTCTTTTATTACAGTATTTATCTCTCTGCTAAGATTCCCCATCTATTCATTCATAATCCACATCTTTTCCTTTATAGTCTCAGACTTCTAAAAACTACTTTAGAATCTGTTAACTGCAGGATCAGCAGGTGGCATAGTGGTTACCTAGCGACTTGAAAATCACACCAGGCATGTGCACCCCAAAATCCCAGGAGGGGAATGAAGAAGAAGGGATTGAGGCATGGTCATCCCCCTGGGAGCATGGGCAATTTCTCACTTTCCCTCTCACTGTCTCTCTCTAGTGAGAACACATGCCCTATGGCAAAAATAAATAAAAATATGAAAATAACAGTGATCTGTTCATTGTAACATCTGAGTCATCTCAGGGTTGGGGTCAACTGCTTTTTCACTTGAGTAAGGGTCATGTTTTCCTGTTTCTTTGCATGCCTACTGAGTTATGATTAGATACTAGTCAGTGAATGATATGTTACAGAGACGCTGGATTCTGCTATATTTCTTTGAAGAGTAATTTTCACTTTAGCTGTCAGTTACCTTGGCTGGATTCAAACTCCAAACTCTGTCTCCCCTGTGGTAAACAACATCTGAAATCTGCTCAGTTCTCTCAGCTGCTGCTTTTTTTGCCAGGCTGTCGTGTATCTCCCTCACTATGAATATTTTTGTGCAATAGCTAGACAAATCAGTCAAGAACTTTAGCCAGTTTTCCATAGATTTTATGTAGATTTTAGTGCAGGTCATTCCTTCTGCAATTCCTCCTTTTCAGCCCCCTCCGTTTGATTTCTGCTTGCTCTGTCCTAACTGGTAGGTCAAGCTAGGAAGTCTTCAGATTCCACAACTGGATCCCCACGTGGTATGCCCTCAGAAAAACCTTGCACACACAAATCTCACCCTTTGCAATTCCTCCTTTCAAGGGGAGACACTCCTTCAGTTGCCACCTGCTTTGGATCACTCCCCAATGTCTTCAAGTAATTGCTTTTTCAAAATAAGCACTTCATCCGTACATTTTATCATCGTCACCTGCTACAGGTGGCTGCTTGCGGTAAAAGTATTAGTCCAGCAAAGCTATTCTTCCATTACTGGAAGTCAGGACTTCATCATCCTTTTTACACAGAAGGAAACCGAGGCCCCCCAAAACGATGTTGCTGACAATGTCTGGGCCTAATCATCCGTTTGAATAGCCAGGTCATGTCACAGTTGATCGACGGGAGAGCTTCCCTGATTTTATTTTTTGGAATGCCCTGACCTCCCTTCTTCTCACCTCGTGAACGGCTTTACTTTGGATCTGTGTGAGGTGTGGACACTTCACTGGCTGTCCACTCACAAACTGCCCTTGCCTTCTCCAGCTGTTAGTGTGACCGACGGACCTGAGGGTGGCTCCTGGCACACAGCTGGGGAAGCCCAACCTTGGTGATGGGACGCCGCAGCGCTCTCCATCAGAGCAGGTGCATCTCGCTTTCCAGCTGTCCTGGGGAGAGAGGGGGCCACTGCAGGCAGGCTCTTGGTCGTGAGCCCTGAGTGCAGTCCTGAATCAGCCACGTATGTGAGACCTGGTACAAATCGAATCACGCCACCTTGTGGGTCCATCCCTCTGTGTGTAGCTGCACGATAAATGTACAGTATTAGGGAGTTGTTCTGAATGGAACAGTACACATAACTTGTAAACTACGGCGTTCAACACACAAGGTCCCGTGTGGTCCTCAGTCCCTGCGGAGGAGGACAGAGCCTCACGTATAATTCTCTAGATTTTGCGATTGTGTGACCCTGTCGCCATCACCACTTGGGCCTTCTTGGGAGCCTTCCGGCTGCTCTCCTCAGGGTGACTGTGACTCACTCGGATTCGTTCTCCACACACAGCCAGAGGGACCCTCCAGGAACGGACACTAGATCTTGCCACCCCCTCCGCCCTTCACATTCCTGTCCAACCTCACTCTCTTCAGCAGCTTCCATTGTTCTCAGAAACAAGAGCCAAGTCCTTAAGAGCGTCCAGAGCCCTGCAAAGTCTGCGCCCACCTCCACCCCCTCCACCCTCAGCTCCTGCGGCATTCTCAGAGCTTAGCACACAGTAGGTGATAGAAAACGAACGCCCGTGCTCGGGCCAGTGACTTAGCTCTGAGTGGCGTCTTTATACCTTAGTTTGAAAAGCAGATCAAAAGAGCCCACGCAGTGCAGGTGCTTCCTAAAGCTTTAACGCGCTACGCAAGTGGTGGGCAGCAAAATGCGGAAAGGCTGGACGCCAAGGCGGCGGCCAAGGGTGGGACCGAGCGCCGAGGGGTCGCGCGCCCCCGTGCGGCGAGGCCCGGCGGCGCGGTGACGGCCCTGGGAGCGGTGGGAAGTCCTAGGCGCCCTGGCTCTCAGCGCTCCCGGGCCTGCCCAGGCTCGCAGGGCTTTGATGGCTCCTCCCGGCCCCTACAAACACCTGTTTCATGGCCAACGCGCCGGAGTGAGCTTTGTGTCCGCCCTTGAGTTGTCTTCAGCCTCGGGGCTGCTCCGAAATCCGCCCTCCAGCCTGGTCACCCGTCCTGTTCGTTCTAAAGTTTGCCGAGGTGTGCTTGGAGCTGGGCTCTGCCTGAGCACCCCTAAGTGTCATGCTTTGTCTCTGGGTCCTTTCCCTGCCCCTGGGCCCCCTCCCCTTGTTGCAGTCATGCACAGTGTTAAACGAACTCACTTCCCATCTCTAACGCCCCTTGCCAGGCACGAAGCCGGCCCTAGGCAAAGCCTTGCAGAAAGAGGCCTTGAACTCATCTACCACTCCGGCACCTCCATGTACGCATTTGTGCTGGTCATTGTCCTGAGGAGGATCCTGGAGCCCAAGTAGGCCCCCTGCCCAGAACCGTGCAGCCAGTAGCAGCAGGTGTCAGGACGCTGAATGGATAAATCGAGCTTCTTATCAGAGTCCCTGGGCTTGGAGGGCTTTCAACAGCCACTGCAGGCAGAGAGCCCACCCTGACAGCCAGGCCTTACCCATGCACAGACTGCCAGAGCTACCTGCTGTGGGCATGGGCTGCCTGGGCCTGGCACCCTGTCTGCCGTTGCACCACCTCCGCTGTTGAAGTGACATCTGATGCCCTGAGCTCCTGGCGCCTGGGAGAGCTCAGACACCCAATGGCCTCCACTGGGGGCTGCTCAGAGGCAGCGCACGAGAACGACACCGTCACAGGGCACACGGCAGCAAGGAGGGGGCTGCTCTAGCAGAGACCGAGGACCCAGGGCTCCCCAGATCACCCACAGGGCGGTGTGGGGGGAGATCTCCAACTCAAGGACACCCTGGTACCCCATTCTTGGCACATTGGTGGGCCACACCCATGGTAGGACTCTGCCCTTGGGGGAGAGGGGCAGGACAGCACAACCTCTAAGCCCTCTGCGCTACTGTTCAGCTCCCACCTCTCACAGGGAGCCCCAGCAAGGCTGGTTTTCCCCCAGCTCCCCAAGCCCTCTGGCCCCCAGGACATGGAGCCCTCTTCTCTGCCCCAATTTCCCCCATGAACCCCACAGCTCTCCATCAAGCCTGACTGTCCTATCCCTTTCACAGCAAGTTGGGCCTAATAGTGGTGCAGTATGGGCTGTGGAGTCCAACTGCCTGGGTTCAAATCCTAGCTCCACCATCTTCTGACAGTGGTCCGTTTCCTCATCTGTGAAATGGAAGGTGCGAAGGCACCTGTCTCCGAGGGCTGCAGTGGGGACGCTTGCTGGCCCAGGAGAGCCATGCAGGGGACGTCAGTCCTTGGTCCCCACCATCCGCACAGCACCCTCCCCCAGCATACAGTGCCCATCAGCAGGCAGCCTGAACCAGCCCCCTCTGCAAGCCCATGGTTCAGGGTACCGGAACCACACGCCTCAGTACTGGGCCCATCTGAGATCCAGTGGGACATCTGAGAACCAGGACTGAGCAATGCCTCCCCCGCCCACTGCAGGGGAAGCGTCCGCCAGGACAGCAGGGCCAGGCTGCTAGCCAGTGGCACCACCTCCGAGGTGGCCACCGAGCACTCTGAGATGGTTTGTCCCCGTCCTTCATCTTCCATCAGCGAACCTGGCTCTGCAGAGGGGCTTCTGTGCCACCACGCCGCCATCTTCCAACCAGGAATCTTCTGGTGACCCTCTCTAAGCCCTCCTGCTACAGTGGCTCGCTTGTGCTCTTACTCAAGAGGCAACGGAGAACAGAACTTCAAGCCCTCTCCACCTTCACCCAGGGAAGGCTGTCCTAAAACCAGGAGAGAGGGAGTGTGTGTATGTGTGAGTGAATGTGTGAGAGTGTGTGTGTGAGTGAGTGTGTAAGTGTGCAGATGTGTGGATGTGTGAGTGTGTATGTGAGCGTGTGTGTGAGTGTGTGTGTGTGAGTGTGGGGGGTGTTTCTGAACATCAGCATAAACCCATGAGGACAGGAGTGTTCAGGGACTCAGAGGCCTTCCAGCCGGCCTGTCTGCAGGGGGCAGAAGCTGGCAGCCAGCCGGAGGCCCTGCAGTGCAGCCACCCAGCTCCAGGTGTGACCCAGCAGGTGGGCGGCCTGGCACACAAGCCCACATCCTGGTGCCCTCTCCATACAGATGCGCACAAACGCGTCTACACGTGGGCCAGTCCTGCCAGTGACGGTCCGTGCGGGGGCGGACTGGGGAAGCCAGGGAAACTGCCGAGGCCTAAGCCTTGGACACGGGCCTGGCCCTGGTGTGTTCCTAGGTAAGGCTCCTGCTGGTCCTGGAGACAGGACCCCAAGAGGGGAGCCGTCCCCGATTCAGCTGGCAACTCCTTACTCTTCTTGGAGGTCTGTGACCTCCTCTTGAAAACAGACGGGACAGGTCACCTCTACTCCAGGTGCCAGGTCCTGGGAGGGTGTAGGGAGCGCCCATCCTTGGCTGGTGGGGGACAGCCAGCATGAACCGTCAGCTCCCTCCTGCCCGCCGAGGGAGCTAGCTTACCTCCTCCATCCGGGGAACCAGGACAGCCTTGGGTGGGGCCCACGGCAGCCTGAATTTGCCTGCTGTGTGTGGAGCAGAGCTGCAGAAACCCCGACCCAGCCCTGCCGAGAGGATCCCTCACTAGCCATGTGAGGGACACGGAACACAGTGTCACCGCTCAACATTTATTAATTTTTTTAAATAATTATTTTATTTAACTTTTAGTTGGTTATTCATTTGTTTATTTTAGTTTGACCAGAAAGAGAGAGAAAGGGAAAGCGAGAGAGCAAGCTGCCAGGTCCAGGACTTGAACCAGGGTCAGCCGTGTGGGAATCCAGCACCCTTAACCACCCTGCCACCTAGAAGCCAGGCCTTGGGACAGGCACTTGCCCCCAGCACTGCAGGAACCCTGTGACCTATCGCGCTTCACGAGTGAGGAACCTGAGGTTCCAAGAGGTGTCATCGGGTGCTGGTAAGAGGCGGCCAGCGGCTGGGCAGGGGCTGAGTCGAGGCCCAATCATCTGCACTGAAGGGGGCGCTGGCGGGTAGGCCCTTGAGCTGCAGGTCGGGTAAAGCCCTGCCCAGCAAAGCGCCCTTCGCTGCCCCTCCTTTCCCTGGGAACCAAACTGTGGTTCCCATTCTCACCACAGGGTGTCTCCACACCCCTGCACAACTAGCCTGGGGGCCCTGGGCTCAGGCCTTCCTTGGGCCTGGTCTGAATCCTTCGGGCCGCCATTAGCCCTGACTCCCTGGGATCTGTGGGCTGTCATCGTCCTACCCCGCCCTTGGGTTCAGCTGAGCGGCCTAGAACAGAAGCCAGGCTTGTGTGGGCCTCTGTCCTGTGGACCTTGGTAGCCTCCTCTCTGACCTCCCCAGAGTTGCCCCAGCACCTTCTTGTCCTGTCCGGAGTCTCAGGTAGCACCCAAGTCCCTGGAGAGTCGTGGTGGGAGAGCTCTAGGAAACCCTGTGGCCCCACACTCCCCCAGGGGCCTCCCCCTGCTTAGAGAGAGCCCTGGGTCTCCTGCTCAGCCACCCTCCCAGGGGCAGAGTGACCACTGAGCCCTGTATTGCTTCCTGTTGCCCAGAATCCACCTTCTGTCAACTTTCCAGTGAGTGTCCTTGAGGAGGTGTCATTTCTCCTGTCAGAAGGTCTATTTGATGTGTAGGTGAGAAATCCTTTGTAAGCTCTTTACTGCAATATAAATGCTGGGTACTGGGCCCAGAAGGTGGTATGGTGGTTAAAGCAGCTGGATCCCACATGGTTCACTGCAGTTTGAGTCCTGGACCCGGCAGCCTGAAAAACATGCCGGGTGCATGTGCATGTGTGCCCCAAATCCCAAGGGGAGAATGGAGAAGGGATTGTGGCTTGGACATCCTCGCTAGGGGTGCATTCTCACTTTCCCTCTCTTTCTTTCTCTCTCTGTCTCTGTCTCTCTCTCTCTCTCTGTCTCTTCCTCTCTCCGGTGAGTATGTGTGCCCTATAGCAAAAAATTAAAAATGTTAGCTTGCAGACAGGGCAGCTGAGGCCCCACAAAGGTAGACATCTTTCCAAAAGACACCCAGCACATCAGGGTGGCCCCAGGTGAGGATCCCAGGCCTCCAGATCCCAAATTAGTGATCCTCCCACGAAGTCCCATTTGCTCTGGCATCCACTGTGTGCCCCAGTCCAGGGTGCCGGAAGGGCCTCAGAGCAGAGATCCCAGCGCAGGAGAGGAGATCAGGGATGAAGAGGTTAAGGGGCCTGGAGCCAGGATGCCGAAGGCCATTCACAGACCTATCAGCCGGGAGGCCGGGGAGGGGTCTGGTTTTGATTAGGCCCCCAAGGCCATCTGGAGAGTAAGACCAAAGATGGGTTGGTTTTATGGGGGACAGATGGCATACATCACAGGATTTCAGGGGGCAGAGGGGCTCTTCCCACAGTGCCTCTTCCCTAGCAGCGGGGGTTATGCCCATCTGCCTCAGAACAGCCTCCCATCTGCACTGTGCCTCCTGCCTACCCACCACCGTCTCCACAGAAAGCTCCCTCCAGGGAGTCTGAGAGAATGCATGTGACCCCAAAAAAGCCCCGTCGGGACAGCAGGACTAGTCCAGAGCGTGGTATGATGGGTGAACCAACATCCGGCCCCACAGAGGGCCCGGAGCAGCCAGCTGGCTGAGCCTAGCCAGGTCCCATTTGTCCCCAGGCTGACTTTAGGACCGCAGACAGCCATGGAACCACGCCCCTGAGGACAAGGGGCTTGGTGACCCTCCTGTCCGAATGCACGCGGCCAATTAAACTCAGTGCCAGACTCAAACCCTAGACGTTTGACTCTTTTTTTTGTTTTGGAGAGGTTTTCACTATAGGGCTCGTGCGCTTGCCAGACAGACAGAGAGAGACAGAGAGACAGAAAGTGAGAAATCACCCCCCAGGGGGGATGACCATGCCGCAATCCCTTCTCCTCCATTCTCCTCTCGGGATCTTGGGCACACACGCACACGCGCCCGGCATGAGTTTTAAGCCACCGGGTCCAGGACGTGAACCGCAGTCGACTACGTAGGAGTCCAGCGACAGAGCCATTACGCTAACTGCTGGTCTCGATGTTTGACTCTTGATCACTGGTTTAGTGCCATCCTCGTGTGACCTCTCTGGGTCTCATTTCTCATCTCATGGCCAATACCTGCTCAGCCCCCCTCACAGCTGCGGTGGAATGGTGGCTGCAGAGGGCGTTAGAAGTTAGAGCTGTAGGACCCTCGTCACGGCATCCCCTTCCTGCCTGGGGTCGTGGGTAGGACAGAGGGTGTCAGGCGATTCTCCGAGCACCTCAGAGGTCATCTCAGCTAAAGCAGGCCACGCCTGTCTCCACCTCCAGGGTCATGTTTTCAATACAACAGTTCTAGAAAGATCTATCTGTTGTGTCTGCACACAGGCGTGTGCAACCCACAGCTTTTCCAGTCTTGGGGTAATGAAAGACTGAAAACAACCTACATGTCTATCCCTGGGGATGGGGTAGACAGATTATGGTAGACTCACCCTGCATAACACCAGGCAGAGTGAAGAAGCTTCGTAGGTGTATATAAATGCATTTATGTGCACATTAATTAAGTAGGTTTGTGGGATGAGCCCTCAGATGTACTGTTAAGAACAAGTCCTACAATGTAGACGTGTCCTTTCTGCAGCAAAGTAAAATAACACATGGAAAGTGTAGCGTTTTCCGGAAGGGACACGAAATGCTGTCAGTTCTCCGGGTAGCCTCATTTGGAATTACCTCTGTTAGTTAGGCACTGGGATCCCTGAAAACACTGTACCATGAGTTCTTTTAGTTTTTCCCTTTGCAGAGTTGTCTGCCTTAGGCCACATGTGCTCACTGGGGGAAGAGAGAGCCAGAGACAGAGACAGTGAGAGGGAAAGTGCGAAATCATTCCGCAGCGGGGATGGCCATGCTGCAATCTCTTCTCCATTCCCCCAGGTTCTTGGGCTCATACACACACACACACACACACACACACACACACTCATACAAACACACACACAGAGCATGATTTTGAAGACACTGGGTCCAGTTCCCCCACTGCAATCAGCCATGTGGGAGTCCAGAGGCGTAACCGCTATGCCATTGCCTGGCCCCATACCATGAGTTCTTAAAGGAAAGAAAAGAATTCCTGTCATTCATCTTTGAATAAATGATAAATGAATAGATGGGTGGATGAATAGAGGAGGGAGGGAGGAAGGGATGGAGGGAGGGAGGGAAGGGTGGAGGGAGTGAAGGATGGAGGGAGGGAGGGGTGGACGGATGGGGTGGAGGG
>NW_006159725.1:28206-60202 GCF_000334495.1 Tupaia belangeri chinensis
AGGGAGGGAGGGGTGGAAGGATGGAGGGGTGGAGGGGTGGAAGGATGGAGGGAGAGGTGGAGGGAGGGAGGGGTGGAAGGATGGAGGAAGGGAGGGAGGGGTGGAGCCGGTTACAGTATCATGATCCCTGGAGATATTGGGAAATAGTAAACCCCAGCAGCCTGCAGTAAAGAGGGATTTATTTTGCATTCTATTTCTATTTTAACATGTGTATATATGCTAATTTTTCAGTTAAATTAAGATAGAAAGGAAAGGAGCCTGTCTAGAGAAGTAACTGCTGGGTTTCGCCCTGTATTTCAACTCCATCTGCCTTCCAACCTGGAGTGTTAATGTCCCCTCTCCCACCGGGCTCAGACCCACTGTCCGGCAGCCTCCTTCCCTGAGCACGGGGACCTCCCTTCCTGCCCAGCCTCTGGAAGCCCCCAGGATCCCCATGGGAAGATCTGGGATGCTGGAGGAGGGGAGTTGCCCAGGTGATCAGCCAAGAGCTGGAACTTTTCTTCCGTGGGTAGGAGTGGCCGTGTAGCTTCAAAGAGCTTAGGATTCTCAAAAATCGCTTTTGGGGAGTAAGCAGCTTTTATTGGAGGTGTCAGACATTAACGAGGGCTGTGGTCCTTCCAGCCTACAGAGTGCCCTCTCCCTGGCTTCTCCGCCCCCACCCAGCCAGAACCAGCTAGCCCCCTTTGAAGACTGGAGAAGCTGAGCGTTCAAGGGTTACTCCAGTCCCACTCCTCAGCCGCCTCCTCCCAGCTTGGCTTCCAGAAGGCGTGGAAGCTGAGGGGACCCACGAGGTGAGGCGGGGGTGGGAGCCCAAGGGAAGGGCTGGGAGCAGGTTCGGACAGAGGCAAAGGAGCCAGCCTGACTCACTGCCCCTTTGGAAAAGGTCCCATGGCAAAGAATTAGGAACTGAGGGGCCTGCCCGGGATGAAGCCCTCGGCTCACAGTCGCTCCCTTTGGAAAAGGACTGTGCTCTCAGACATTTTGTGATCCTTAATGTGGAAGGAGTTGTAGACACTCCATTTGCCCAAAAATGTCGTTACAAATAAGCTTTTTCCTGACCACATTTTTTTTTTTCCGAGAGGTTTTCACTATAGGGCGTGTGCTCTCGCCAGACAGACAGAGACATAGAGACAGAAAGCCAGAAATCACCCCCCAGGGGGGATGGTCACGACGCAATCCCTTCTCCTCCATTCTCCTCTCGGGATCTTGGGCACGCATGCACACCCCTTGGGAACTCAAGCACCCCCGACGCGAGTTTTAAGCCACCGGGTCCGGGACACAAACCACGGTTGACTACGTGGGAGTCCAGTGACATAGCCATTACGCTAACTGCTGGTTCCCTTGACCACATTTTAAACATTGGTTTATCGCCCAGTATTAGATCGCACTGAGTAGCTCCAAAGGTAAGCAGCTCGCCCAAAGTGCAAGGACATCTTCCATCACCTGGAACAGACAAACACACTTAAAGATGTAAAGATATTTGTGGGGTGAGCGAGTGAATAAATCACTCTGCTTCCCTTTTTTTTTTTTTTTTTTTTTTTTTTTTTTTTTGCTATAGGGCATGTGTGCTCACTGAAGAAAGGCAAAGTGAGAGAGAGAGGGAAAGTGAGAAATCAGCCCCCTGGGGGAACGGCTATGCCACGATCCCTTCTCCTCCATTCTCCTCTCCAGATTTTCGACCCACCTACACACGCACCCGGCATTGTTTTCCAAGCTGTGTTGTCCAGGACTCAATCTACATAGTTGACCATGTGAGATGCAACCATCCAACCACCATGCCGCTGGCTGGCCCAACTCTGTTTTACCTTTATCTTTTCATAAAATGAAGATATTAGATTAGATCCTAGGGATTAGACACCGGATGAGGTCAGACATTAGACATTACTCTTGTTAAGCACTGGAATCCCTGAAAAGACTATTCCATAAGGTCTTAAAGGAAAGAATCCCTGTCTTATTCATTTTTCAAGAAATGATGGATGGATAGAGGGAGGGAGGGAGGGAGAGAGAAAAGGGGGTGGATGGGTGGATGGATGGAGGGAGGGAGGGAGGGGTGGCTGGAGGGATAAGCGAGTGGAGAAATTCCCAGTCTCATGACCCTGGAGATACAGGGAAACAGTAAGACAGCCATATACTCAGTCCTGCTCGAGGGGGGAGATATACAATGACCTCGGAGGACTGTTTCACCCCAAGTATCTGTGACCAGCACGAGTCTTCAGGGACGTTTGTTTCCAGGCCGTGAACGCGTGCCCCTGCCCAGGCTCCTCAGAATGACTCCCTCTCGCCTGGGGACAGCCCTCAGGGAATTCAGTCTCTCACATGTGTGTGTGGGGGGGGGCATCCTCCCTACTGCTGGCTCCTGGATTCCTCTTCCGTTGCCAGTAACCAGGGTGACACTACATGGTCACCCATTGAGAGCCAGTGCTCATCGGTCTCATCTCAGTAAAACTACCTGCGAGAAAATGGAGAAAGAATTCCATCTCAGAGAGAAATGGGACGAGATGGTGGTATGACCACACCCCACCGGGTGGCGACTGAGCTCTCTCTCTCTCCCTCTCTCTCTCTCACGCGCGCGCGCAAACATCATGCCCACTGGCAAAATAGTTTTGTTTTTAATTCTGTCTTTTGGGTGAGCTGGTGTCATGGTCATTAAGACAGCTAGATCCCACAGGGCCAACTCTGCAGTTCAAGTCCCAGATCTGCTGGTTTAAAAAACACACTAGCACATGTGTGTGCATGCCCCCCAGTAGGAAAAACACACCAGCACATGTGTGTGCATGCCCAAAATCCCAGTAGGAAAATGGAGGAGGAAGGATGATTTCTTTCTCTCTCTCTCTCTCTCTCTCTCTCTCTCTCTCTCAAGCACACACACCATATATAGCAAACTAAAAAGAAAAAGAATTCTATCTTTTTCTGAATACTCTCTTCCTACAGAATGAGGTCCTGGTGGGACCAGCAGTTAGCGTAATGGTTATATCGCTGGACTCCCATGTAGTCCACTGCGGTTCGAGTCCCAGACCTGGTAGCTTAAACTCATGCCGGGCGCATGTGCATGTGTGCCCAAGATCCTGAGAGGAGAATGGAGGAGAAGGGATTGCAGTGTGGCCATCTCCCCGGGGGGGTGATTTCTCGCTTTCTATCTCTCTGTCTCTCTCTCTGTCTTTGTGGCGAGCGCACGCGCCCTATGGCAAAAACCTCTCCAAAAAAAAAAAAAAAAGAATGAGGTCCTGGTCAAACGTGGAAAGCTAACATGAAGAAATGCAGGCCGAGGGCTCATTTCACTCAAGGACCAAGTATATCTGATCAGCGTCCGACACTGGGGACAGTCAGGGTGTTCCCTTCCAACCACCAACAAAGCATCTCCTCTAGCATTGGCCTCCAGACACAGTTCGTTCTTTCTTTTCTTTTTCTTTTCTTTTCTTTTCTTTTCTTTTTTTTTTTTTTTTGAGAGAGATTTTTTGCTTCTCTCGAGATCTTGGGCACCCATGCACATGTGCCCTGCGTGTGTTTTAACTGGGTCTGGAACTCGAACCATGGTTGACCACGTGGGAGTCCAGCGACGTAACCATTATGCCATCTGCTGGTCCCA
This sequence comes from Tupaia belangeri chinensis, assembly GCF_000334495.1. Taxonomy (NCBI): domain Eukaryota; kingdom Metazoa; phylum Chordata; class Mammalia; order Scandentia; family Tupaiidae; genus Tupaia; species Tupaia belangeri. Next base: position 31,793 of record NW_006159725.1, read on the forward strand.
GAGTTCTTTCTCTCTTTCCCCACCCCAAAGTGAGAATCTGTACCCATACATTACCTGTCCCGCCTTCTCCTCCTGCCCCACTTCCCTCCAGACCTCCTTCTCTCCCTTTCAATTTCTTTTTCCTAAAGTCACTTTGCAGTTCTCTGGACCAGAGTCCCTCCCTCTTCCTTCCCCCGAGAAAGCTCCTTATTTGTGACCCAGAGTTTGGCCTGATGTTCATGGACTGCCCCCATGGCAGAGCTGCTGGCTCAGGAGACCAATGGCGGACCCCCAAAGGTCCTGGGTCTCCCACAGAGAGCTAGAGACACGTGACTCCCTCCACTCTGCACTGGATTTTCGTTCCTTCTGTTTTGTTCTGTTTTTGTTTTTTGTTTTTTTTTCCTCAACCTTAACAGTCTAGTCTCTTATGAGGAAGGGCTATTTCTCCTCTTAGCCTGTCTTTGCCCTGCCCCTTGTAGAACAATGACCCCAGTGCTAATTCCTCTAAAGAGCGTCACCTGTCCCTAGGCTTGGTTTGCAGAGAGGCGTCACCACGTTCGTTAAGTGGTCTCAGCATCTATTGGGTTGTCGAAAAAGTCATGACATATTTTTCTATGTAAAAATGCGCCAAGGCTTTTCTAATGACCGAACGGAACAACTGGCGAAGTTGGTACTAACCCTAAAGCCCCCGGGAAGGGCCAGGAGCGGGCCAGGTAGCTCTGCCGCCTCTGCCCCCATGAGAATTACCACTGAGGGCTGGCGCGGAGGGAGGCGGTAACCCGCTGCTGCAGCCGCGCTGAGGCCACGTCCGAGGTCGGAGTCCGTTCCGCAGGTGACCTACTCATGTCAGGTGTGCACACCCACTATCTCCACTGGGAAGGCTGGGGAAGTGGGGGTACAAGAACCCATTGGGAGTGCTTGCCTTTCTCTATCGCTCTTTCTCGGTCGCTCTCAAAAAGAAATCAAATAGAAAATAAAATAAAAAGAAGTATCACTGCGCATGCCCCTCCCCCTCCTCCTATAACAAACAGATCCTGCCCTGCTGGGGTTTGGAGAGTAAGCTATTGTGACATGATGTCAGGGTGTGGAGGGGAGAGTGTCCGAACACCCCTGTTCCCCAGCTGGCGTGCACTGTGTGAGTCACTTGAGCCCTTGCGGTTTGCCAGGTGTGTCTGTGCCCCTCCTGGGAGGCTGGTGGCAGGGTCGTGCCCTGGTACAGTGAAGGAAACGGAGTTAAGGACCTGCCTGAAATTATACAACTGGTGAAGGGCCACATCAAGCCTAGAATAGGACCCCAACCCACCTGCTTTTTCCTTTGACCTTTTTGAAACCTTTTTAATTTGTTTTTAATCGCCAAAGGGCACATGCCTTCATCAGAGAGAGACAGAGACGAAGAGAGAGGCAGAGAGCAGCTCCTCCCCATGGGACATGGTCACACTGCCATCCCGTCTCCATTTCTCCATCCTGTTGGAATTTGGGGCCACGCATGCCTGGCATGTTTTTCAAGCCACCTGGGCCACGATTTGAACTGTGATTGGCCACGTGGGACCCGGCTCCCACAACCAGCAAGCTACAAGGCCAGTCCTTAGAGCACGTGTGTGTTCCCACCTAGGAGCCACATCGGGGCCAAGACTGCTACTGTGCCGGGCAAGAGTCTGAGTAGAGAGATTTTTGCTCTAGGCCACATGCACTCGCCAGAGAGACAGATAGAAAGGAAGAAATGACCCCCTTGGGACCAGCAGATGGCATAATGGTTATGTTGCTGGACACCCACGTAGTTTAACATGGTTCAAGTCCCAGACCCGGCAGCTTAAAACTCACACCGGAGCATGTGCACACATGCCCAAAATCCTGAAAGGAAAATGGAGAAGATGGGATTGCAGTGTGGCCATCCCCCCCAGGGAGTGATTTCTCACTTTCCTTCTCTCGTTCTGTATCTCTCTCTGTCTCTCCAATGAGCACACATACCCTATAGCAAAAATTTCTCAGAAAGAAAAAGTAATTACTCCTCCCCTCCCCCCCCCCGGGATGACCACACCATGATCTCTTCTCCTATATTCTCCCTTCAGGATTTTGGACACATGCACACACACACATGCACACACGTACGGCATGAATTTCGAGCCCCCAAGCGAGAAATCACCCCCCAGAGGGGATGGCCAAGCTGCAATCCCTTCTCCTCCATTCTCCTCTTGGGATCTTGGGCACGCACGCACACGCGCCTGGCGTGAGTTTAAGCCACTGGGTCCGGGACTCGAACCACTGTCAACTACCTGGGAGTCCAGCGACATAGCCATTACGCTAACTGCTGGTCCCCCAGGTCCAGGTCTTTAACTGCAGTGGACTACCTGGGAGTCCCATGCCTTCACCACCATGCCATCTGCTGGCCACACCAGGCAAGAGCTCTAAAACTCCTCCTCTTTCCTCCTCCCCAGACTGGGCGAGAAGCTGAGGGTCTGGAAACTGCAGAGACAAATGCCAGCATTTCTGATCCCCTAGGGCCTGGCAAGAAAATATGTCGTGAGCAAAGACAGGGCCTCATCTGAGGGTGGGGAGAGAGGGAGGAATGGAGGAATGGAGGGAGAGAAAAGAGAGAGGGGGGAGAGAGAGGGAGGGGAGGAAGGGAATGAAGGGGGGAAGTGAGGGAGGACAGGTCAGTAAACAGCCTGCAAGAATTTCTGGGAAATCACTTACACTCGGACACACGAAGCTCACGCACCGCACACGGCAGCCGGGGCTGCGACAGCGTGAATGCAGCCTTGGCGTCAGGCTGGGTTTTCCAAGTCTCTAATTTTCATCTACAAAATGAGGGAATTAAGGACCTCAGAAAGCTTAAGCAAAATGTCAAGCCAGAGGCTGGGAGTGGGCAGGGAATGTGAGCAGGGGGAGACAGAGGCGGCCTTGATGAAGAAACCAGTCTCGAGAATTCGCAAGAAAGTTCAAATTCTTTTCTCCTTAGATTTTGATACCAAGCCCAGTGCCCCCACCCTCCTAGGAATCCCGTGCATCCGTCACCACCCTTGCGTCCTCCAGACTTGCTGAGGCTGTCCCAGCTGCCTCCACTGGCCAGGCCTCCTTGTGTCCCCACCCAACCTCTGAAGCAGAGCCAAAGCCAACACCTGCCTAAGGCAGACCTGGGCCCCCTGCCCGTGGACAGCACACTGCGGGAGCAGCAGCTGAGTGGAAGGCTGAGGCTGAAGGAGCTGATGCAGGGCCTGGGATGGAGATTGAAAAGGTCCAAGGACGGGGTCCAGCAAACAGCATCATGGTTACGTCACTGGACTCCCATGTAGTCAACCACGGTTCAAGTCCCGGACCTGGCGGCTTAAACTCACGCCGGGCGCGTGTGCGTGTGTGTCCAAGATCCCGAGAGGAGAATGGGGGAGAAGGGATCATGGCATGGCTATCTCCCAGGGGGATGATTTCTCGTCTTCTGTGTCTGTCTCTCCGTAGCACGTGCACTCTATAGCAAAAATCTCTTAAAAAGAAGCAAAGGGAAGGGAAGGGAAGGGAAAAGAGAAAAGAAAAGAAAAGAAAAGAAAAGAAAAGAAAAGAAGAGAAAAGAAAAGAAAAGAAAAGAAAAGAAAAGAAAAGAAAAGAAAAGAAAAGAAAAGAAAAGAAAAGAAAAGGAAGGAAAAGGTTCCAGGCAGGGAAAGGGCCATGTCCATTGCATTCATCCTGGCCACCAGGTGAAGGCCCGCGACAAACCGCGAGTCTGACCCTGAGGCCATTGGGTGGACGAGCTGAGCCAAGCTCACAGCTGTGCCAGGGGACAAAGGGACATGGAGGAGCTGAGCGGGGAAGCCACCAAGGGCTGGAGACGGAAGCCGCCATTGATGAGATGGACGGGCTGCCACCATGGCACCCCCAGAAGTCAGCCCAGTGGACTGAGTCAGCCACCCCTGCTGGGGCGTGGAGAGGGCACCTGAGCTGCAGCCGGCCTTTCCAGACACGAGTGTGGGCGGAGAGCTGGGAAACCGAAGCAGAGACACCAGGCCGCCCTGAGAAGCCCGGTGCCGTGGGCCCAGCGGTGTCACCCCGTTCCCAGGGAATGGTGCACGCACAGCTTTGATGCAGCAGGGTGCCTCACCACGGAAGCGGGCAGCCTCTGTCCAGGAGCTGCCTCGTTAAAGTGGACCACCCCCCAACACTCATCCTTGTGCAACACCTGGATCGCCTCCTGCCCCAGGCTTCTCTGCAGCACCCCACCCTCACGTTCTCTCTCTTGTTCTGGCCTGCTGAGACCAACAGGCCAGCCTCTCTCCTCTCTGACTCAGCAAGCAGGGAAGGAGCCTCACGCAGGCCATGTAGGTAGGAAGGGACACTCTTTGGTGGCTCCCCCATGACAGCAGGCTGTGTGGCCCGAAGTATTCCATGTCATCTCTCTGTGCTTCGTTCCTAAAGAGATGCAAAGGAGGCCCTGCCAGGTCCCCTGCGCTCCATACAATGTTGTAGGGCAGGATCGCGTACGTCCTGCAGAGCCAAGGAGCCTTCAAGGCCAGTGGAGTTCATGGAGGGGTACAACACCATTACATAAGGCCAGGCCATGCAGCCAGGCAGCACCTGAGCCAGCTCTGAACACTGTGATCTGTTGGCCTCAGGCTGGGTACACAAGAGCCACAGGTTCTTGGGTGGCTGGCTACAGATGAGGTCCCAACAGTGGCGATAACTGCCCCAGGTCCCCAGGCCTGGGACCTCAGTACTATCTGCCTAGGGAGGAAGACCTCCCCAATGCTGGCTGGGTCTATTCCTAGGCCTCTGCTCACTCGCTCGGTTCCCCTCTCTCCCACTGGGAAAAGCACATGCTCCACGGGTTCCCCACAAGCTACTGCAATGCGTGGGGGCAGTGGGGAGTGGGGGGGGGGCGGGCCCCACATCCTGGCCACCAGGTGAAGGCCCGCGACAAACCGCGAGTCTGACCCTGAGGCCATTGGGTGGACGAGCTGAGCCAAGCTCACAGCTGTGCCAGGGGACAAAGGGACATGGAGGAGCTGAGCGGGGAAGCCACCAAGGGCTGGAGACGGAAGCCGCCATTGATGAGATGGACGGGCTGCCACCATGGCACCCCCAGAAGTCAGCCCAGTGGACTGAGTCAGCCACCCCTGCTGGGGCGTGGAGAGGGCACCTGAGCTGCAGCCGGCCTTTCCAGACACGAGTGTGGGCGGAGAGCTGGGAAACCGAAGCAGAGACACCAGGCCGCCCTGAGAAGCCCGGTGCCGTGGGCCCAGCGGTGTCACCCCGTTCCCAGGGAATGGTGCACGCACAGCTTTGATGCAGCAGGGTGCCTCACCACGGAAGCGGGCAGCCTCTGTCCAGGAGCTGCCTCGTTAAAGTGGACCACCCCCCAACACTCATCCTTGTGCAACACCTGGATCGCCTCCTGCCCCAGGCTTCTCTGCAGCACCCCACCCTCACGTTCTCTCTCTTGTTCTGGCCTGCTGAGACCAACAGGCCAGCCTCTCTCCTCTCTGACTCAGCAAGCAGGGAAGGAGCCTCACGCAGGCCATGTAGGTAGGAAGGGACACTCTTTGGTGGCTCCCCCATGACAGCAGGCTGTGTGGCCCGAAGTATTCCATGTCATCTCTCTGTGCTTCGTTCCTAAAGAGATGCAAAGGAGGCCCTGCCAGGTCCCCTGCGCTCCATACAATGTTGTAGGGCAGGATCGCGTACGTCCTGCAGAGCCAAGGAGCCTTCAAGGCCAGTGGAGTTCATGGAGGGGTACAACACCATTACATAAGGCCAGGCCATGCAGCCAGGCAGCACCTGAGCCAGCTCTGAACACTGTGATCTGTTGGCCTCAGGCTGGGTACACAAGAGCCACAGGTTCTTGGGTGGCTGGCTACAGATGAGGTCCCAACAGTGGCGATAACTGCCCCAGGTCCCCAGGCCTGGGACCTCAGTACTATCTGCCTAGGGAGGAAGACCTCCCCAATGCTGGCTGGGTCTATTCCTAGGCCTCTGCTCACTCGCCCGGTTCCCCTCTCTCCCACTGGGAAAAGCACATGCTCCACGGGTTCCCCACAAGCTACTGCAATGCGTGGGGGCAGTGGGGAGTGGGGGGTGGGCGGGACCCATAGGCCTGCCCTCTGGGAAGGTGTGAGCCTGCAGATACACCCTCCAGGAGCTGGGTCCTTGGGGCCTCGGGTCTTTGTGCAGGACCTCAATCTTCCCTGCGAGAGTGACAGACAGAAGAAAATGAGCCCAGCTCCTGTTTCCTCTGCAACAGGCCCTGCAGCCCAGAGCTAGGGGCCGGAGCCTGGTGTTGGCAAATTTGGCTTCGCCAGGCACCTGACTACAGGCCTAACCAGGGGAAAGTTGTCGCCACCACTCGTGCCCAGCTTTCTCCTCTTAATTGAGATAATGACTCAGCTCCCAGGCCTGCTTCCAGCTTGAAAGGGTCTTTGAGATGCTGGGATGAAAGGCAGCAGGCAGGAGTACAAAGCCCAAGCGGAGTGAGAGGCTGGCCCTGGGCATCCCAGCCCCAGCCTCAGTCACTTCCTCCTCCTGGCTGGATTTCCGCCCCTGCAACCCAGATACATTAAACCCTTCCTTCAGGATGAGAGGAGTTGGGGGGGAGGGGACAGTGTCCCAGAAAATCCGTGTAGGACCCAGGGCAGGCGCAAACCTCAGTTTCCCACCAGAGATGCCTGCTCAGAACAGGAGGGCCGGAGGCCGATGGTGCTGTCACACATTTATAGCTTTGTGACTCTTGTGGCGTGTTTGGGAAAGCGGCCTACTCAGCCAGAGCATCCTTTGTTACAGATGCTTGAAGAGGCTGGAGAACAAAGGGGTGAGGAGGCTTCCCAAGGTCTCGCAGCACATCTGAGGCCCAGCAGATCTGAAGCCTTCAGGCTGCTGTTTGCCCCAGGGGCAGCCGGACCCTGGATTACTCACTGGCTTCCGTGAGCAGCTGTTGGAAGCGGGCTTTGTAGTAGCAGGACTGGTCGAGCACAGACTGATCTTATTCGCCTTCAAGGAATTTCTTCCTTGCTGGGCCAGTATCCCTTTAATGCCTGGAAAGATCACTTACATGTTTCAGGATTCAAAAAAGAACAGACACCCGGGGGCTGAGCAGGGAGCAAGGCCCCAGGAGAGACGGGAAGCAGAGAAGTGAGAGGAACCGGGGAAGACGGTTCCAGGCTGGCCCCACCACATGGTCCTCTAAGAAATGACCCTCCTGTCGGTCTCCAGCTGAGACTGGGCTCCCCAAACCAGGCTCCTCGAGGACCAGCAGATGACATAGTGGTTATGTCACTGAACTCCTGCATGGCCAACCATGGTTCGATTCCTGGACCCAGTGACTTGAAACTCACACTAGGCACGTGTGCTTTCAAACGGAGACGCCCAAATTCAGCTGTCTGAGGTGGCTTCCGTGGAATCTGGTGGAGGCAGGGGGCTTGCTGCGGTGACCTCTCAGGTTCCATTTCAGCTTGGGCAGGTATGCAGACTACAGGGAGGACACAGGAGGGAGCAGGAGTGTGCCCAGGATTCCAGGAGGAGACTGGAAGAGAAGGGACTGCAGCATGGCCATCTGCCCTCTCATTGTCACCTCTCTGGCAAGAGCATTTGCCCTAAGGCAATAAAAAAAATAAAAAGGAAAAGAAAAACCTCCACAAAACAAACAAATAAACAAACAAAAAGCAGGCTCCTTGGTCTCTGCTGACCTGGGGTAGGGTCACCCTCAAATTTTCCACCTCCCGAGGGTCCCCACTCTGCATTCAGACAAGGAGCTAACAGCAAACCTGGGCCTGTTCTGGGCGGTGAAGTCGTAGTTCCTGCCCTCAGAAAAGGGGAGAACCCTGTGCAGGGCTGAGATGGAGGAGGCCTGGAGGGCAGCAGCGAGGTGGAGGAAGACGGGCAGCAGGTCCTTCCACTAGGACCTCATCACACAGGACCCAGAAGGGGATGACAGAGCACCGTGGGCTGGCTGCGGCTGTGTGGAGAAAAGGGAAGAACCCTGTGTCCAGACCCCAGGGTGCAGGGCTGAGATGGAGGAGGCCTGGGGGGCGGCGGCGAGGTGGAGGAAGACGGGCAGCAGGTCCTTCCACTGGGACCTCATCACACAGGACCCAGAGGGGGATGACAGAGCACCGTGGGCAGCGGCTGTGTGGGCTAGCACAAAGGCTAAGAGCAGCCCCTGGCCTGGGGCAAGCTCCGCAGTGGAATTTCTTCTACTCCTGGTACCTTCAACTCTGTGCCTGCTAGAAAGCACTGGGAGGGCCCAGCAGGTGGCGCGGTGGCTAAGCTGCTGGACTCCCCCATGGCGGACTGCTGTTTGAGTGCGGGACCTGGAGGTTTGCTTTCTCACTTTCCCCCTTCTTTCTCTCTCTCTCTCTGGTGAGCATGTGTGCCCTATAGCAAATTTAAAAAAATAATAATAACAATAAATAAAATTAAATAAATTATTAAGCCCTATAACAAATTTAAATAATAATAAAGTTAAAAATAATTTTAAAAAGAAGTATTCATTTTTTATTATTATTAGTATTTTAAATTTGCTATAGGGCATGTGCACTCACCAGAGAGACAGAGAGAGAAAGGGGGGCTGGAGAAAGCACCCCATGGTGGTGCATGGTCACACCCTTCTTCTCCATTCTGCATTCTGTTGTATTTGGGGGCACACAGGCATATGTGCCCAGCATAGCTTTCAAGCCACCAAAATCAGAACTTGATCCACACTTAACCAAGTAAAATTAGGCTCCCTTAACCAGTAGGCAATGGGGCCAGCCCTAATTCTTCCATTAATAATGTTACCACATAATATACTATTTTTCAAAAATAAATATCCAGCTGAGGAAGAAAAGAGGAGGACAGTAATTAAGGATAGCCCATAAGACAAAATACTGAAATTTGCTAATAAGTTAAAGCACTAGTAATAAAAGTAATGAATAACCTTCAAATGTACAGTATAGCATTTGCATTTTCATCTGATGGGTTAGTTTTGAATGAGCTCAGTCATAAATCAGATTAGTTTTATATGACCTGTGGCAAAGTGTTTGCTGGAATACAGTAACAAAAACATAAACAGAAATTTTTTAAAAGTCAATGTAGTGGATAAACAACTAAAAAAAATACTTATTTTCTCTGCCCTGACACGTTTTTCCTAACTGCTCTCTAGTCATTTTGATTCATTTTATTCCAAAATATATGAACTTCCTTTTCTGGAATCTTATACCCTGGATGTTATTGATATATTCAAATGTCAAAAAAGGCATAATAACTCTACAAACACCACTCATATGAGAATGACTTTTCCATTTCGAAATTCAATAGGTCTTTCAGAAAAACCTACATTTTAAGAAGGTAAATAGAGACTTTTTACTTACTGGCTTCCAAAAACGCAGTAAAAAATTAATTTTTTCTCTAAGAAGTGTCATTTAATTTTTCAGAGCATTCTTCACCATAAGAGAAAGATGACTTTAGAGCTAAGAGCTCTGATTAATTTGACTTAGAGAGAGACGCACAGAAAGAGAGAGAGAGAGAGAAAGTGAGAAAGCAAGCTACCAGGTCCAGGACTCAAACCGTGGTCAGCCATGTGGGAGTGTCCAGCGCCTTAACCACCACGCCACCTGCTGGTCCCCAGTATGGACCTTTTTAACAATATTATTTCTTCCAGTCCATCAGCACAGGATGTCTTCCATCATTTGCGTCCTCATTTTCTTTTCCTTATTAAGTTTGCTTTAGGACAAGCTGCTTGCAGGGGTTGGAGAGAATGAGAAAGCACCCCTCAGGGAAGATGGCTGCATCTCAGTCCATTCTCCTCTAGGGAATTGGGGTACACATGCAGACGCAGCTGGTGTGTTTCTCAAGTCAGCAGGTCCGGGACTTGAACCATGCAGTGGGCCATGTGGGATCCAGATGCCTTAGTTCACCAAGCAACTAGCTGGCCCTTGTCTTCATTTTCTTTAGTCAATGTTTTAGAGCTTTCAATGTAAGGGTCTTCCACTCCCCTGGTTAAATGTATTCCTAATTATTTTAATTGTTCTGTTAATGTGAGCTATTGTAAATGGGGTTATTCCTTTTTTAAGTTTTTTTTTTTGTTTTATTTATTTACGTATGTTTGCCATAGGGCACGCGTGCTCACCAGGGAGAGAGAAAGCAAGCCACCAGGTCCAGGACTGGTTGGTCATGTGTGAATCCCGCACTTTAATCACCATGCTGCCCGCTGGCCCCAGGGATCATTCCTCTATTGGGTTATCGGAAAAATCATCACATATTTTTTTCTGTGATTTTCTTTGCAAAAACGCACCATGATTTTTCCAATGACCCAATATTTTAGTGTATAGGAACACGACTGATTTTTGTGTATAGTTTTGTACACTGCAACTTTACCGTATCTGTTTATTAGTTCTACAGGAATAAAGGAATTCATGTTCTGGGGTTCCCTAAAAATTGCTGATTACAGATCGATAAGAGAAGAAGCATGCGGATTTATTTAATCTCCTCAGACCTGCAAGGAGGCCTTCAGACTGAGACCCAAAGATACAAGGGAAGCTATCTGACTTCATGCTAAGGTTCGACGAAGCAGAGACGTCCGTGTACAAACGTGACTGGACGAGACGGGTACGAGCTAATGGAAGGGAAGCCAGTAAGGAACCCTAGCAGGGTCTTCTAGAACCTTCTTGGCCTCTCCATGCAGCATCCCTTCCTCCCAGGAATGTGGCAAGACCCTTGGGAATGAGGGTCTTATTATCTACTATCAGACAAGGTAGGTCAGAGAATTTCTTTATCGCCAAATCTTACCAAAAGGCAGGGGAGGGCCTGCAGGTGGTGTGGCAGTTAAGGCACTGGATCCCACACGGCCGGCTGCACGGATCGAGTCCCAGACCCAGCGGCTTGAAAATCACTCTGGGCATGTGTGCATGCATGCCCCAAATCCCGAGAGGCGCATAGAGGAGAAGGGACTGAGGCATGGCCATCCCCCGGGAGCAGGGTGATTTCTCACTTTCTCTCCCTCTGTCTCTCTCTGGTGAGCACATGCTCCCTATGACAAACACAAGCAAAGAGTCCAGAAGGCAGAGGAAAGTTGGAGTGGTGTTTTCGGGTTTCATGACTTGTTTAGGAAAAGGGGTTTGGGTTTCTATGGCCCACGTTGGGGAAGAGAAATCCTAGTTTCTGTAGGTTACCTTAGGGAAGAGTGAGGGGATAAGACAGGAGGGCAGGAGAAGGTCAAAGAGAAACAGCTCCTGCGGCTGGTCTGAGGCCTTCGCCTCCAGGTTTCAACTTCTGAGCCCCAGCTGTTCTGACAGTTTTTAGGGGATTTGCAGGGGTCTCGACACCTGAGATCCTGTCCCCGTCAGTGATGACAATGCCACTCCTCCCTTGCTGCTTGGGTGTCTGTATTTATTTTACTTACTTTTTTATTTATGTTAGAGAGATTTTTGCTATAGGGCGCATGTGCTCACCAGAAAGACAGAGACAGAAAGCAAGACATCGCTTCCCAGAGGGGGTGGCCACCCTGCAATCCTTCTCCTCCATTCTCCTCTTGGCATTTTGGGAACACATGCACACGTGCTTGGTGTGAGTTTTAAACTGCCAGGTCCAGGACTTGAACCACAGTCGACTACATAGGAGTCCAACAATGTAACTATTACACCATCTGCTGGTCCCCCTGCTTAAGTGTCTTTATTTACTTCTCTCATCTGCCCGCCCACCCCGTGAGTGCTCAGCCCCTCCACGCACAGACAGCAAGCTCACCGGCAGCCCTTTCCTAGTGAGGAAGACAGGCTCGTCAGGGACTGGGACAGGGCATTGGAGCCGGGAACTGCAGAGGGGTCTTGGGCCCTGGTGTACCTGCCCTAGGACCTTGGACAAGGCCTGGGCCTCTGTGGAAGACAGACTGGCTCCTGGACCCCAGGTGGAGGTTGGGAGGGTCAAGTGAAAGGGCTGGTTGCTCACGGGGTGCCGTGCATATTCCAAGGGCCCTTGGTGTGGACCACACGGTCTCTGGGGGCCATGAGCCTCAGGAAGGCAGCAGGTAGGGCTTCATCGTCGCTGAATTTTCTTTCTTTTTTTTTTTTTTTGGAAAGGTTTTTGCTATAGGATGCATGCGCTCGCCAGAAAGAGACAGACAGAGAGACAGAAAGTGAGAAATCACCCCCCAGGGGGGATGGCCACGCCGCAATCCCTTCTCCATTCTCCTCTCGGGATCTTGGGCACACGGGCACACCCGCACACACGCCCGGTGTAAGTTTAAGCCACTGAGTCCGGGACTCGAACCGCGGTCGACCACAGGGGAGTCCAGTGACATAGCCATTATACCAACTGCTGGTCCCCATCATCGCTGAATTTTCAAGCACAGTGCCTAGCACACATTACACAGGCAATCGTGTGTGTGTGTGTGTGTGTGTGTGTGTGTGTGTGTTTTCCCTCATTTTTAAAAACATTTATTTTTTTCTTTATTTGTTGTGATTTTCAAGCTGCCGGGTCCAGGACTTGAACTGTCATCGGCCAAATGGGAATCTAGCGCCTTAACCATTACTCCACCTGCAGGTCCCCCTGGCAATTATATTTTTAAATGAATGAACAAATGAACAAAATATTATTTATTTAAGTGGTAAGATTGAGTAAAGAGAACAGCAAACCAGTATCCACCAGTATGTGATGGAGGTGAGGATCTCTTTCTTCAAGACTCAGTCTGTCTCCACCTCCTCCAAGAAGCCTTCCTGTGGTGCCTCCCTCTCTCTTTTTCTCATGAATAAAGAGAGGCAAGTTTTAAAAAGAAGCCCTCCAGGACTCACCACCCCCCCCAACCCAACCTCCCCAGGCCCCTCCCCCTAGGGCCTTCTGCCCCACAGCGGTGCAGTCACCCCCATCACCAGGCGACAGGATCCCTGGGTTCATTGTCCATGTCCCCAGCTAGGCTGCGCACCAGGAACGCAGGGACTGTCTTACTCCGCAGCTCCTGCCTGTCTATCCTCCAAGGGAGTCAGATGGTGGAGGAAGGGCTCCCAGGTAGGAGGGAGGGGCCGTTTCTATCCCAGGCTCTCGCGACCTCCTGAACTCGCCAGGACGAAAGGGCCGGATTCCACAGCTAGAAAACAACGCTGTCTGGACTGGGTCTCCAGCGCGCTGCTCCGCTTTGAGCTTTCGTCGCTCAGCCGCGCCACCTAGCGGCATTGTGAAGAATGGCCAGTGCGCTGGGGTTCAATCCCTGCTCTCTGCCCTAGGGGAGGGTTAGGGTGCTGACGTTAGGTGAGAGTTAGCAAGGTGCGCACTTTCTGGAGACCTCTGGTCCCCGCCGCAAGGTAGAGCTAAGGACAGCTTCGACTTCTCTGGGAGGCTGTGGGGAGAAAATGAGGCAAAGTTTGCAGAGCTCTCCACAGGAGAGCCTGGGTCAGAGCTCAGGCTGCCTTAGCTGGGACCACCTGGCATTCGTCTGGGGTCTTGCTTTTTCCCACGTGTAAAAGAGTAGCAAAATCCAGGACTAGCAGTTAGCGTAATGGCTATGTCGCTGGACTCCCATGTAGTCGATCGCGGTTCGAGTCCTGGACCCGATGGCTTAAAACTCACGCCGGGCGTGTGTGCGTGCATGCCCAGGATCCCGAGAGGAGAATGGAGAAGAAGGGATTGAGGCGTGGCCTTCCCCCCTGGGGGGGTGACTTCTCGCTTTCTGTCTCTCTGTCTCTCTTTGTCTGTCTGGCGAGCGCACACGCCCTATAGTGAAAAACCTCTCTCAAAAAAAAAAAAAAAAAAAGGCACTGGATTCCCATATGGCCGGCCACGGTTCAAGTCCTGAACCTGGCAGCTTGCTTTCTCGCTTTCCCTTTCTCTCTTGTGTGTGTCTCTTTCTAAACAAATTAAAAAATTATAACAAATGAAATTAATGAAATAAATAAATACTAAAAGAAAAAAAAAGGGCATCCTTTCCTTTCCAAGTCTCTACCTGTTCACCAGCACTATCTCCATCTATCCTAAGAATTTCCCTCCCTTTCCCACTCTTCATTTTTCACCCTTTGGTTCTTTTTCAAAAGGGGGCTTCAAAAAGTTCATGAAAAATACGTGTTATGAAAAATTATGTGTTGGGAACAGCAGTTAGCGTAATGGCTATGTTGCTGCACTCACATGTAGTCGACCACGGTTCATGTCCTGGAACTGGTGGCTTAAAACTCACGCTGGGCCGGGCATGTGTGCACACGTGCCCAAGATCCCGAGAGGAGAATGGAGGAGAAGGGATTGCGGCATAGCCATCCCCCCTGGGGGGTGATTTCTCACTTTCTGCCTCTCTGTCTCTCTCTGTCTGTCTGGTGAGTGCATGTGCCCTATAGCAAGAACCTCTTCAAAAAAAAAATTATGTGTGAATTTTCATTTTTAAATTTTTACTATTTTTTTTTTTGCTATAGGATGCATGTATTTGGCAAAGAGAGATGTGGGGGGGGAGGGGTGAGAAAACACCCACTAGGGGCGATGGCCACACTACGGTCCCTTCTCCTCCATTTTCCTCTTGGGATTTGAGGCATACATACACATGCACCCAGCATGGTTTTCAAGCTGCTGGGCCTGGGACGTGAACCGCAAAGTTGGCTGTGTGAGATCCAGCCTTCTCAACCACCACACTACCAACTGGCCCCTAAATTTCATTTTTTTTTCTTTTTGCAGCTCCAAGATAACTTCATACTTTGTTTCCCCACTAAATTTTTTTTTTTTTGAGAGGTTTTTGCTTTAGGGCAAGTGCTCTCACCAGACAGACAGAGAGAGACAGAGGGGCAGAAAGCGAGAAATCACCCCCCAGAGGGGATGGCCACGCCTCAATCCCTTCTCCTCCATTCTCCTCTCCGAATCTTGAGCACACATGCACACGTGCCCGGCGTGAGTTTTAAACCACCGGATCCAGGACTCAAACCGTGGTCAATTACGTGAGAGTCCAGTGACATAGCCATTACACTAACTGCTGGTCCCCCTACTACATTTCCAAGTTCCTTTGTTTATCTCTCTTCTTGCTCCAGGAACCCCTCTTTCCAGTCTCTTTTCCCATGTCCTGCTGGGGGCCTCCTCACCCTCCCTCCCCTCCCTTTCCTTCTCTGCTGCTCATTAGAAAAAAGAAATCTTTCTAAAAACGCCAAAAATGCACTCATCCCCAAGGACCCTGGACCCATACAAAGGCCAGTTCTTTCGGGCTCCTCCATGTGGCCTCTTTCTGGCCACTGCCTTTGAGCCGTGGCCTCATTCACAGGACTGAGGGGCTCATGGGACATTTTCCCACGTGGCTGGGCGGGGCGCACTGGGGGGTGGTGAGTTGGAAGGAGAGTAGAGTCTTGGAGCTTAGAATCTGTCCAGAATTGGGCTCATCCTCCAGGGGAAAACACGCCACTGACTTGAGAGCCTAAGTGACACCTCGGAACCAGTCAGATTTGCGGGACGATCCCTGTGGAAGCCAGGAAGCCGGAGCAGTCCAGGACAGCCACCATACCGAATGCTGGTCTCAGGGGCGTGAAAACCCAGCCTCTTACTGGGAGGGGTGGGACCCCTTTGGCATGGAGGCAGAGGAGGGGCGTGGTGATCCCTGCCCCGCCTCACCCCACTCACTCCACCCACCCTACCCGGAAGATGGAGCCTGTGGTGGAGGTGAGGGGGGAAGCTTCTGTCTGGGAGAGGGAGGGTGCCGGGGAAGAACAGGGACATCCCAGGGCTGGCAGGTATCCAGGTCTCCCAGGGGAGGCCCCCTGGATGTGAGCACCGGGGCTCTAAGGGGATGCTGCCTTCTCCCTCCCTGCCCCCCTATCTCCACCCCCACCCCGTGCTCTTGGGCCACAGGACACTGACCTAGGGCAGCTCCTCCCCTGGAAAGCCAGGATGACCTTGGGTCCTGGGAAACACTCATCGGACTGACACAGGGTGGGCAAGATGAACAGTGGGGAGCAGGGGGGCACCCCCAGGGCTGTACATGCCTAGAACTCCAGCCCTCGCTCAGAGGCAAGGGCAGCCCCACAGAGCCAGCAGAGAGGCCTTGAAGGCTCCAGCCCTGGGCTGAGGAGTGCCCAGAGGAGGAGAGAGGTGGTAGGCAGGGCCTTGGCCTGTGTCTCCCTGTCTGAATTCCCAGCTCTTCCTGCATTTCCCCACACCCTGCCCTCCCTCCGCCCCACCCCACAGCAGCTGGGCTGCTGGAAGGTCTGTGGTGTTTGCGAGTTAATCAAAAACGTCTGTACTTTGCTCTTGAATGAAGGCCACCATTCCTTTGTCCCAGGGCAATGGGGTCAGCTTGCTCTTCCCTGGCTTAAAAAGTGTTTATAAAAGTAAAAGGAGGAGTCAGCAAGTGGTGTGGTGGTTAAGGCACTGGATTCTCCCATGACCCAACACAGTTCAAATCCCAGATCTGGCAGCTTGAAAATCGCGGTCAAGCGCATGTGTGTACGTGCCAAAAATCCCGAGAGGAGAATGGAGGAGAAGGAACTGCAGCGCAGCCATCCCCTCTCTGGAGTGATTTCTCACGGTTTGCCCCTCTCGCCATTTCTCACCGCCTCCTCTATCTCTCTCCAGCAAGCACACGAGCACATAGGCCCTATGACAAAAACCTTTTTTAAAAAGGAAAGAAGGGCACCAGCAGACGGTGTAATGGCTGTGTTGTTGGACTCTCACATAGTCGACCACGATTCGAGTCCCAGACCCAGTGGCTTAAACTCACACCGGGCACGCGTGCGCGCGCGCGTGTGTGTGTGTGTGTGTGTGTGTGTGTGTGCGTGCATGCCCAAGATCCCGAGAGGAGAATGGAGGAGAAGGGATTGCAGCGTGACCATCCCCCCTGGGGGGTGATTTCTCACTTTCAGTCTCTCTCTCTCTCTGGTGAGCGCACACGCCCTACAGCAAAAACTTCTCCAAAAAAAGGAAAGAAGAAAACAAGAGGAAAAGGGGAAAGTGGGTGAAGGAGAGGGGCATTAACACCTGTCAGGGCCCTGCCAAAGGGCAGTCAGGCGTGAGGCCGTGTGGGCAGACGCTGACCTCGCAGCTGCCCTGCTCACCTGGGCCTCCATTCTACAGTTAGGAAACCGACGTGCACAGCCTTAAGGTGAAGGCCAGAGGATGCTCCAAGACTGCTGGTGGGGTTTCCAGGGTGCCCCTGACCCACAGTTGGGGAAGAAGATTCCATGAACATCTATGGAATAGGGACAGAGCTGAGAGCAGCCTTGATCCCTCAGCCTGGGAAGAAGAGGGAGTGCTGAGGAGGGTTGGGGGAGCAGGACTGTGTGCAGCCTGGGCACTGAGCCAGAGGGAGCCCTCAGGGGAACTCAGAGGCCCAAGCGCTTGGAAATTCCTCTGGACCCAGCAGCCACCACCAAGACAGCCCTGTGCGTGGAATGGACAGAGGAGGTTAAAGGGGGCTCAGGACTCCCCTCCAAGAGAATCTTGGTCTGGCCTGAGAAGATCAGGAGTTTGGGGTACATTGCTGGGAAGGCAAGGGCAGAGGGCTCCTCCCACATGGTCTAAGCAGAGCTTTAGCATGGGCACCCAGCAATGCAAGGGGGCGTAGGGAGCACAGCCCTTGCCATGTTCCCTGACACCTGCTCCCCTGGGCACCCCCAGATGGGGCACCCGAAAAATGCACTGAATGCACTCCGTCCTTTGCCTTCGCCGGCCAGTAAGCATCAGGCCTTCTGCTTCCTCCCACTCTCTGTCCTCCACTCTGTGCCCTCTCCTCTTTTCTGCCGGCCCCTCCCCCACCTGCCCTAAAGAGCGCATTCCTCAGGTGGCCTAGTGGTTAAGGACACTGGACTCCCACATGGCCAATTGTGGTTCAAGTCCTGGACCTGGAGGCTTGCTTTCTCACTTTCCCTCTTTCTCTCTTGTTCTGTTCCTCTCTGGTATGTAAACAAACAAACAAACAAATAAATTTAAACCAAAAAAATTATTTTTTAAATAATTATTTATTGAATTTTTAATTTATTCATTTTTTTAAAAATTTGACCAGAGAGGAACAGAACAAGAGAGAAAGAGGGAAAGTGATAAAGCAAGCCACCAGGTCCAGGACTCGAACTGGTTGATCATGTGGGAGTTTCCAAAGTCTTAACCACCATGCCACCTGCTGGTCCCCCAAAAATTCTCAAAAATAAAAAAGAAAAGAAAGAAAAGAAAAGTGAATTCCTCTCCTGACCAGGAAGCACTGCCAATCTGGGAGTGGGAGGTGGAAATTCCAGATGGAGAACTGGCCTGAATGTAGGGAGGAGGCAGATCCCAGGAGCTCCCAATGGGAGGGAGGGCTGGTGACATGAGTGGCCCAGAACCTTCCAGGCTTCTGGGAAGATGTGGGGTGCAGGAAGGGAAGGAGAGGAAGAGGCAGGTCAGGACTGGGGGATCTCCTGCTCTGCCCCGCCCTACCCACCCCACCTGAGATGGGGCCTATGGTAGAGGTGAGGGAGAAGCTTCTGTCAGGGAGACAAAGGGTGATGGGGAAGAACAGGGACATCCCCGGCTGGCAAGTCCCCAGGCCTCCCAGGGGAGGGCAGGCCTTGCTGAGGCAGGATGTTGGGGCCCCCGTGGGCCCAGGGTGGGTATCTGTGGATGGCTGGAAGTGAGTCACACCTCTGGGCGTTGCAGGCTCCTGCATGGGTGTGCTGAGTCAGCCTGGGCTGTCCTGTGTGTTGGGGACAGACCGAGGGGGCTGGACCAAGGGGGCTGCCAGCTCTGAGAACATCCCCGCATATCTGGTGAGTGCAGCCCTGCCTGTGCCTCCCTGGGTCCTGCAGAACCCAGGAGTGTGTCAGGGGGTGTGTGCACATGTGCACGTGCACGGCTGGGGTGGTGGGCGGGGTCTCAGGAAACAGGATCTGACGGAGTGCACATCTGGGGGTGCAGAGGCACTGTGCCAGCCAGGCTCCCAGACACTCCAGTTCCTGGGTTTCCGGCCGTCCCAGCCCTGCACAGATGTGGCTGCTGGCCCCAGCCATAAACAGACCTCCCAGGAGTTTTCCAGAGGAAACGCAGAAATATGCTGGTGTCTGCTCTGGGCTGGAGGACAGGGTGGGGAGGGGGCTCTAGGGGAGGCCTACAAACTGAGAAGACTGCGGTCAGGGAGAGCTGATGGGTAAGAGCCTTCCTGAGGGCCATGGTGGAGTCCTCCCTGGAGCCACAGCTACCAGTGGGAGCCCAGGCCCTGCTGCACCCTCCCTGATCCTCCGCATCACAGGGTACACCACACGCGCACATGTGTCCTGGCCACCGCTGCATTGTCACCTTCCCTGCCCTCCACACCATGCGCATATCACACACACACACATGTGTGTCCTGGCTACCACTGCACCATCACCACACACCTGAACACACACAGACGCTGCAGGGGCCACCAGCTAGCCAGCACGGCTTCGCACGCTCACGCGCTCCCACACGACCTGTGTCCACGTTTCAAAGTCACAACCACAGACACACACACGCGCCCACTGCAGACTCTGAGTCGTGTGCTGGGAGGGGTGTGATGTGCCCCACCCCACAGACACAGCGACCCCCACCCTCTCATTGAGGCGCATCCCCAGTCCACGAGGATCGTTGCCTCTTCCCGCACAGCCCCAGCCCCTCCTGGGCCGAGGGATAGCCTGATCGCTCTCAGGCTCCCGGGCGCCGTCCAGCTAAAGGCTGGAAAGGGTCTGATGTACTCCCGTCCCAAGCGATGACCGCGCTCAGTTTAATCCGCCCACTCCTCGAGATGAATTCTCCCTTCAAATGTACCCTCCCTCTGTCTGGCCCTCCTCTAGTGAAAGGCTCTGAGGCCAGATCACGGGGCGGGGCTGTGTCTTCTGCAGGAGGAAGGACCCTTGCACTTTCCTCAGCGGACTCGTTAACGGTCATTTCGTTATACCAGGGCAGTGCGGGGCGAGCCGGGCTGGGGTTAGATAAGATGTTTTCCTCACCTCAGGGCCAGTGGCAGGGATGCACTGAGGACTGTACCACAGCCATTCTACGCCCTGCAAGGGAGGGAAAGACAGTGCTGTGGGGTCCAGAGGTCACTGCCAGGCAGGTGGCCTTCCTGGAGAAAGTGGCATGTGAGCAGGCCTTAACCAATGGGCAGTATGTACTGTGCACACTGGGAGCAGGGAGGAGGATCCAGCCTCACTCCCAGCCCACAGAGCGCCAGCACGTCGGCCTGCCTCTGGAATTCCCTCACAGCACTTACCTGAGTGGGTCTTACCTGAGTTTGTCCTCCTCTGTCTCCTACAGTGCAAGTAAAAGTAAGGCCTCGTAGGGCCAGCAGGTGGCATAGTGGTTAAGGTGCTGACTCCTACGTGGCTGCCCACGGTTTGAGTCCCAGACCTGGAGGCCTGAAAATCACACCGGACGTGTGTGCAAGTGTGTGTGCAAGCATGCGTGAATGCGTGCATGCCTGCCAGAGCAAGGTGATGGCCAGCCTGGAGGGGTAGGCTGAGGGAGGAGCACTGAGATTGGCAGTGGGCCATGAGGTTGGTGCGTGGGCGGTGGTGTGCACAGGGCCCCGGGCCAGCCCTCCGAATGCAGATCTTCTTGCCTGGGTTTCAGCATAGGCTCGGGTAACAGGAGTCCACTGCGTGGCCTTTCTCCTCGCAAGATTTTGGGCATGCATGCACACACACCCAGAGTCTTTTTCAACCTGTCGGGTCCAGGACTCGAACCACATGGTCGGCCATGTACGATCCAACCACGTTAGCCACCATGCCACCAGCTGGCCCAAGGTTTCTATTCCTTAAAATAATTCTTATTGCCAGAAGGCACATGTGCTGAGAGAGAGGTCCCCTTTCCCCAGTGTGGACTTCCATGAACTGCTCTGTTATGGCACGCGGCCTCAGCACAGGGGTGGAGACGGCTAAAAACAGCTACTGGGGGAAGGTGGGTGAATTCAGACGTGTCTCCTCAGCTGCACCCTCAGACCAGCCCCCAGAACCCATCCTGGTGGAAACAGGTCACAGTGCACAAGTCTCGTCTTTGAGAAAACACATTTACATGGAGCAGCCACATCGTGCCTTCATCACACGGAGAGCAGGGGACACGGCTTAATCGCTCTCCCCGAGCCACGCGCCTCCCCCACCCTCTACAGAGCACCGGAGCCCCTGCCCCAGGTCTCACCACTGCTGTGTGAGAGCCAGGAGCCGCAGCTGGAGCAGGTGTCAGGGCAAGTGGGCTCTGAACGAGAACCGCTGCGTGGGCTACCTGCCCACCTTCCAAGCTGGCAGGGCGAACAGTCTGGGAGGTTTCATCTTGAGCTTCCTCCAGTTGGAGGAGCGTATTTATCTCAAAAACGGTCATCAGGAAGGCCTAGAAGTGCAGGCCGCTCTACTGTGTGTGCACTCCATCACCCCAGTGGGCGCATTTAAAGCCCCCTCCCCCTTGGCCTGGAGAGGCTGCACTGTCCACAGAACCCTTGCTGGGAGGGGGTCCTGGGCTCAGGTCACAGCTCACAGAGTCGCGCTCTGCAGCAGGGCACCTACTGGCACCTCTACTGGAGAGGCAGAGTCAGAAATCCCCACTCCTAAAGAACAGGGGCCCAGAGGACAGGGACTGGGCCTGGAGAGGGTGCGGGGAGTGAGGGTGCAAGCTCTGGCATCAGAACATTGCTCTGCCCCTGGACAGCTCAATCCCACAACCCATACCACAACTTCCTCATCTTCCGGAAGGGGAAGCCACCGCTACCCTGCCTACCAAGAGATGCCGGGGGTTCAGTATGCTGGGGAGGTGAAAGGAGTCCTTGCAGGCATGCACGTGGGGAAGACCAGGCGTCCCCTCCTCCCTGCCGCAGCAGGAGGGACTGGAAAGACCCCGTGCTCTGCATAGGTTGGGGGTTCATGCTTCTCAACATGGCCCAGGCCCAAGGCCCAGCTCCACCACTCCCCATCCGATGGCAGTGGCCGTCTCAGCTCCCTGGGCCTTGATGTCCTGTCTTCGAACTGGAAAAGGGAGAAGGCTGGGACTAACCCCCATCACGAAGGTGTTTTCCAGCTCTGTTCTTGCTCCTTGGAGCCTCCCTGGTCTTGGTCCCCAGAGCCCAGGGTCCTGACTCTCTTCTTTTTTCTGGAGAGGTTTTTTCTATAGGGCTCGTGTGCTCACCAGAAATACAGAGAGAGATAGAGAGACAGAAAGCGAGAAATCACCCCCCTGGGGGGATGGCCACACCACAATCCCTTCTCCTCCATTCTCCTCTCTTGGGATCTTGGGCATGTATGCATATGTGCCTGGCGTGAGTTTAAGCCACCTGGCCTGGGACTCAAATCGCAGTCGACTACATGGGAGTCCAGCGACATAGCCATTATGCCAACTGCTGGTCCCTCTTGACTCCCTTCTTACTCTCAGCCAAGGGGAGTCAGAGGAAGAGGGAACCAGGCTCTCAGTGTGCATGCTGGCTGGCTGGCAGCTGAGGACGACTGCAGAGGGGCGTCAAAGGATAGGACTCCCCGAGTGCCAGGGACCCAAATTGCCCTTGCAACTGCTCTTGACATAAATGGGTGAGAAATGAGGCTGGGGTGCTACGCAGGCGGCTGGTTTGAGGCCTGGCTCATTCCGTCATTCGCTTTCATTCACTCAGCTGCTTTTCACAGCAGACATTTACGGAGCCTCCGGGATGTGCCGGGGACCGTCTTGGGTGTTGGGAATACAGACGTAAGTATGATCCCAGCCCCGTGGGAGACGGTAAGTGACATAAACAGATGGTTCCCACGCGTGAGCCGTGTGTCCTGGCAGCTGCACGGGGTGCCAGGTGGGGGCGTGGAGGAGGGCCCTCTCCCAGCAAGCAGCCCGCACTCAGCTTAGATATCACAGCCAACTTGCTGTGACATGGGGAAAATACAGAAATTGCTTGGTGCCCAGCAGCTTAGGGGGTGGTACAGAAAAAAGGCCTGAGAGAAAGGTTACTGGGGGGGGGATAATTACTGTTTTGCTAAGGAGAGAAATATTTGTGTGTATCGCTCCGCATGTGAACACCTCGCTAACAAAACGGCTCAGAGAAAACAAGAGGAACCGTGGGATTTTCCTCACAAAGATTTTCTTAAATAAAAGAACAGGAGAGAGAAGGCAGCAGGCACAGATATGCCTCCTCCTGTAGCTGAGAGAATGTTCTCCACCAGGTGAGGGGGCCAAGGCCCGGCTAAGGAAAGGGTCTCGTGGCTGCTCCTTCCTGCAGAATGGCCGGCCTGGCACGCATACCTCAATCCAATCCCTGAGCCCTGTGGTCACCCTGAAGTCGTCCCCCTCGATGTCAAAGACTGTCGCTTGAGGGCACTGCCCTCCCTTCCCTGCTCCCCCACGGGCACCCCTCACACGGGGGTTCACATCCCTATTTGAAGGCTTTGGCCAGCTCTTCACAGTGGTCCCACGGGTCGGCCGGGGGCTCTACCACAGCCCACACGGTGGGGATTGAGTGGGGCAGGCACTTGGCCTCCAGGCCGACCTGGATGAGGTCCAGCTTTGCCAGATACTACGTGGTCTTGACGACTCCCTTAACCTTTCTCCAATAAGATGGCCAAGCTGTTGGGGCCAGCCAATGGTGTAGTGGTTATGTCGCTGGACTTCCACAGGGCCAACCACGTTCAAGGCCTAGCCCCAGTGACCTGAAACTCATGCCGGGCGCATGTGCGTGTGTGCCTAACATCCAGGGAGGAGAATGGAGAAGGGATTGCGGTGTGGCCATCCCCCCAGGGAGTGATTTCTCACTTTCCCTCTCACTACCTCTGTCTCTCTCTCTTTCTCTCTGTTGAGACCACACGCCCTAAAACAAAAATCCCTTAAAAAAAAAAATAGCCAAACGTTTATTCCATGGATTTGTTATATCAAATGAGATCCTCTGTCAAAATTCAAAAAGCATCCCATTGGCATCAGTTCCCTCCCCTGTCTTATGTGGGGTTCCTAGAAAATAGATTTGTGGGCTTCTGCTAGTGGCAGGAGTGGAGGGGGCAGGCTGGGCGGAGGGAGAAGATGCCCTCCTGTGCAGTGTGACTGAGGCCTGGGCGTGGTGATCCGGCAGAGATGTGGAGACCCCCTCCGCACCTCAGGATGGGCACGGTCTTGGGCCATGCAGCTCCCCTGGCCTCCAGTCACTCTGGATGGGTGGAGCAGTGAGCCTTCCCAGGGTGCACTCCCATGCTAAGGAGACCCTGGGCATGCACCAGGCACCCACCACTGCCTCCTGCCTCTGTCTCTCAACCCCAAACCTGCCACTGGCTCCCAAGAAGTGGGCTACATTGATTCTAGCAGAGGCCAGCAGGGAGGTGAAGGCCTGTGTCCCTGGGGGCCCAAACTCTCTCCTAGCCACGTGGATCGGGGCCGGTCTGGTGTCATTCCTCTTGCCCCCAGCTTTCTCATTTTCTGGTAGGAGCTAACAACATCTCTGCCTTCCTGTGGGAGGGCGGGAGGACGCCCTGGCACAGAGCGAGCTAAGTGCAGTGAGCCTGTACACGACCACAAGGCGCCCGCCCGCCGCCATGGCTAAGGCAGCTAGTCCCTGTCACCCTTACGTCCCATGAACTTGCTCCTTCCAGACGAGATGCATGTCCTTTGGGGAAGTGAGGAAACTAGGTCACAGGGCCATGGCCCTCCCAGGGGGAACTGGGCACTCCGCTCCGAGGGCTGCTGAGATGGTGAGAAGCCATTTATCCATTCAAAATGAAAAAAGAAGAAGGCACACCAGGCACTCGGATGCCCTAATCCCAAGAAGATGGAGAAATAGTGGAAAAGAGACCCCCAGAAGTTGTCCTGGGAGGGGGTTTTGGACTCAGGCCTGGCTTTTCCGGGAGGTGAAGGGAAGTTATTGGGGGCTAGGCTGGGAGACGGCAGAGTCAGCATGTCGAGCTGTCTCCCGTGAGGGCCTCGTGTGCTGGCTGGCCATGTCCTGGTGGTGACACAAGTGGCCCTCCTGGTGGCCTGCTCCCCTCCCCCAGCCCATCCTCACTGCTGACCCTCAGAAAGCCTCAGCCCCGTGTTCATCAACCATCAGCCTGCCCTTTCGGGAGTGGGCTGTGCCCCAAAGCTTTTTTTTTTTTTTTTAATTTTCTGAGAGTTTTTTGGTGTGTTCTTGTGTGTGTGTGTGTGTGTGTGTGTGTGTATGTGTTTTTATAAGGTGCATGCACTCACCAGAGACAGAGACAGAAAGGGAGAAATCACCCCCAGGAGGGTTGGCGGCACTGCAACCTCTTCTTTTCCATTCTCCACTCAGGATTTTGGACACACATGCACACATTCCCAGTATGAGTTTTAAGCTGCCAGGTCTGGGACTCGAACTGTGGTCAGCCAGATGGGAGTCCAGCACCTTAACCAACACACCACCTGCTGCCCCCCCAAAAAATATCCTTTCAATCAGGAGGGCTGCCCCCACCTGCCAAAGTGCACACCTGGCCCTGATGAGGTGCCTCCTGATTTCTTTCACAGCTCAGCTCTGCGGTCTCTGAGTGGTTGGAGAGCCTGGCTTCACTGCTTTCTGTTCACGACTCAGGTGCTGCACTCTCTGGTCTAGACTGTGTCATCGGCCTTCTCCTCCTCCTCGGTCCTTTCTCTCCTAAGCTTTTTGGTGGGAGGAATGAAGGGGCCTCAGAGGACTCTCTAGGGCAGTGGTGCCCAAATAAGGTGGGGCAGCACATGGAGATGGCTGAGCCCCATCCCCGAGAATCTTCATGTCCCCAAGGCCCCCCAACCAGCTCTTAGCCCAGCTGTGAATGATGCCCCAAGGCTCAAGGCTGACTTAGAAGGCTGCTCGCTGATTGGGGCCAGCAGTTAGCATAATGGCTATGTCGCTGGACTCCCACATAGTCGACCGCGGTTCGCGTCCCGGACCTGGTAGCTTAAAACTCACGCCGGGCGCGGGCGCGTGTGCGTGCGTGCCCAAAATCCCGAGAGGAGAATGGAGGAGAAGGGATTGTGGCGTGGCCATCCCCCCTGGGGGGTGATTTCTCGCTTTCTGTCTCTCTGTCTCTCTCCGCCTGTCTGGCAAGCGCACGCCCTATAGCAAAAACCTCTTAAAAAAAAAAAAAAAAAATAAGGTTGCTTGCTGGCGTCCTGGTGTCTGCCCAAGCCGCCACCTACTTCATCTGCAGGTCTGTAGTGGTGACGGACTGTATTCTGGCACAATCACTCCAGGGCAGTGGTTCTCAAAGTGCTGCCCAGACCCAGCAGCACCAGGGTCACCTAACTTGTTAGAAATGCAAGTTCTTGGGGGCAGACCCCATCACCTAGGGCTTAGGGGAACTGGATGCCATATGGCTGACTGTGGTTTGAATCCCAGACTCAGTGGTTAGAAAACCATGCCAGGGGATAGTGTAATGGCTGCATGGCTGGACTCCCACATAGTCGACCACAGTCCGAGTCCAAATCCGAGTCCCAGACCCAGCGACTTAAAACTCATGCTGGGTGCGTGTGTGTGCCCAAAATCCCAAAAGAAAAATGGAGGAGAAGGATTGCAACATGGCTATCCCCCCAGGGGGTGATTTCTCACTTTCTGTCCATCTCTCTGGTGAGTGAACGTGCCTTATAGCAAAAATCTCTAGAAAGAAAAATAAAAAAGAAAGAAAAACACACCCAAGGTGGCCAGCCCATGGCATAGTGGTTAGGGTGGCTAGATCCCACAGGGCCGACTGCACATGGTATGTGTCCATGCGTGCCCCTAATCCCAAGAGGAGGATGGAGACAGGATTGTGGCATGGCCATCCCCCCTGTGGGTGCTTTTTTACTGTCCCTCTCTTTTTCTGTCCCTCTCTCTCTGGCAAGCACATGCAAATTTAAAAAGAAAAAGCATACCAGGCACGCGCTTACGTGTGCTTCAAATCCGGACAAGATGGAGAAACAGTGGAGAAGAGATTTTGACATGCCCTCACCCTACTGGGGATGTTTCTCCTTCTCCCCTCCCTCCCTCTCTCTCACTCTCTCTATCTCTCTCTCATGAGCACACATACCTTCTAGCAATACTATATTTTTTTTAAAGAAAGTACCTTCTTTTTTTTTTTTAATTTGTATTTATTCATTCATTTATTTCAATTTGACCAGAGAGAGACACAGAGAGAGAGAGGGAAGTGAGAAAGTAAGCCACCAGGACCAGGACTCGAACATTGGTTGGCCATATGGGAGTGTCCAGCGTCTAAAAAGTACCTTCTTTGCTGAAAAAGGCCCTTCTTTTTTTTGTTTTTTTGGAGAGGTTTTTTGCTATAGAGCGCGTGCGCTCGCCAGACAGACAGAGAGAGACATAGAGACTGGAAGTGAGAAACCACCCCCCAAGGGGAATGGTCACGCCACAATCCCTTCTCTTCCATTCTCCTCTCGGGATCTTGGGCACGTACGCACACACGCCTGGCATGAGTTTTAAGCCACCGGGTCGGGGACTCAAACCGTGGTCAACGACGTGGGAGTCCAGCGACATAGCCATTACACTAACTGCTGGTTCCCTAAAAAGTACCTTCTTGAGCCTCATTTCAGACCTACAGAATCAGAGCTCTGGTGGAGGCAGGCCGTGATGGAGAATTAACAAGCCCTCCAGGAATCCTGGGCACACCCTAGCACTTCAGGGTGGGCAGAACTGCAGGCATTCTCCAGCCCTGTAGTCTTCACTCACATTCTCCAGAGAGCTGGCCTGGCCTGGACCGAGCTCAGAACAGAGTGGTCACTGTATCCTCCCTGCCTTCTCTAAGGGGCTGTGGGGACGATGAGATGCCCCGATGCAGACCGTGACGTGCTCAGAAGCCTGAAGCATCACCATTGCACAGTGGTCACATTCCTGCAGTGCCAGAGGGCAGCACGCGGTGGCCTCCAGCACAACGTCCAGGTTCTGGTAGATGGTGAGGAGGAGGAAGTCCAGCAGACTCCAGGGAAGGTTCTAGAATACAGCCCACCTGGGCTGCAGAGGGACCTGGAGTCCTGGACCACTCCACAGTCCCAGGGGGGAAAAAAGCCCTGGGAAATTGGGCTGCTTGCCCAGTGCCCAGCAAGTTGGTGTCTGAGCCCAGACTCAGCCAGAAGAAAGTTGATTCGAAGGAAAATCCCCGTGTGTTGGGGGCAGGGGGACTTGGAGAGGTTTGTTGATTCCTTTTGTCATTTGACAAGTAGCAACTACAGACTGGATTTTCACACCCTGCTTGTATGGTAGGGGTGCTTTCCCTGTTTTTTTTTTTTCTGGTGGAAGGAAGTGAGCCTTCCCCAGGAGAAGCTGTTCTTCCAAGTCCCTGGCTTGGCAGCAAAGGGTGGAGTCTGGATTGGAGACCAGGCGAGCAGCTGCAAGCCCAGAGTTTGACCGCTGAGGTCTCCCACAAGAGCAGACTAACTCCTACTGGCCAAAGCCAACAGCTCCTCTTGTCCCTGGGAAAGCCCACGAAGGGTGACATGTCCCCAACTGTTCCCCCAGCGACAAGCCAACCTCCTCTCAAACGCCAGCCTGCGCCACCGGAGAGAATTTGCAGGAAGGGATAGGAGAGCCAGCAGCAGGGAGTGGCTCCCCCACCTCTGCAGCCACCAGCTCTGGGGCCCGCTGGGGTCCCCACCCCTCTTCCGCCTTCTCCTCCACCCCTCCCC
>NW_006159725.1:60233-73797 GCF_000334495.1 Tupaia belangeri chinensis
GCCCAGACCCCCCGTCCCCTCTATTTATGGCTTTTCCCTTGTTACGGTGGTTCTCCCTGGATGAATGCCCCCTTTGCCTGGATTTACAGCATCCTCCCGCGGTGGGGTTGATGTCACTTTAATGAGAGTTACAGCTGCCCTCCGACGGGACTGCTGCTTTCCAATTTACTGCGCCTGGGAGCCCAGCAGGGCCGCACGGAGGGCGCCTGTGCTCCCGAGCCTGGGAGGGGTGGAGCCCTGCAGTCTCCTCCCCGCCTCCTGTAGACACCCTCCCCCAGCTCTGATCTGCGGCCCCGGGTCCTCCTCCGTGGAGCCTGAGCACCTGAGAACCCTGAGAATCTGAGAATCGGGACAACTGGGGGTCGGGGGAGGAGGGGCGCGCACAACTGGGGTTAAGGGGAGGGGCGCGCACAACTGGGGGTAGGAGGAGCGGGGGCGCGCGTGCAGCTTTAACTCAACCCTGTAGGTCCGGGAAGAGAGTTCAGAGTTTTCCAGACCCTTCTCTCCCATCCACCCCCGTGAGAACTGAAGTTCTGGAGCCAGGACAGAGGGCAGAGGTGGGGGCCTTCACAGAAGCCTGTTGTTCCCTAGTTGAATCCAGATGTGGAGGGCAGCTGGAGAGTGAGGGGAGCAGAGGGTGGGAGACCAGGAAACAGAACTCCCAGCAGGAACGCTGGAGACGCCCTCACCCAAGTATCCCCCCAACTGGCCTCCAGTGTCCTGTTAATAATTACAAGGGGACATTGCCAAGGACGTGCACACGGCCAGCAGGGTTCTCTGTGGAGCACTCCAGCTCCTCCACCCTCAGGTCCCTCTCCCTGCGCTGCTGCAGCTGAGGCCGAGGCTGCCGCCACCAGGCAAGTGGACCCTTCTCTCTGCCCAGCACCGCTGCTGCAGGCCACACCGCAGGGCCAATGCCTGGCCCTGGTCAGGAGACAGAGGCAGTCCGTGGTGTTGAATGCAACAGCCGACACACAGGAGTCCTCCCACCCTCTTACTGGTGAAGGAGACCCCATGACTAGTTGAGCCAGCTCATGGCAGGCGGTTAAGGTGGCTGAATCCCACATGGCTGTGTGGTTTGACTCCTGAATCCAGCAGCTTGCAAAACACACCGGTGTGTGTGTGTGTGTGTGTGTGTGCATGCACACGTGTGTGTATGTGTCCGATATCCTGGAAGGAGAAATGGAGACGGGCTTGTGGCAAGGCCATCCTCATGGGGAGCACTTTCTTCACTTTCCCTCTCTCTTTCCGAGGAAGGAAGGAAGGAAGGAAGGAAGAAAGACCAGACGAGTTAAGTCACTTGTCGAGGCTACCTGGCTAGATGTATCAGAACTATAGTTCCGGCTATGGAGTGTCTGACTCCCCGGCCCTCTCTCTGCGCTTCCTGCTTTGGGGCAGGAACACTTGCCCCGGTAAGCAAGCCGGAATTCTGGGGGAGGCCAACATACCGCCGAGTGACCAGTGACCAGATTTCAGAAGTCTGAATTTTGCCCTGCCACGCTGGAGACAGGCTCCTGGCACAGGCCCTAGCCGCGGGCCCTGTCCAGGAGGGCACCAGGTACAACGTTGCCCAGAGGCTGCTGACCCTGGAAAGAGCAAGGGCTTGTCCCTGCCCCGCCCCGCCTCTCTATTGCCTCATCCCCCTAGGGAACAGGAAGTCCACAATCAGGTCCAAAGGCTGAGCTGGCAGAGGGAGCCACAGCCTATGGCATTGCGTACATCCCACGCTGGCCACTCCATAGGACCTAACAGAGGCAAGTCCCTGGCTTTGAACGAGAGGCCAAGGGCCAGGCGGACACCCAGGGCTATGTGGGCACAGAAGGCCCTGGGGAGCAGGAGTCAGACTTTGTAGTCCAGTGGCCTGGTTGTGGGCCTAGTTTTGTACACTAGCCCAAACCCAGTGTCTCACTTTCCTCCTCTGTAAAAGGAGGAAATAGGGATCAGCAGGTGGCATAGTGGTTAAGGTGCTGCATTCCTGTGTGGTTGACTCTGGTTCGAGTCCTGAACTCAGAGGCTTCAAACTCACACTGGGTCCGTGTGCATGTGCTCCCAAAATCCTGAGAGAAGAAGGGATTGCGGTGTGGGCATCTCCCCTGGGGGGTGATCTCTCGCTTTCTGTCTGTCTCTCACTCTCTCCCCCCAAGTGAGTGCACACACCCTATTGCTAAAATCTCTCTCTGTAAAAGGTCAGGAAGTACTAGTCCTGCCCTCTGGCATGCATGGGGGGACTCAGTGTGATGCCCTATGGGCCTTCAGCCCGCCTGCTGAGAGGTGCCAGGCATGGGTGTTCAAGGACCCACCCCCCAGGCCGCTGCAGTTCCAGGCCTCGTCTCCCTTGCTAGCTACAGGCAGAAGACCCTCTTGGACAAAACCATTCGGTTCCCTGGGTCTCCCCAAACCTCTCATTCTAAGGACTAGAGAAGTATTAATTAGCAAAGCCCCAAGACAGGCCCAGACACAGAGGGAGCCTCGTTAAGGTTAATTGGTACCATCAGATCTTCACCAGTCAGGATGGGGCTGCACATGCTGGGACAGCTGCACTGCCCTTGGGGTTCACAGTCTACTCAAGTCTGTGCCCCTGGGGCAGCTGCAGCACAGCAGCAGGCAGGCAGCTCCTCCCTCCCTCACCTCAATGGGCCTGCACATAGTGGGATGGGCAGGGGTGAGCCAGGGGAGACCTAGGGATGGAACTACCACCTCCTGCGAAAAGTCAGGGTTGTGCTCTTTCTTGGTACAACCTGTGCTCCTTGAGTGCAACCAGGATGCGGGCACGTGGCTGCATACCAGGGCCCTGGGATGCCCCTCAGGGCAGGTGCTGTTCTCTGACAATGGCATTCCCTATAATTTCAATGAACTTGGGGAACCTATTTGAGATGCAGTCCCAGGACCAGCAGTTGGAGTAATGGCCATGTCGCTGGACTCCCACGTAGTCGACCGCGGTTCGAGTCCCAGACCGAGTGGCTTAAACTCAAAACTCAGGCCCAGCACGTGTGCGTGCGTGCCCAAGATCCTGAGAGGAGAATGGAGGAGAAGAAATCATCCCCTCTGGGTGGTGGTTTCCCGCTTTCTGTCTCTCTGTCTCGCTCTGTCTTTCTGGCTAGCACACGTGCCCTATAGCAAAAAACTCTCAATAAATAAATAAATAAATAAATGCAGTCCCTGGAGCCAGCAGGTGGTGTAGTGATTAAGGCACTGGATTCCCACACGATCGGTAGGATGGCAGTTCAAGTCCTGAACTCAGTGGCTTAAAATTCATGCTGGGCATATGTGTGTAGGTGCCCAGAATCTCAAAAAGAGAATGGGAGAGAAGGGACTTGGTGTGGCCATGCATCCTGGGGGGGAGTGATTTCTCACTTTCTGTCTCTCTGTCTCTCTCTTTCTGGTGAGCACACGTGCCCTAGAGCAAAAATCTCTCCAAAAAAAAAGGTAAGAAAAAAGTGCAGATACCTGCTAAGGGTTGCCTGTAATTTCCAGAGTTCTGGCCCCTGGAGTTCATGGTCCAGGATCCCTGCCGGGGTGTCCTTCAACCTGGGAGTCCCTGTTAGCAGCAGGGAGCTGGACAGAGGTGAGGGAGGAGAGGAGGGGCTCTGCAGAAGGTAAAAGCTGCCTGGGCTCCGTCCCTGCGCAGGAAGCCCAGGCCTGGCTGTGTTTCTAGTCCATTCTGGGGAGAGCTGCGAGGCAGGTGGGGATCAGAGCTGGGAATGTGAGGGACTCGTGCCATGAAGCAGCTGAGGTGACCCAAGAGAGTCACAAGGTGAGATCCCAACTCATTCCAGGACTATAAGGCAGGAAAGACAGAAGAAGGCGGCGAGATAAAGAAGCTTTGCTCAACTCTGGGCGAGAACCCAGCACAGGAGATACTGGTGGCCCTTTGTTTGTTTTTGCCATAGGGTGCATGCGCTGGCTGGAGGGAGACAGAGAGAGGGAAAGTGAGAAATCACCCCCAGGGGGATGGCCAGGCTGTAATCCCTTTTTCCCTGTTTTCCTTATGGGATTTTGGGCATGCACGCACACTGGCATGATTTTCAAGCTGCTAGGTCCAGAACTCAAACCATGGTCAGCCATGTGGGAATCCAGCACCTTAACCATCAAGCCACCTGGTGGTCCCATGGAGTCCCTCCTCTAACGTGTAATAATCAGAGGCTTGTCGGTGTGGGGAGGGACTGTTCTTGGCCCAATTTCATGGCCAGCCAATGGTAGGACCGAGATTTCAAAATCAGACCTGACAAACACTAAAGCAGAATCCCGTTTTCATCTATGGGGCTTGGGGTCAAAGGCTGTGAACTCACTGCCTCCCGAGGGGTGGTTCCTGCTCTTAGTCCTTGGCTCTCACCAATAGCTCTTTCGCATATGCTGTTGTTATTTGCAGGAAAAGAGAGAGAGGTTCCAAGTGAGGGTTGATTCACCAGACCCTGAACCCCCTCGCCCTCCTCCCCAACTGCCTTAATCAGGTCCCTCGCCCACCCCATCCATGGTCCTGCTTTGGAAAACTGCTCTGGTCTCTTCTGACTTGTTGAAGAAGACCAGGGCAAACACAACATAGAGAGGGATTTTAGAGGCCCCCACTTCCAGGAGGTAACAAAAAGTTGGAAAGAGCTGAGCGCCCCTTGCAGGAGACTGATAGCAAGACTCCAACGAATGGTGGATACATTTGTCAGATTCTACAGAAACACCAAGAGTGAAACTCAGTATAAATTGTTGACATGGAGCAGCAACAATTATAACAGATAGCTACCCTGCTGGGAATGTCCAGGGGAGAGGTCCGGGTCTGTGTCTATGGGGCAGTAGATATATTCGGTTTTGCTGAGAACCTAAAACTGATCTAAAAAAATCAAGGCTCTGTTCCAGACGCACTGGTGCAGGCACTACGGCACAGCAGTGTTCAAGCCAGATGGGAGGCCTCAGGTTCGGATCCCAGGTCGGCATGGCCTGAGCATGTGGGTGCGTCCATCACCCAAGCTGGCTAGAAGGCCGGAGGTGTCGGGGGAGGTGGGTCGTAGTATGGCAAAACTCTGTCAAGGGTACCTGTCTCTCTCAATTTTTTATGAAAGAAAGAAATAAACTTTAAAATAATGGTGAAGTTTATCTTTTAAAGAATGATTTATTTAACTTTATTTATTCATTCATTTACTTTAATTTGAGATATATAGAGAGAGGGAAAGTGAGAAAGCAAGCCACCAGTTCTGAGACTTGAACAATGGTCCGCCATGTGGGAGTGTCTAGCCTCTTAACCACCACGCCACCTGCTGGTCCCCAGTGAAGTCTATTTAAAAAAAAAAGTTTAAACCTTATTGGGCTGTTCATTGGTAATGTACTAAATGTATATATCAGGTTTTCAGAAAAGTCATGACACATTTTTGCATAGAAAATATATGTCACTGGGGCTGACAGGTGGCACAGTGGTTAAGGCGCTGGACTCCCACATTGCTAACCACGGTTCAAGACCCAGACCTGGCAGGTCGCTTTCTCACTTTCTCTCTTTCACTCTATCCCTCTCTGGTCAAATTAAAATAAATAAATAAATGGATAAAGAAAGTTCAATAAAATAATTCTTTAAAAATAAAAGAAAATTGGCACCAACAGTTAGCATAATGGCTATGTCGCTGGACTCCCACGTAGTCGACCGTGGTTCGAGTCCCGGACCCGGTGGCTTAAAGTCACACCAGGCGCGCGTGTGCGTGCGTGCCCAAGATCCCGAGAGGAGAATGGAGGAGAAGGGATTGCGGCGTGACCATCCCCTCTGGGGGGTGATTTCTCGCTTTCTTTCTCTATGTCTCTCTCTGCCTGTCTGGCGAGCGCACGCGCCCTATAGCAAAAACCTGTCCAAAAAATAAAAAATAAATAAAAAAGAAAAAGAAAAGAAAATATATGTCACAACTAATACTTGGATCACGTTGTTTTTCCTCTCAATAAACAGGGCATGTCTCCCCATTTGTTCACTAAAATAAAATAAACTGTTTATGAGTAGCAATGGTGGCTGTGAGATGCCGCTCT
Organism: Tupaia belangeri chinensis; assembly: GCF_000334495.1. Classification (NCBI taxonomy): domain Eukaryota; kingdom Metazoa; phylum Chordata; class Mammalia; order Scandentia; family Tupaiidae; genus Tupaia; species Tupaia belangeri. Next base: position 66,228 of record NW_006159725.1, read on the forward strand.
GAGAGACGGGAGGTGTTCCTGTTCCCACTAGATAAGAACTGGGCCTGACGCTCCCTCTGGGTGATAACCAGGCCCTTCTCAGACTCTCCGGTCTTGGCAATGATACCATCTGCCAGATAGAAGGCAGAGATCGGGAGACAGGACACAGCCACTGTGACGCGAAAGGACTGGCCAGCTGACGGCTCCGAGCAGAAATGGCCCTGTCCACCCTACTCGCTCACACTCAGCCCTTGGTGAAAAGGCAGGACGACTCGTCCCCAGCCGTAACATGGATGGGCATTTCGTACAAGTTGTAAAAGACAGGGCTGAAAACCTAACGGCTTTGTATCTTTATCTTTATGTATTTATTTGAGATAATACATTTCCCTAGGCCTTGGTGGATGGAAGGGTATTGAGCCGTTAAGATTGTGATCAGCACGGGGCCCGAACCCTGCCGGGGGACCCCTCGCTACGGGCATGCCGTCCTGTCTCTGCGGCTCTCGGGGAGGTGGCACGGACCCTCTTTTCTAAGATCTCTGAGTGAATCAGGTATGCAGGACAGGAGGCTGTCAGGGACAGACCCCGATGTTCCCGCACCCTGCTGCAGACGGTTTTCCCCAGGGTACAGCACCACTGGCATCTGGAAATAACCTGGGATCCTGTAATGATGAGGTGGCCTGCTCCAGTAGGTTCCTAGTGCTCCGTGAGACACGTGCAGTGAGGTTCTTTTTTTAAAAAATATTTATTAAGAATTATTTTATTGTATTTATTAATATTATTTCACTTGACCAGAGAGAGAAAGTGAGAAAGAAAGCAAGCCACCAGGTCTGGGACTCAAACCTCCATCAGCCACATGGGAGTCCAGCACCTTAACCACCTTCCAGCTCCCCAACAAGATTCTTTTCTTTCTTTTTGGAGTTTGTTTACTTCTTTCTTCCATGAGCGAGAGAGACAGACAGAGAAGCAGACAAGGACAGCATCCCCAGCAGGGACTTCGCACCACAATCATCCCCGTGTCAGCCAGCCCTGGGTCATGGGCACACCTGGCTCACTCAGGGAGGTCTCCAGGGGCACTCGGAACGCCCCCTGGCAGGTTGGCCGCACAGAGCATAGGGCGTCACGTTGCTGTGGCACCACCCTCTGCCCTCGGGATTCTTTTTATCCTTAATTTTATTAATATTATTATTTTTTAAATTTGACCAGAGAGAGAAGGAAAGTGAGAAAGCAAGCTGCCAGGTCCGGGACTCAAACCGCAGTCAGTCATGTGGGAGTCCAGTGCCTTCACCACCACGCTAGTGTCAGGTTCCTTGAGAGCTGAGACTGCACCATGGGTGCTCTCTGGGATAGCACAGGGCCAGGCACACGGTGTTACAGAAGACCTCAGACCTGAGCATTGTCCGCACACCGGGCTCTGTGCTGGGCACAAGGCGGACACAAAGAGGAGCCAGGGCTGGGTCCCAGAGTCAAGGGGACGAGCAGAACCCCTGCGTGGTGCCACAGGAGACCGGGCCTGGCTCTCATCTGAACGGCACCGCTGACCCAGCTTTGGCTCCGTGGTACCCCATGGTTTCAAACACGGATGCTGTGAAATCATTTAACAACGAAGCACTCAAAGAGCCGCCAAAGAAGTCACCCACAGGCTCCGCCCCAAGGGGTCCCACTCCCGATTCTTAGTGCCACCAGCTGCACATGTCATAAGCCACAAGCTAGCATGGCTCCTGACAGTGCCCTCTCACTCACCCCGCCCCCACCAGACATCAACTCCTACTTCCACTGTCCACTTCCAAAATGTATCAGAACCCACCCCTGCACCTCCGCCACTCCACAGCCAGGCCCAGCACCTGTCATCTGGATCGCTCTGATCCACTTCCAGAGTGATCTTTTAAGCCTGCAGGTCTGATCCTGTCCCCCCTTACATAACACCTCCCAAAGACTGCCCACTGCTGTTAGGGAAACAAAACTCACCGGACCAAACCCGAATGTTAACAGCACCTACAAGGCCATATTTCTTGTCCCTGCCAAATTGTCCCGCTGTTTAAGCCACTCTCCTCTGTTAGGCCTCAGCCACTTGACATTTCTGAAAGCCCACCAGACTCAGGTCCAGCCGATGAGCCTTTGATTACGAGATCCTCTTTATCAGTAGGTCTTCATTCGTTTTGAAGTCTACAATGTGCCCATCAAAGCCTTCCAAGGAGACCTGGTCTAGGCTACTCCATGGTATTAGTTAGGACAACTGCAATTTACACTTTCGGTTTTGGGGTTTGGGTTTGGGTTTGGGTTTTGTTTGCTTGTTGTTATGAGGAGTATGCATTCACCAGAGACAGAAAGGGGAAGTGAGAAATCACTCGTCAGAGTGGATGGCCACGTTGCAATCCCTTCTGCATTCTCCTGCCAGGATTTTGGGCATGCACACGCGTGCATGCGCACACACACACCCAGTGTGATTTTCAAGTTACAGGTCTGGGATTCAAACTGCACGGTTGTCAATGTGGGATCCAGTGCCTTAGCCTTGATGCCACCTGCTGGGCCTACATTTTTGTTTTTGTCAAGATTTTTTATTTATTATTATTGAAGAGGTTTTTGCTATAAGGGCATGTGTGCTCGCCAGAAAGACAGAGAGAGACAGAGAGACAGAAAGCAAGAAAACACTTCTCCTCCATTCTCCTCTTGGGATCTTGGGCACACACACACACACACATGCCCAGTGTGAGTTTAAGCCACTGAATCCAGGACTCAAACCACGGTCGACTACATGGGAGTCCAGCGATATAGCTGTTATGCCATCTGCTGGTCTCCATGATTTTTTTTAAGTTAATTTGTTTCTTCCATGAGCGAGACAGGGAGAGAGAGCCCCCGAGGAAGGACAGTCTTGATGCCATGATCCACCCCCAGTCTTTAGCCAGCCCAGGATCACGGGCAAACACATGCCAATGTACTGGTGGCAGGAGCGAGGAGTCTCTGGACTTGAACCAGGACCCTCCCCATGTAGGACTGCACCACTGTCTGGCTCCTGCCGCAATTTTTTGTGCTGTTGTTCTGTTTTGCTTTGAACACATGCACCCCTTCAACCGTAGGTTCCATTTTTTTTTTTTTTTGGAGAGGTTTTTGCTATAGTGCGGGTGCGCGTGCGCGTGCGCTCGCCAGACAGACAGAGAGAGACATAGAGACAGAAAGCGAGAAATCACCCCCCAGGGGGGATGGTCACACCGCAATCCCTTCTCCTCCATTCTCCTCTCCGGATCTTGGGCATGCACGCACACATGCCCGGCGTGAGATTTAAGCCACCGGGTCCGAGACGCGAACCGCGGTCGACTACGTGGGAGTCCAGCGACATAGCCATTACGCTAACTGCTGGTTCCCAACCGTAGGTTCCATTTTGAGGTAACAAACCTCTGTACCGGTCTGCATCCCACAGTACCTAACACAGTGACTCATCCTTCATGTGCCTAATGACAGAATCAGATGACTGACTGACTGACTGAGTGTCCAGGTGGGGGCAGGAAAGGCCTCAGGAAGTAGGAGGGTTTTGTTTGTTTTTATAAGAGAGATTTTTGTTACATGGTGTGTGTGCTCACCAGAGACAGAGAGAGATAGAAAAAGAAAGTGAGAATCCCCACCTCCCCAGGGAGGATTGGCCACCTGCAATCCCTTCTCCTCCATTTTATCTGGGGATTTGGGGCACACACCCACCAATGTGAGTCTCAAGCGTCCAGGTCCAGGACTCAAACCGTGACTGACCACATGGGCGGCCAGCGCCTTAACTGCTATGCCACCTGCTGGTCTCGAGAGGAGATGGTTTTGCTCAGGGTCTTCAGAAAGCTGGACTTGGAATCAGTGAGCTGAGATCTACCTTCCCTCACAGCTCTGGCCATCCAAGTTTCTTTTCCCTTCCTGGACATCACTGATTCATCTCAACTCCACTCAACACCCTCTCTGCTAGTTTTCTGCCTGCGAAGAATGGCCGCCTCCCCTGCCCCCAGAGGTCCTGGCCTCTCTGCCCTTCTCACTCTATCTTGGCCACAGTTCCTTCTGGCGTTTTATTCCCCGCACCCTAGACTGATGTAGCCATGCCAGGGTGTGAGGCCACATGCCAGTGTGTGACTGCTTGGACAGTGAGCGTCTGGGCTTTGCAGTTGACCTTGAAAAGCAGAGGCACGCACCCATGCCCCATCCCCGTTACCCCTCCGTCTCACTTAGGCTCAAAGCAAGGACACCAGCCCTATCTGCCAGGTCCACTCAGCAAAGACTGTCAGGGAACCCAAACCCACAGCCGCCTGCACAGCCAACAGGAAGACAACTCTTCCGCTGTTGCAAAGACGAGCTCCCCGCTGCGTTCTCTCCATCTCCCAGTAGAGGCTGTGGGTTCCGTTTCCTTCTCAACCTTCCATGGGGCCTCGTGTGCACCTGCATCCTTGGTCGCAAAGCAGGAGATGGCACAACCTTTCTCTCCCTGCTGAGTCGAGGTGTACTCAGATCACAAAGCAAAGTGGAGAGGCCTCTTGAGGCTTGGCAGCCCACTTTCCAGTTTCTGAGGTCTCGGAGAGCACAAAACGAGAAGGTCTGAAGAGGATACGGAGAAAACAATGTTTCCGAATGAGTGTGTGTGCGCATGCGTGCGTGTGCAGGGGCAGCGGGGCTGTGTGCAGGTTAAGCAGGGGTTTCGTATTTGGTACAACGGGAGAGAATAAATGCACTAGATAACCGCCACCGCCATTCATCGGGCCTGTACTGTGTGTGGAGCACGTTGCCAAGTGCTTTATACACAGCATCTCATTCCCTCTTCCAGCAAGCCAGGGAGGTGAGCATTTCTATGTACCAATGATACAGAGGCAGAGACCGACTCGCTGACTCCCACGGCCCATGAGTGGCCAAGCTCTGGGCTTGAGATCCTGTGCCGCCATGGTTCTGAGCACCACTGGCAACCTCTTTTCTAGGGATAGAGGGAAAAAAAAAAAAAGAAGAGGAAATTGGTTTATGGTGGGGAAGAGAGCGTGCGATTAGACATAAAGAACACTCTGACAATGAGGGCTGTTTGGTGGTAGCCAGGGCCATTAGGCTGGTTAGAGCCCTTCCTCTGAGGGCTTCACGTTGAAGATGAATGGATGCTTCTTTGCCCGGATGGTTTAAGGAAGCACAGTCTGTTCCCAGCACGGGGCTGGCCTGTTTGAACTGACAGCCTCACTGGCGATCCAAGATTACCGCACATCCGTTAGATAACAGGAGGAGATAGTGCAGGCCGCGTGCGGAATGAGGCCGGGAGCGAGGGCTGCAGACAGACAGATACTACTGCGGTTAAAAGTGAGGGCTTGGTGGCCAGGAAGATTGTGTCTGTGTCCCCCCGCTTCTCCTACTTGCGTGAACTCAGGGCCATTACTTCACCTCTCTAAGTTTCGGTTTTCCTAGTCAGTAAAAAAGAGGCCAAGAATAGACCAACTCTGGATGGTTGCCAGGAAAATGAAAATGCTCAGCGCAGATGCTTGGACGTAAGAAGAACACAGTGCGTGGTGGCAGCTCGAATAAAAAAGGATGATTGTTGCAGGTCAGAGGTAGGCAAGCAAAGGGGGACAGAGATGGATTCGCAGACAGCGGAGTCTTCCTGGGAAGTGAGTTTGGCCCTGCATGTAGAGAAGCTGGTGGGCTTCAATCAAGAGGAAGAAACGGGGAGAGCGGCCACACGGTGGCATTTCCAATTCTCCACCATTTCAAGAGACAACGTGAGTTTGATCCGTGGTTGAGGAAGAGAAGGAAGTTGATTCTGGAGAAGAGGCCGGTGGGAAAGAGGTGAGATCTTCCCTGCTTGTTTCCAAACTCAACATTTGAAGGAAGACAAAGCCTTAGACACCTAGAAAAGAAATCACACATCCACGGCGTCTTTGCTTGCTTCTCTCGGGACCTTGTGGGAGGTGGGGATGGGTGGGGACGGGGTAGGGGCCTGGGAATAAGGCTGAGGACAGAGTTGGTGTGAACGGGACAGGACCTGAAGCAGGGAAGTGAGGAAATGTGGGCGAGGCACCGAATGACTGTGAGGTTGACTCACGTGGGAAGACCCAGCTTTCCGGCAGGAGGCTGGTTCTGAGACCCTGGGCCTCTGTGATCAGCAGCCTTCACAGCTCAGGTGAGAGCGCCGAGGGGGGCAATCCTGGTGCTCATCCAACTACTCGCTAAGGCCTGTCTTATCCCTGGTCTCTCCCTAAAGGGAAGATAAATCCCCAGGGCCAGGACGGTCTCCAGAAAAGATGCTCTTTAGAGCTCCTGTCAAACTGGACTCCCTGTTGTCATCAAGCACCAAGTGGATGCTCCTTTAAAATGCGAATTCTCAGTTCTTTTCCCTGGACAATCTGATCCCACAGATTTAGAGACCCAAGAATCTGTTTGTCAAAAAGCATGCACGTCATTCTTTAAGGAAGGCAAATTTGGAAAACCCTTCCTGGGAAGGGCCCAGGGCCGGTCACAAGAGGGGGGTTCTAGTGTGCCCCTGCAGTTCACTGGGCCTTGTGCAGGAGACACCCTGGGAGGGAAGGGGGCTCCAAGAAAGATCAGGGGCACCACGTCAAAATGGACCTCAGGGAACAATGGGGCTTTCTCTTGTTCAGGACTGGCAAGACACTGCAGGCTCCGTAACTCCATTTCCAGGGGGACACTTAAGCCCAAAGGATTTTTAAAAAGTGCCCACATGACACAGCTAATCAAGAGAGGCAGAACTCCAGAATCCCCAGACTACTCGGTCCTCTGTTGGGGTGCTTTGAAGGGCAGGCATATTTTCTTGTGGCTTGCGGGGAGCACTCCCCCCCTCCCCCACACCCCGTGGTGGAGTCTCTGGAAATTCTCTGAGTGGCCTGGAATCCTAACATTCCCAGGATTTTCTCAGTCTGTTACCGGGCAGCAGAGAACAGGGTCAGGGACTGTGGGGGACAGGAGGCATGCTGGGCCGAAAAGGAAGGTCACCCAGGGGCTCAGAACACCCGGGGAGCTTTGAGACCAGGTCCCGCTGGGCAGCCTGACTTATCAAGCCCTCACACCTGGGGGCTGTCAACCGGTGGGGGTGGGCCCGAACCACCTTTGTTCCCTGACCTAGGGCAGGACAAGCTGGGAGAGTCAGGTGAAGTCTGATTTTGAAGAAGCTTTTCAGAAATCCGCTGTGTCAGAGAAACCAGAAGACCAAACCAAACCCCTAAAAATCCAGGGCCGATTATTTCATCCACGTGGCACGAGCACAGGCCAAAAAGGGGGGGCGGGGTAAGAGTCACCCGTCCCGCCCCTGCTGGGAGGAAGGGATTTGCCGCGAGAGCAAACTCCTGACCCAGCCTGGTCGCTGCCGGAGCGCGGCCAGGAGGGAGGGAGGCCGAGAAAGCCTTTCCCACAAAGCCGCCGAGCGCCGGTCCCCGCTTCCCGCCCTCCCCGGGGGCCGCCGCCGAGCGCGGGGAGCCGCAGCGGGCCCTTTAAGGGCCGGGAGGTGCGCGGTCTCTTTAAGGCAGGTCCTGATGGTTTCTGTTTTCTGAAGGAAGTGACGGGGGGTGGGATTGAATGAAAAGTGCAAAACAGAGTCTCGGAGCGCCGGAGTCGGGGGCCGGCGGGCGGGCCGGGGAGCGCC
>NW_006159725.1:74026-78095 GCF_000334495.1 Tupaia belangeri chinensis
GGTGACCGAGGAGAGCCTGCAGGCGGACAGCGACGCCGACAGCATCAGCCTGGAGCTGCGCCAGCCCGACGGCACCCTCGTCTCCTTCGTCGCCGACTTCAAGAAGGTGAGGCGCCTCGCCCGCCGGTGCGACCCTGGAGCTCGAGCTCCCCGGGGCCTCAGGCGTACCCAAGCCTGCAGATGGGAAGACAGCTGGCCTAGAGGGGGACGTGTGGACCCAAGGTCACACCGGGCTGCTCTACTCCTCTTGGCTCTGCTCCCCAGCGCCCATACCGTAGCCCCCTTCATTCCACCCTGCGAAACTCCATGCTGCCCCCAGCTCAGTCTTCATTCCGGTGTGTCCAGACTAGCACCCGCTAACCAGCTCCGTTCCCCACTCTCTCCTCAGCAGTCCCAAATGGGTGGGTCCACCCCGCTGGCGGGCCCTCTGTCAGAGAGTGAGTTTAACAACCCCGACTCCCTTCTTGAAGCAATGTCTCCGTGCTCTAGCCTAAACGACCCAGGCTAGGTGTCAAGGTCCTGGGTTCTCCCCAGGGTGCTGTGTAACAGAGAGCAAGTTCCTTCCCGTTTCTGAACCTCTATTCTCACCTTTGTACAGGGCACTGAGGAGGAGGCTGCGAGGCCTCCCAGCTCTGTGCTCTCCTCTCCCTCGTTCACTTTCCTGGGCGGAGCTGGCTGTCCCTGGTCCCTTCCAAGCCTAGGGGCAGCTCTCAGCTCTGGAAGGCCAGGATGCCTGTAGCAGGGGTCCCAGGGCGAGCCCCCATGTGCTTGCCCAGATCAGGGCTAGAGTGATCAGAAGGTGGGCCTGGCCCCTGTGTGTGGGGTGCGTTGCTGGTGGGGGGGGGGTGGTGATCAGGAAATGGGGCCAGCCCGACGGCACCCTCGTCTCCTTCGTCGCCGACTTCAAGAAGGTGAGGCGCCTCGCCCGCCGGTGCGACCCTGGAGCTCGAGCTCCCCGGGGCCTCAGGCGTACCCAAGCCTGCAGATGGGAAGACAGCTGGCCTAGAGGGGGACGTGTGGACCCAAGGTCACACCGGGCTGCTCTACTCCTCTTGGCTCTGCTCCCCAGCGCCCATACCGTAGCCCCCTTCATTCCACCCTGCGAAACTCCATGCTGCCCCCAGCTCAGTCTTCATTCCGGTGTGTCCAGACTAGCACCCGCTAACCAGCTCCGTTCCCCACTCTCTCCTCAGCAGTCCCAAATGGGTGGGTCCACCCCGCTGGCGGGCCCTCTGTCAGAGAGTGAGTTTAACACCCCCGACTCCCTTCTTGAAGCAATGTCTCCGTGCTCTAGCCTAAACGACCCAGGCTAGGTGTCAAGGTCCTGGGTTCTCCCCAGGGTGCTGTGTAACAGAGAGCAAGTTCCTTCCCGTTTCTGAACCTCTATTCTCACCTTTGTACAGGGCACTGAGGAGGAGGCTGCGAGGCCTCCCAGCTCTGTGCTCTCCTCTCCCTCGTTCACTTTCCTGGGCGGAGCTGGCTGTCCCTGGTCCCTTCCAAGCCTAGGGGCAGCTCTCAGCTCTGGAAGGCCAGGATGCCTGTAGCAGGGGTCCCAGGGCGAGCCCCCATGTGCTTGCCCAGATCAGGGCTAGAGTGATCAGAAGGTGGGCCTGGCCCCTGTGTGTGGGGTGCGTTGCTGGTGGGGGGGGGTGGTGATCAGGAAATGGGCCTGGAAGTGCAGTGACCCACAGCTGGAAACTGGGAGGAGGTGGGTGGGTGTCAGGCATTCAAGGGGTCTCCTGACCTGAGCGCCCCAGCCCTTCTCCCAGCAGAAGGAGGCCAGTGGTCTGTTGCTGGGGGTACAGAGGTCAGGCAGGTTGCGTGGCCTAGCAGCAGGGAAGCCCAGGGCTTTGCCTCAGCCACCTCTCCTTCTCCTTCCTTGTAGAGACCAGGAGCTTGGCAGAGCAGCTGGGGCCCCAGTAAAATGCCTAGACAGCAAGGGTGGGGGAGAGGGTGGGCATCTGTATTCCCACCTCAGTGATCTGCCCCGAGACCACGGAGTGTCTCCAGCTCAGGCCTTAGGTGGACCTGTGAGGGGTGAGTGTTCACCCACCGGGAGACAGGGGCCCTTCCTCACTCAGCCAGCTTGAGCAAGTTCCTCAGAGGCAGGTGGGGCAGGAGGGGAAGCTGATGGGGCCAGGGCACCCCCTGCCTCCCCACCTAAACTTCAGGGGGATGTATCAAGTGCGTTCTGTTCTTGGAAAATGCAACAGCTGGAATCCGAAATCCATCCAAGCCTTTTGTCCCTGGAAGTTAGTGGTAGGCCAGGCTGTGGGTCTCCCACCCTCCTGCCCACTGGCCATCATCCTGTGGCCGCCTGGGACCTCCCCAGCAGCCAAGGCGAGGCTGTGGCCAGGACTGTGGAAGCGGCCAGGGCCAACAGGGTGGGGCTGGCCTTGTATATTTTATGGGCTCTAGCTACAGCTGGGAGCTTTTTATTGCCCTGCCCTGAAGGCAAAACGGGAGGGAGAGCGGAGAAGCCGTGGTCGTGGTCGCTGGCAGTGCAGGTGGGTACTGGGGGTTGGGGGTGAGGATGGTGGGTGTCTGTCTGCCCAGTTCACAGTGGCATTTGGAGCTGACCCCAAGTGCCTCATTCCAATCCCACTATGGCTCAAACCTCCACCCAGGTTACCAAGGAAATCTGCCATTCAGGTTAGCCTCTGACCCAGACCCAGAAGCTGCCGCTGTTTCACACCCGCCCTTGGCATCTCCAATTTCACCTGCAAGGGAGGGAACTGGCAATGGAAGGCAAAGAAAGGGAACCAGCTCTCCAAGGACCCTCCAACTCCAGGTCTCTCAGACGCCTGGGGCGCTCCAAGTTGGAGAAACAGGGCGTGGAGAGGACCAGCCTTGTCGCCTCCACCGTCCACTGTCCATGTTGGCCAGGGTGGCGTCTGTGATCCACTCCTTCTGGGGGTGGGGGGGTCCTCTCCGCTGCCCACTCATTTCTCAAGGCCTTCGGCAGGTTTCCATGAGAAAGTTCTGTCTGGAAGTAACGACTTTTCCTGAAAGAAAAAGGCTTGAAGGTTTTTGTGTTTCGAGTCCCAGGCCCATTTGTGGGTGGTTTGGGGAATGACCCGAATCTTTTGGGAAGAGGTGATTTTTGCCATTTGATCACTTCTCGGAGAAATAGTCCAGATGGGGCGAGACAGGACCGTGAGCGCTGCAACTTACTGCTCACCATTCTTTGTCCTTTAATTATTTCTTTTTGAAGTCATCGTGGCAAGCCAGCTAAGAATTAAACACGACTGGAACCAGCAGGTGGCAGTGGTTAAGGCGCTGACCCCCATGGCCAACATGATTCAAGCCCCGGACATGATGGCTTGAAAATCATGCCTGGCACATGCATCATGTGCTCAAAATTCTGAGAGGAGAGAGGAGGAGGAAGGGACTGTGGCATGGCCATCCCCGCGGGGGGTGCTTTCTCACTTTTTCTCTCTCACGGTGTCTCTCTAGTGAGCACCTGCACACTAGGGCAGGAAAAAAAACCCTTAACACTATTAGTAATGTCGAAGAAAAATCACGTTGCTTATCTTTACGTGCCCTCATGGGGACAGGACATGATGGCAAAGGGAGGTAAGGACAACACTTGGCAGGGGCTCAGACGACGCCACATGTCGGCAGTGAGACTCCCTGCCCCAACTCGAATTCCACAAGAGTTCGGGTTTCAGTCAGAGAGCTGTGCTCACCAGGGGCGTCCGTGCACACAGACGTGAGTCTCACAGCCTCTGCCAAGCCAGAGCCCTGACGGCTCAGGACCAGGACCATCTGCGTCACACGACGAGAAGTGTGAGGCAGACAGTCCTCCGGGTTCTCGGCTGATGCTGCCCGTAGCAAGGTTCACGAGCGTCAAGGATTTCCCGTGTACATTCATCAGAGCGACGTTCTTGTCCAAAGAGAAGGATGAGCCATGAACTTCGCGAATGATCCATGAACTTAGAAGTATATTACACACACAGGCCTCATGGCCCTCGGACCACCAGTCTGGGTAGTGTGTTCACACCTGGGGTGATGAGCCATCCTTCCACTTGTGTGTCTGTGGCTGGGCCATCCACACCGTCACCCCCCT
>NW_006159725.1:78609-82481 GCF_000334495.1 Tupaia belangeri chinensis
CCCTCCCAACCAGCCAAGGCGAGGCTGTGGCCAGGACTGTGGAAGCGGCCAGGGCCAACAGGGTGGGGCTGGCCTTGTATATTTTATGGCCTCTAGCTACAGCTGGGAGCTTTTTATTGCCCTGCCCTGAAGACAAAACGGGAGGGAGAGCGGAGAAGCCGTGGTCGTGGTCGCTGGCAGTGCAGGTGGGTACTGGGGGTTGGGGGTGAGGATGGTGGGTGTCTGTCTGCCCAGTTCACAGTGGCATTTGGAGCTGACCCCAAGTGCCTCATTCCAATCCCACTATGGCTCAAACCTCCACCCAGGTTACCAAGGAAATCTGCCATTCAGGTTAGCCTCTGACCCAGACCCAGAAGCTGCCGCTGTTTCACACCCGCCCTTGGCATCTCCAATTTCACCTGCAAGGGAGGGAACTGGCAATGGAAGGCAAAGAAAGGGAACCAGCTCTCCAAGGACCCTCCAACTCCAGGTCTCTCAGACGCCTGGGGCGCTCCAAGTTGGAGAAACAGGGCGTGGAGAGGACCAGCCTTGTCGCCTCCACCGTCCACTGTCCATGTTGGCCAGGGTGGCGTCTGTGATCCACTCCTTCTGGGGGTGGGGGGGTCCTCTCCGCTGCCCACTCATTTCTCAAGGCCTTCGGCAGGTTTCCATGAGAAAGTTCTGTCTGGAAGTAACGACTTTTCCTGAAAGAAAAAGGCTTGAAGGTTTTTGTGTTTCGAGTCCCAGGCCCATTTGTGGGTGGTTTGGGGAATGACCCGAATCTTTTGGGAAGAGGTGATTTTTGCCATTTGATCACTTCTCGGAGAAATAGTCCAGATGGGGCGAGACAGGCCTTATGAGCTGAATTAACCGGCAAACTCCGGGCCCTTGTTTTTTCATCTGTGAAGTGGGGATGAGAAATGCACACATCCCGTGGCTGTTGGGAGGACCAGGACTAGACTGGTCTTTAGTTCAGTACTCACTGTGTTACTGCATTCAGGGAGTGAGGAATACATAGGCTCCATTAGCTTTGGTAACTGGTTCTCCTAGCTTTTCAGAGGGATCTGCCATGCCCACTCCTGAGAGGTTGAACCATGGACCCAGAGTCTCACAGAGAAGTTGGCATTGCCCCTAGAGGAGCCTTGAGTAACCCTCCTTGTCACCTTCTCCTTGGGAGCTCCAGAACTGCTGACCAGCCCCTCTGAGTAGGAGGGGCGCGCTTGTCCTGCAAGTGTGCCCAGGACAACCATGACTTCCTCATGCTGGATGGAACGCCATCCTCCCAGCCTCCCAGCTTCCTGCTAGCCTCTGCCACAGGCCAGTTCTTTTTTTTTTTTTTTAATAATTATTTTTTATTTAACTTTATTGATTTCTTTTATTTGACCAGAGAAGGACAGAGTGAGAGAGAGAAAGCAAGCTGTCAGGTCTGGGACTCAAACTGTGGTTGGCCATGGCCACAGGCCAGTTCTCATGCTGTCAGGCCCTCCCCACACTACCACCCTGAGCCTTTGGCTCTGTGTCAGACTCAGCCTGGAGCCAGGCGAGGTTCTGGACCCCAGGAACAGCTTGGCACAGTGGGGTGGGCATCTCTGTTACTGCTGCAGCTGCCACAACTCGGGGCCCCCAGCTGACTACTGCATCCATGAACAGCTGCCCTAGCTTCGTGGTCCCAATTGTTCCTACACAAGAGAGCCACCTGGGGAGCCCTGAAGACCCCCCCCCAGCCTGGGCTGCACTCTGTCCCAGTGAAATCAGAGTGTTTGAGGACGGAGCCAGGCAGCATGGCGAAATAGCACCTGGCGTAGGAAGTGACCTAGGATGGCCCTCTGCAGCCTCTTCCTCCCTAATAAGTCTCTTACTTGATTTAATTTTTACTATATTTTTTTAAAAATTGCCGAAGGACACATGTGCCTGGCAGAGAGATAGGGAAAATGAGAAACACCCCTCAGGGGGATGACCAGGCCACAATCCCTTCTCATCTATCTCCTTCCTTTTGGGGTTTTTGGGTACACATGCACACATGTCCAGCATGAGTTTAAGCTGCCAGGTCCTGGACTCGAACTGTAGTCAACTACATGGGAGTCCAGCAACTCTAACCACTATACCACTGGCTGGCCCACCTAGGGTTCTTTTTTTAAATAAAGTGGGAACAGCCTGTGGTCTAGTGGCTAAAGTGGCCAGATCCCACCTGGCCAATGACCTAGTTCAAGTCCCAGACCGGGTGGCTTGAGGAAGACACTGGAATAGGGATGGGGGAGGGAGTGTGTGGCCCAAAATCCCAAAAGGAGGGAGAACGAAGAGAAGGGATTGTGGCTTGGCCATCCATGCCCCTGGGGGTGATGTCTTACTTTCCCTCCCTGTCTGTCTCGGTGAGCCTGCACACCCTGTGGCAGAAAATTAAAACAAAGAAACAGACTAGAACCCCAGGTGCTTCCATGTACAGCAGAGTTTGGGAACCACGTGTGTACTTGCTCCAGGGAAAGGAGGGGGCCTGGAGGGGAAACCAGGTTAGGTTGTCCCATGGTGGTAGGGTCCAAACTCGGTCACGTACTTGAAACCTGTCATTGTACCCACTCCCCAGATGTGTTTGAAGCAGCACGTTTGCCTTCGGGATGAATCTAGGTGCCTTCCTAGAAGAAGTGTTTATTCATCATAGGCAATACCCTTCTTTACAATCAGGTCTTATATGAGGAATTAGACCTGTGGAAAATGCATGTTATGGCTAAAAAAAATCTCGTGGAATTGAAATCGTGGGCACCACAATGGATTTGTGCGTCAATTCAGTTTCTACACGAACTTTTCAAAGTCCCCACATGTGTTAAACAGTCACCGGCATATCTAATAACAGATGTGTCACCGTCCCCACTGTCTTCCCTGGCTGTTTGACAGCCCTTTGGTCCCCTACCCAAATCTGGCATCCCTGTCTAAGCCATCTTTCACCTCCATCCCTGCCCACCCCCATCTGCGTGTCCATAACCTGGGGAGCCGTGAGTCTCGTCCCAGGCAGCCTGTCTGCTGCTGACCGGGTGGGGAGGTGGGGTGGGAAGGTAGGAGAGGGGCCTCTGTGACTGCATCAGGGCGGTGGGGAGGACAGAGACAGCTCTGAAGTGTGCGTGGAGGGGCCGGAGCAGCGACAGAATAACCAAGATAAGGAGGGCTGGGTGGCGAGGCGGGTCAGCTCCAGGTCGCTCTGCTCTGCAGGGACGAGGACCCAGGGAGGTTGGAAACCTGAGCCCAGCAAGCACAAGTTCTCTCTAGCAAAACGGAAAAACAAAACAAAACAAAAACCTCACAGACACTGCTGACCACTCGCAGTGGACATTTTCCTGCATTTGAAGCTGTCACTTGACAAGTCACTCAACCTCTCTGAGCCCCGGGCTCCTTCCTGCCACAGGGACAACCATGGGGTGCTCTGGGCTTGTTGGGAGAAGTGGCCGAGAGGGCCTCCCAGGCCGGCCAGCGCAGCCTGTGGGAGTCGGAGTTCCAGTGCCCGGGTAGCACCCTGCCCTCTGCTCCATCCCGGAGCAGGGCCCTCCGCTGGCCCTCCTCCCTCCAGCCGCTCAGCGCATCGTCCCAGCTCCTTTCTCCGGCTCTGAGGACCCAGCATCAGTAGGAGCGGCCATCCCCTAAGCTGGCAAGGGTTTTAAGCAGCTGCCTCTGGGGATTCGGATAAAGGGCGGGAACACGGGCAGGCGGTGTCAGGACTGGGATCTGGCCGAGGGAGCGTGGAGCCCGTCTTAGGAGGCCTGAGTCAGCGGGACAGTGGGGCGCAGTTGATTCACATAAAGCCTCGTATTGTTCCCGGGGCAGTCAGGACGGGATGGCCTTTGGGATTTGGCTGACGGAGCACTGGGGGTTGTGGGGGAGGGGTGGGGGCAGGGGGCGCTGGTCCT
>NW_006159725.1:82510-88176 GCF_000334495.1 Tupaia belangeri chinensis
GGCCAGTGGCTGCACTGATGCCCTATAACAAGGAGCCTCTGTCCGGGGCCTACCCTGAGGGTACACAGGCCTTCACCAGGGGCTGGCTTCATCTCTGGACAGTGGCCGGGCTGTGGTTGAAACCTTCTAGCCCTGTTCTGGCTCTGGGAGGGGCAGAGAGGTGCCACTGGGCCTATCATTGGCAGCCAGCATGGGGTGAGACGGCACTGATCCCTGGCTGGTGCTCCAGGCCACCCCCATCCTCTCCCCAGCCCAGCGGAGCCGGCCCCTCGGTAGCCATACACAGCCCAGCCAGGAGCAGAGGAATAAATATTTAGGCTGGCTCAATCTGGGCCCCGGTGTCATACGCTCTGGTGTGATGGGACAGAGACAGGATGGCAGAGGATATCCCAAGGGAGTGAGTGTCCATGCCCAGGGGTCAAGGGTGCTGGAGGAGCAGGAGGGCAGCTGTTCCCTGCAGCCTTGCAGCTTTGGGCTGTCATCTCCCAGAGAGTAGGAGGGCAGATCTGCTGCTCTGGCCCCTTGGCCTCCCACTGCCCTGTGGTAGAAGGCAAGGCTGGCCGCAGGTCTGGAACCAAGAGCCTCACCACTCTCACTCAGAGGGCTTCCTGGAAAGGGGCTGCAGAAGGTCACCTCCAGAGGGGGAAGCTGAGAGCTGGGGTGGGGAGCCCCAGGGCCCAAGAGGGCGGGCAAGAAGAGTTTGGGGGCAGGACCAGTAGATGATGTAATGGTTACGTCGCTGGACTCCCACATAGTTGATTGTGGTTCGAGTTTCTGGGCCTGGCAACTTAAAACTCACACCGGGCTTGTGTACCAAAATCCCAAGAGGAGAGTGGAGAAGGGATTGTGGGCTGGCTGTCCCCCTTGGGAGGTGATTTCTAACTTTCTGTCTCTGTCTCTCGGGAGAACTGACACACCTTACAGCAAAAATTTCTTTAAAAAAACACAAAGTTTGTGGGGACCAGGGCTGGGGTGCTGAAAGCCTGTGGGAAGCATATGCAAGGTGTGCAGCAGGGGGTACGAGGACAGCCCTGGGGCCGTGGGGAGAACAGGGTGTGAGCTGGAGCGGGGCATAGGCACAGCAGATACCTGGGACCCTGAAAGGGAAGTGGGACTGGGAGCCTGGGGGAAAATACGGGGGTAGGAGGTGAGGGAGTGAGGGACAGGCTTGTAAAACAGAGAAAAGGGGTGAGGGGCAGCCCTGTGAGAGGGAGCCTCGCGGGAGCAGCCACATAGGAGCGAGCGTTTAAGCAGCAGCAGCAGATTGTGGAGAGGGCAGCTGTGCGGCCAGTGAGCCTGTGTGTATCAGCTAGGAGCGTATGTGACTGAGTAACGTACAGCCCCAGAGCGGCCTGTGAGCCCGTGTGTATCAGCTAGGAGTGTATGTGGCTGAGTAACGTACAGCCCCAGAGCGGCCTGTGAGCCCGTGTGTATCAGCTAGGAGTGTATGTGGCTGAGTAACGTACAGCCCCAGAGCGGCCTGTGAGCCCGTGTGTATCAGCTAGGAGTGTATGTGGCTGAGTAACGTACAGCCCCAGAGCGGCCTGTGAGCCCGTGTGTATCAGCTAGGAGTGTATGTGGCTGAGTAACGTACAGCCCCAGAGCGGCCTGTGAGCCCGTGTGTATCAGCTAGGAGTGTATGTGGCTGAGTAACGTACAGCCCCAGAGCGGCCTGTGAGCCCGTGTGTATCAGCTAGGAGTGTATGTGGCTGAGTAACGTACAGCCCCAGAGCGGCCTGTGAGCCCGTGTGTATCAGCTAGGAGTGTATGTGGCTGAGTAACGTACAGCCCCAGAGCGGCCTGTGAGCCCGTGTGTATCAGCTAGGAGTGTATGTGGCTGAGTAACGTACAGCCCCAGAGCGGCCTGTGAGCCCGTGTGTATCAGCTAGGAGTGTATGTGGCTGAGTAACGTACAGCCCCAGAGCGGCCTGTGAGCCCGTGTGTATCAGCTAGGAGTGTATGTGGCTGAGTAACGTACAGCCCCAGAGCGGCCTGTGAGCCCGTGTGTATCAGCTAGGAGTGTATGTGGCTGAGTAACGTACAGCCCCAGAGCGGCCTGTGAGCCCGTGTGTATCAGCTAGGAGTGTATGTGGCTGAGTAACGTACAGCCCCAGAGCGGCCTGTGAGCCCGTGTGTATCAGCTAGGAGTGTATGTGGCTGAGTAACGTACAGCCCCAGAGCGGCCTGTGAGCCCGTGTGTATCAGCTAGGAGTGTATGTGGCTGAGTAACGTACAGCCCCAGAGCGGCCTGTGAGCCCGTGTGTATCAGCTAGGAGTGTATGTGGCTGAGTAACGTACAGCCCCAGAGCGGCCTGTGAGCCCGTGTGTATCAGCTAGGAGTGTATGTGGCTGAGTAACGTACAGCCCCAGAGCGGCCTGTGAGCCCGTGTGTATCAGCTAGGAGTGTATGTGGCTGAGTAACGTACAGCCCCAGAGCGGCCTGTGAGCCCGTGTGTATCAGCTAGGAGTGTATGTGGCTGAGTAACGTACAGCCCCAGAGCGGCCTGTGAGCCCGTGTGTATCAGCTAGGAGTGTATGTGGCTGAGTAACGTACAGCCCCAGAGCGGCCTGTGAGCCCGTGTGTATCAGCTAGGAGTGTATGTGGCTGAGTAACGTACAGCCCCAGAGCGGCCTGTGAGCCCGTGTGTATCAGCTAGGAGTGTATGTGGCTGAGTAACGTACAGCCCCAGAGCGGCCTGTGAGCCCGTGTGTATCAGCTAGGAGTGTATGTGGCTGAGTAACGTACAGCCCCAGAGCGGCCTGTGAGCCCGTGTGTATCAGCTAGGAGTGTATGTGGCTGAGTAACGTACAGCCCCAGAGCGGCCTGTGAGCCCGTGTGTATCAGCTAGGAGTGTATGTGGCTGAGTAACGTACAGCCCCAGAGCGGCCTGTGAGCCCGTGTGTATCAGCTAGGAGTGTATGTGGCTGTGAGTAACATACAGCCCCAGAGCAGCCTGTGAGCCCGTGTGTGTCAGCTAGGAGTGTATGTGGCTGTGAGTAACGTACAGCCCCAGAAGTCGTAGCTAAAGCAAAAATCCGTGTTGCTCCCTTCCCAGGCTTCTGTGAGTCTGCGGCCTGCAGCGGAGGGCTGGAGTGACGGTGGTGCTGGCAGTGTTTCCCCCAACCTCACTGCCTTCTCCTGGGCCTGCTTTCCTAGAGCAGCTGTCTCCTGCATGGTCCCTGGGAGCCCAGCACAGCTGAGCCAAGGTGCTTTCTCTTGGAGATGCCACGAGGCTCAGGACAGCATGACTGGGCACAGGGAGGGTCCGGTATCTGGGCTGAGCAGGGTGCTTAGAGCATGCAGATCACCAGGCTGAGAGCCCTGCCTCTGCCATGCTGACTGGTGAAGTCACTCCCCACCCACACCCTCACCCTCACCGGGCCATGAACCGGATGCCCCTTAAACCTTCTAAAAGCCTAAAGAACAGCCTAGGGCCACCAGCCTACAGGAGCCCAGCTACATCAAAGTCAAGGAGAAAGGGTGTCTTCTGATTAGACGGGGGGTCTTGGTGGGCCCTAAACATGCGTTCATTCACCCACTCACCCAGCCACTTGGTGTTGAGCCCCAGACCCGGGGCAACCAGGTAAGTTAGTTCCGGGTGCCACCCTGGAATCGGGCAGATCTCGGAGGGCCTGGATGACACGCTGCCCTGATGGAAGAGGCCGGGTCCCCTCCACTGGGGCACTGAGATCCAGCAGCCACCTGGGCACAGCCTCATGATACTGTGATTCAGCTCTAAACAGATTTGTTCGTGTCATCCCTGGGCCATAAATCTGCTAATGACGCGCAGTGACCCATGGGATTCATGTCCTTCAGCATGGGTGCCCAGACGTTGTCCCCTGCCCCCCCATCCCAGGTACATTCCTGGCACTCCCCAGAAAACCCATCCGTGCTCTTGTCAGCTGGCTCTCGTGTTTATTCACGACCAGGTATTTATTGAGCTTCTGCGTATTCTAGGGAGCAGGGTTGTACTGCAAACAGGAAGGCACTGTCCGAGCCTCAGGCAGTTAGTCTGGAAGGAAGGACGAGGTCAGAGGTCATTGCCAACCCAGCGGGATTCGTACTGCAGGACAGGGATAGGATTGGCCGGCACTGTGTGGGAGTGGGGGGCCGCTGGTGAGGGCAGTGCTGGGAACCCTGGGCGGGAGGAGGTGGTGGGTTCGAACAGTGCTGAAGGAGGGTGGTGTGTGGGCACAGGGTGACGTGTGGGCACAGGGTGACGGGCATCACTCGTTCTGGGCACTGCAGGCACTTGAGGTCACTTCGTGTGCTGTGCAAGAGTTGCTGCAGCAGGCCTGGGTGCTGGCCTGGCCACATGTCCTCGCCTCCGAAGGGCGTTCCGCAGCTGTGAGGACAGTGGCACGGAGGGACTGTGAGTGGGAGTGTTAGGAGGCCCTCATGCCGCTCTCCAACTGCCAGGAAGCTAAAGGACACGGAGAAGTCTGTCGCTCTGGCTGTCTATCCTCCCTCACTGCACCCCCAGCCCCATCTTTAAGGGACCAGCCAGTGCCCTCCACATCCTTCGCTCTCAAGGCACTTGGTGCAAACCCAGCCTCAGCCCGTATGCTGGCCCGCTGCCTGGCTGTCAGAGGTGGGCTCCCCTGGGAGCCCCTGGGAGAGAGTGTCTTGGTCTCAGTCTTGGCCATACCGCTGCCCAGCCTGGGGCTCTGAAAGCCCTGCCCAGGAAATGCTCACCAGTACTGATCAGCTGCAAGCCCCAGAGGAGGCCCTGCCCTGCCCGGATCTCAAGGAGGAGTGCAGGAAGCACATCTTTGCTCCTGCTGGACAGGTCACAGCAGAGCAAGGCCAGGGTGCAGCCAGCATTGCAGCAACGAGAGGCCCACTGTGTTCCCAGCCCTCCTGCTCCCTTACGCCTCGTGGCAATCTGTCCCCCGGGGGCGGAGGGTGGTACTGTTGGTTCCCCCATTTTAAAGACATGGAAGCTAAGGCATGGAGGGGCTGAGCAGGTCCCCAGGGCTACGTGGCCAGTGGTAGCGAGGCAGGCCTTGACACAGGTAGTACACGCTGCAGGGCCTTTGTCCTAACCACCGTCCTACCTCCTCACAGTGGCAGCCATGGACAGTGACACCTGCTCGCTGTCTCCCGGCATGCAATTCTTTTTTTTTGGAGAGGTTTTTGCTATAGGGCGCGTGCGCTCTCCAGACAGACAGAGACAGAGAGACAGAAAGCGAGAAATCACCCCCCAGGGGGGATGGCCATGCCGCAATCCCTTCTCCTCCATTCTCCTCTCGGGATCTTGGGCACGCACGCACACGCGCCCGGTGCGAACCACGGTCGACTACATGGGAGTCCACCAACATAGCCATTACGGTAACTGCTGGTCCCCCCGCATGCAATTCTGGCCTGGTCCCTGCACACTCTGGTTCTTGCTAGAAGCCCAGTCCTTGGGGGCTGGAGGCTCTTGGGGGCTGCTGGGAGTAGAAACCTGTGAGGCCAGGTGGTGTGGAAGTTAAGGTGCCTGATCCCCCATGGCCAATTGCATGATTCTAGTCCCAGTCCCAGACCCTGTGGTTTGAAAAACTCTCTGGGTATGCGTGTATGCCCAAAATCCGGAAAGGAGAATGGAGAAGGATTGCACCGTGGCCATCCCATGTGGGGGGTACTTCCTTGCTCCCCACCCCCACCCCATCCACCCACCCACCCC
>NW_006159725.1:88188-90377 GCF_000334495.1 Tupaia belangeri chinensis
TCCATAGAAAAGAAAAGCTAAAAGAAACCTTCTGTGCTGGGAGTCCCACCCCACGCCCCCACTACTGAGCCTGAGTGCAGCCCCCAGCCACCTGCCATGGGCTCTTCCACAGGTTGTCACCTGCCTCTGGCTATTGGCCACATCTGGGGAATCATTGCAGGGGACTCCTGGCAAGGAGGAAGGCTGGGAGGCAGGCTTCCATCTGGCCAGATGGTCCCTGAAGCAGGGGCCCTCCACAGCTGCCCTTCTCTGTGTTAGAGGAACAGGGGGCCCTGGAACCTTGCTGGTAGGTCTGAGTGGAGGGAGGAGGAGGAGAGACACCGGTCAGGATGATGGGACCTCTCCCCAACTAGTTAGATCCAGAAATTAGAGCTCCCCATGCCGTCCCAGGCCAGGGGTCTTCTAGTGGAGTGTCGTTTTCTGGAGAAACAGGAGTAGGACTGGGGATTAGGGCTGAAGGACGCTCTGGGCTGGGCGGAGCAAGCAGGGTTAGAGGGGCGTTTCTGCCTGGTCTTCTCTTCTCTGGATCTTGCTGTCCTTGAGTCACACAGACTCCGAGCCAGAGGGGCTGCGACCCCCAGGCGGGTCTGCAGAGGTCTTAGAGGTGGCCAGACAGGCATGACTGGAAGGGAGAACCATGTTCTAATCCCGCCTCTGCTGCCATCAGCTGTGCAGCTGAAGGGCGGACCACACTACCTCCACGGGCCTGAGCTTCAGTGTCTTTTTTTCCCCTAATTTTGGCCAGAGGACATGTGTGCTTGCCAGAGAGAAACAGACAATAGAGAAGGGAACAGGGGATGAGAAAGTACACCCCCTCCCCCCCACGAGGGGTGGACATGCCACAATCCCTTTTCTCCATTTCTCTTTTCAGGGTTTTGGCATGCAGGCACACATGCCTGGTGTCTGGGCCACCAGGTCCAGGACTCGAACCACCTAGTTGGCCATATGGGATCCAACCGCTTTAACCACCATTGCATTGGGCTGGCCCAAGTCTCAGATTTTTGGGTTTTGGTTTTTGGTTTTTTTTAGCTGAGCATCAAGGACTTTGCACCCGTTGATCTGGAAAGCAGCTGCGCATGTGGTGTATTAGGCTCGCTCGGGCTTCGGAGCCAGCCTGCCCCGGCAAAAGTCCCGGCTGTTTTCTTCATCCTGTGACCTTGAGCAAGTTACTCAATCCAAACCGAGTAACCATTGTAGTTCCTACCTCCTGTTATAAGCATTTTTAATTGGATGATGCGTCCTTTGTGACCGGTGGTACCAGTGAGTCGTCCTTTCCAGTTATAAACCTCAACGTGGGGGGTAGTGGTTACGGCCCTGAACTACCGCGTGGCTGACCATGGGTCAAGTCCTGGGCCCAGCACCATAAACCTCACCCTGGGCGTGTGTGCGTGTGTGCGTGCGTGTCCAAAATCTCAAGAGGAGGAGGAGAAGAGATTGTGGCATGGCCATCCCCTCCTGGGGTGGTGATTTCTTGCTTTCTATCTCTCTGTCTCTCCAGCAAGCACACATGCCCTATAGCAAAAAAAATCTCTCCAAAAACAAATGAAAAATAAATAGATCTTTAATATGTCCTTGTCCTGACTTACACAAATAGGAGAAACGGAGGAAGTATTCCATCTCAATAAGATAGCCTCATTCCCCCTCTGCACCCCGGTCAGCTTGCCATTTGGGTGGTATTTTATTCATGCCATTGACAATGTTATTTAATATAGAAGAAGGAAAGGAGCTTAGATTTATTTCACCATCTGGTTTGGTCTGAAGGTTCCAAGAGCTTCTGCTGACGATGGGCAGGTGAGGTCACCAGGCAGTGAGGCCGCTCAGCAGCCTCAGACCGCAGGGTGCCGCACAGGCCTGCTGTCTTAGAGATGTCCTGAGCACCCAGATAGGGTTCTTTTTTTTTTTTTTTTTTTTTTTTTTTTTTTTTTTTTTAAAGGGTCAGAGGGGGACCAGCAGGCAGCATGGTAGTTAAGGTGCTGGACTCCCACATGGCTGACTGCTATTCGAGTCCCAGACCTGGCAGCTTGCTTTCTCACTTTTCCTCTGTCTCTCTCTGGTCAGCACATGCCCTATATCAAATTAAATAATAATAATAATAAATAGATAAATAAAACGAAGTAATTCTTTAAAAAAAAAAATTAAAGGGTCAGAGGGCCAGCCCATGGTCTGGTGGTTTACATGAGCTGGCTTCC
>NW_006159725.1:92186-97707 GCF_000334495.1 Tupaia belangeri chinensis
GTTTGACTCGGGGGGAGTCCAGCAACATAGCCATTACGCTAACTGCTGGTCCCAGATAGGGTTCTTTTTAAAGGGTCAGAGGGGGACCAGCAGGCAGCATGGTAGTTAAGGTGCTGGACTCCCACATGGCTGACTGCTATTCGAGTCCCAGACCTGGCAGCTTGCTTTCTCACTTTTCCTCTGTCTCTCTCTGGTCAGCACATGCCCTATATCAAATTAAATAATAATAATAATAAATAGATAAATAAAACGAAGTAATTCTTTAAAAAAAAAAATTAAAGGGTCAGAGGGCCAGCCCATGGTCTGGTGGTTTACATGAGCTGGCTTCCACACAGCTGACTGTGTGGTTCGAGTCTTGCACCTGTTGCTTTAAGCCAGGAGGTGCCTATGCATGCCCATTGGGAGAATGGTATTTGGAGAATGGTTCATGGCACAACCCCCTCTCCATGGGAGGTGCTTTCTCACCTTCCGTCTCTGGTAAGCACACACACACATCCTCTGGCACATTAAAACATAAATAAGTCAAGGATCAAACCAAGCATCAGCTGACATGACCAGGGAGATGGATTTGGGTCCTGCCTGGAGGATCCTGCCCGGGACGCCTGCCCGGCTGAGGCTGCAGGAGGGGAAGTGTGGGATCGAGTCACCGTTGGCAGGAATCAAGCTCAGAATGGAATATGCCACAAGTGACCAGCTTCCCGCCTCCCCTCCGCCAGCCTGGCTGAGTGGAAGATCAGGTGGCCCAGGCTGGCAGGACGAGGAGATTCCAGCCCTGCCACCGGAGAAGGGACTTCCTGTGAGGAAGCAGAGGTTAACCTGAGCTGAGTCACCTTCTGCACAAGTCTCCGGGAGCCTGCGGAGCCTAACAGAACCTTTCTCACCAGCTCAGCCTCCGTGGCCCTTTCTGGAAAATCTCCCCATATACTCCACACCTCATTGTTCTAGAGTTCATTTACAGTAAAAGGAAGTAAGAGAAACTTCCTCAGAGAGTTAAAGGACTGCAGAAGTACCTGGGGAGTTAGGAGGTGACAGGTGCTCCCTCGTGTCAGGTCCTCAGGAGCACTTGCTGTCACCTACAGTGATGACTGCACGCACAGTTGGCACTTCCAGGCTCCCGCCCTCCACAAGTCCTGTCAGGCTCTAGTTAGCCTCGTTTACAAATGAAAGGGTGGGGCACAGCTAATGCACTGCAGCTTGGGGTGGCCTGCAGGCATTCATAGCTTGTACCTGGAACCGAGATGGACACCCGGTCCCTGTCTCAAAGCACCCTCCAGCAGGTGCCCAGGAAGCACGCGAGGAGTGGGGCTGTCTGGAGGCTGGGACACACCCACTGAGAGACAGCAGCTCTGCAGGGCGTGTGTCTGAGTGCCAGGGGAGTATAGGGGTTCCTGGTGAGTGTGGCCATTGAGGCCAGGGTGCCCCCCGGGCAGGTGAGGTCTTGGCAGATGGAGACCACTTCTGACTGGGGGCACAGTTAACCAGGCCCAGAGGTGGGTGAGAACAGGGTGGGGCCTGGTGCTGGTGAGCTCCGCACAGGGTTCCAGCAACCAGATTGGGGAGGGGGCCCCATCCTGCCTATGGCCCGCCCCCCTCTGTCCCGGGAGCCTGGGAGCGAGTCAGTAACAGGAAGGAGCCCTGCTGCAGGTGCCCGCTTGGAAAGGGAAGCGGAGGGGGAAAGGTGAGCCGTACCAGTTCCCGCGGGTGGGTGAAGGCAGAGACAGCTGCAGCCAGCCCGCTGCCAGTCCCTCAGCCCATCCTGCACCACTATCCTGAGGAGGAGGATGGAGGGCGGGAGGGGGTGTCCAGGAGCCTGACTGCCCCGAGTACCAGCTGCATTTCGAGGCCTCTCCCCGAGCCTACAGGGTAGACCACCAGAGGAGCTGGCGGTCTAAGTCCTGAACTTGGAGGAGTACAGCCCCTTCCTATGAGGCCCGCCCCGCTCATCCAGTAACATGGAGACTGCACAGCATCCAAGAAACTCGACTAGTTTCCTTCGTCTGTTTTCCCGGAGGCTTTGGAGTACTTGGGGTGTGTGTGTGTGTGTGTGTGTGTGTGTGTTTAGAGAAACTTTTGCTAAGGGGCGCATGTGCTTGCCAGAGAGAAAGACGGGAAGCAAGAAATCGTCACCCAGGGTGCATGGCCACGCCTCAGTCCCTTCTCCATTCTCAGAATCGTGGGCATGCACGCACACGTGCCTGGCTTAAGTGTTAAGCTGCTGGGTCCGGGATTTGAACCACAGTCGACCACATGGGAATCCAGCAGCGTAACCATCATGCCATCTGCTGGTCCCTGTGTTCTTTCTTTTCAGTCGTGGCTGTAAGTGGAAAAGATCATTCTAAACCAGCTTGTGTGTGTGTGTGTGTGTGTGGGGGGTCTCTGATGGCTGGTGTCCTGGCAAGTCCTCTCCAGGGCCCCAGCCGAGCAGCGAGTAGCTGCAGGTCCCTCCACTGCCCTGGTCGCCCATGCTCCTGCCCTTCCCCTTCAGGACGTGAAGATCTTCCGGGCCCTGATCCTGGGGGAGCTGGAGAAGGGGCAGAGCCAGTTCCAGGCCCTCTGCTTCGTCACCCGGCTGCACCGCAATGACATCATCCCCAGCGAGGCCATGGCCAAACTTCGGCAGGTGAGAGCTCCCGCCTGGTTCCCACCTGGCTCCTGCCCGGATCCTCAGGCCCAGTGCCCCAGCCCACCAGAGCTCATCCCCGGCATCCCTCACGTAGACCTCCTGATTTACTCCAGGCCAAACCTGCCCCACTGCCCCGATCTCTAATCTGCTTCCTAGACAACTCCACACCCTGGTCCTCACCACCGCCCTCCACTCCCCATTTCTGATGGTTCAGGGTTTAGGCTGCGGAGCAGGATCCGGCCTCATGTCTCCTCCGTCACATGTTCGCCCATGACATTGGACATGTCACCTTGCCTTCAGAGCCTCAGTTTTCTTAGGGCAAGTGGGCTGAGAGAGCAGTCCGTGAGGCAGTGCATGCCCAGTGTTCCCAGGGTTCAGAACCCTTCAGCCTGCCTGCCTGTCCTGGGCCCTGCCTGGGCCCTGGCCTTACCCCTGCCAGCCTCGTCTGAGCCCCCTTCCTATTCCATCCTGCAGGCCCTGCCCTCAGGTCCTCGATCCCCTCTGCCTCTCTGCCTGCTCCCCTTTGCCAGCCTTCCCTCTGGAGAATGGTGACCCCAGAGGTCCTGTGTCCAGAGCTGCAGTTCCACTCCTGCATCCCATCAGCCCCCATGTCAGCCCATGGCCAGCCGGTAGCCATGAGCAGTCCTCGGGTGGAAGCTGTGTGAGCCTGCCTACGCTCTGGGCACCGATGCCCCGCCAGCTGGAAGGGCAGGGCTGGGTGCCCCCTGGCCACCGCCCTGCACATGGCTCCGGAGCTCCAAAGGCAGCCAGCCTAGGCTCCCCGGCTGGGGATCGGGGAAGAACGGGCGGGGAGCACCCTGAGCAACCCTCTCCCCCATGCAGAAGAACCCCCGGGCCGTGCGGCAGGCCGAAGAGGTGCGGGGCCCGGAGCAGCTGCACATGGACGTGGCCGTCAACTTCAGCCAGGGCGGCCTGCTGAGCCCTCATCTGCACAACGTGTGCTCCGAGGCCGCTGAGGCCATCTACACCCGCCATGAGGACGTCCGCTTCTGGCTGGAGCAGGGTCAGCGGGGCTGGGGCGGGTGGCCCTTTGGTCTGCTTGGGAGACACTTCCTGAGCAGCCATGGCGGTGTACTGATGTAATGTCCAAGATGCAGACGCCCAGTTCCTGTCCTTCGGGAGCTTCCTGACAGATTCCTGGAGTCCAGTGTGGCAGAGTGCAGTGGTGGGCTGTAGGCGCTAACCCTCAACTAGGCTGCCGTTGATCAGGGAGGGCTTCCTGGAGGAAGAGGTGCCTGTGGCCGTTCATCCAGAGGGGTCAGCATTCCAGGCAGGGACACGCAAGTTCTGCTCAAGCCTGTAAAGAGAAGTTCCTACCCACTTCCCTCCTGCCCTTGTGAGGACGCAGGTGGGTCCTCTGTCGTGGAAAGGGCACGGGCACCCACGCCCCCACCCATCTCTGTTGCCACCTTAGAAATCATTTCACACCCTCCCTGGAGCCAGCCTCTCTCCTTGAAGATCCTTGCTCGGGAACTCCACTGGTCCTGCCTTTCGGACCTGTGCAGGGACAACCCTGGCCACCTCCCAGTGCCCTTCCCAGGACAGCCTGCAGTCCCTCTGTGCATCAACCCCTGGTCCTTCCCCACCGCCAGCCGGGCACTACAGGAAGGCCTGCCCTCCCGGGGTGGCGCTGGACTTAGCAATGCTTCCCAGGGCTGCGGGCCTGTCCCCACACACCACCCTCCCCAGTGGGCTGCGCCCCCGGCCAAGACACAGACGTGACACCAGCCTCCTGCGGAAACTGGTCCTCCCACAGTCTCTGTGCCGAGCAGGCCCTGCCCCAGCGTCCTTCACTGCCACACTCCAGCTGCCCCGAGCCCTGGCCAGATGGCCTCCCCCTGGGCATGCCTGTGCTGTCCCTTCCCTGGGAGGCGGTACTCAGATAGCACTGCCTTTAAGAAGCTTGCCTCTGGCCAGCCCCATGGCCCAGTGGTGATGGAAACCAGATCCCACATGGCCAACTACATAGTTCGAATCCCAGACCCAGCAGCTTAAAAAACATGCCAGCGCATGTATGCCCCGATCTCGACAGGATGGCGAGCTGGAGGAGGAGGGGTCGTGGTGCGACTGTACCCCACTGGGGTGCTTTCCCTCTGCATCTCTCCCCATCCCGCCCGGGTGCTTTCCCTCTGCATCTCTCCCCATCCCATCCAGGGTGCTTTCCCTCTCTGCATCTCTCTCCCCGTCCCGAGCCAGGCTCTCCTTGGTTCCCCACTGTGGCTGTAGCACACTTGGGTGTGGGTGTTCGAGCAGCAGGTGGAGGCGACATGGCCAGGTGGAGGCCTGGCCGTCACACAGGCCTGGGTTCCAGTCCTGCCTCCACCTTTACTGTGTGACTTCGCCAGATTGCTCACTGTCCCTGAGCTGGACTTCCCGTCGGTAAAACAGGGATGGCAGTACTTAGTTCCTGGGCTGCTGGAAAGTGGTGCCCAGGGACAGTCCCCAGCACACGAGCCTCCGCAGATGGGGTGACATTGCTCAGCTGCGTGTCTCACCCGCCTGGCCGTGAGCAGAGTGCCCAGGGCTCCTTAGCTCCACAGTGCAGCAGCCTTGGGGCTGGCATTGCCGCTGAGTTCTGTGGGCTGACGGGAGGGCCCAGGCAGGGAACGGCCTTCTCTGTCCTTTCTGACCCTTGCCTCTCTCCTCCAGGTGTGGACGGCTCCGTGTTCGATCCTCTGCCCAGGGCCTCCGAGCAGGCAGAGCTGCCCCGCTGCGGGCAGGCGGGGGGCCGTGGGAAGCCCTGCATGTGCCACTACGGCCTGAGCCTGGCCTGGTACCCCTGCATGCTCAAGTACTGCCACAGCCGCGACCGGCCCGCGCCCTACAAGTGCGGCATCCGCAGCTGCCGGGAGACCTATGGGTTTCCACTTCCCCCGG
>NW_006159725.1:98291-112831 GCF_000334495.1 Tupaia belangeri chinensis
CACAGGCGCGCACTCCGCAGCTGCCGGAAGACCTATGGCTTCCACTTCCCTGTGCCCCAGCGGCAGCTGTGTCTCTGGGATGAGGACACCTAGCTGGCTGAGGAGGCCTGGGCTGCTCCGGGCCTGCCCAGAGGAGGTGGCATCCTCATGAGGCCTTATCTCCCTGCCCTGCCCCGAGCCCCGGTCCCACCCACCCGACTGAAGAGGGTGTGGCATCATGGGGTGACTGGTAGGGGCAGCCCCAACTGCCACCCTGTGCCTTCCTTGGGGCAGAGAGGGACGAGGGGGTTCTCTGAACTCGCACCCCACCCTCCTTCATCTCCCCTCAAGTGTTCACTTTGAAGCCTTCACAATGTGACCCTCCCTTCGAACTCTCAGGCTTAGACCCTGAAAGGAACCTGCGCCTGTTCCACCCCCGCCCCCATGCCGCTGCCCCCCTGCACCTTCCCATCCCCAGCAATGAGGGGACACTACCCTAAGAGGGGCCTGCTGGGGACCGATGCCATAGGCCCCCCCGGGGGCTTACAGCACAGCCTCCTCCTGGCCCCAGGCCACCCCCACCCAGACCCGGCCAGCCAGTGCCTTCCAGACCTGGCCAGGAACAGCCCCCAGCCCTGTCCCCTAAATGGAAGTATTTTTGTAAGGTTCTGGGGTGGGGAGGGTGCATGAAGTACAAGGAAGACTTGAATTCCAGATTTTTAATGCAAAGTATTTATCATTTGTACCAGAAATAAAAGTTTAAATTTTTACTTGCCTGGCAACGCTAGAGCCACATCTGGAGAGAACTTTAGGCTGATGCTGCCCCCTGGTGTCAGGAGTGTTCCGAACCTGGCAGCCACCAGATTTGGGACGACTCCCTGAGCACCTACTGTGTGCGTCATCTAGAGGGAGGGGTTTCCCTGGGGAAGGGAGAGTCAGAGTTCTGCCCTCGGGAAGGTGAGCGAGGAGCAGGTGCAGCGTGGTAAGCGGGTCAGCGAGAAACAGGAGACTGGCTGGGCAGTCTGAGGCAGGCTGCTCTGCCTCCCTGTGCTCCCTCAACTGGACAGTGAGCTTCACTGTGAGGCTGACGCGTGTCCGTGGGTGTCAAGGGCCCGGCGCGTGTGAATGTGTGTCCTGTTACGACCGCTAGTAAAAGGAGCATCCCTCATCGCAGACCAGAGACGTCACTAAGCCAGACACCTGGGGGCTTCTGATACAAAGATGCTGCAGTGGGACACGCTGGGCAGGGCAGAGGGTCCGAGGAGGAGGACTGCGGGCCGCGTGTATTACAGAAGGCTTCCTGCAAGAGGCAGAGACGGGCTGAGGTCACGGACAGTAACAGCTTGGGAATGCCTCGGGGGTGGCACGTCATGTGAGTCCCACAGGAGACCCAGCTCCTGGGGAGGCCGGAGACAGGGTGAGAGCTTCTCAAAGGCCTCAGAGGGAAAGGGTCGGCAGAGCAGTCCCCTCTCTGCTCTCAGCACCCCAGGACAGGCCACCACTGCCCTTCAAACCTGTGCAGGGCCAAGGTCAGAGCCAGGCTGGGCCATGGCCAGGTTGTGGGTGGCGCTGGGGGGAGATACTCGGCCCCTGAAACGTGCCTTCGAACCTTTCAAGGACTGACTTCAGCCTTACTGGGAGACGAGAGAGGGAGGTAGCCCCTCCTTCCCAAGCCTTGTCTCCTTCCCTCTCTTGCCCATTCTGGGGCTCAGTCCTGAACCCCAACGCTGCCTTGGGTGAGGATGGGACCTGTGGAGCAGACACTCCCCACCCTGTGCTGGTGCCTTTTTGCTGGGGTGGAGTTCCAGGTTGGCTTTCTGTATCTGCGGGGTCTAAGTCTGAGCTGAACCAACCACAGATTGAAAATATTTGAAAATAGGAAAAGGAATGATTGAACAGTAAAAAATAATACAAAGTTTTGGACCACCCAGTAGTGTGATGGTCAAGGCTGCTGGATCCCACACAGCCAGTCCCAGGCCTGGCGGCTTGAAAAACGCTGGGCATTTTTGTGTGCCCAAGATCCCAAGAGGAGAATGGAAGGAAAGGAATCGCAGGGTGGCCATCCCCCTGGGAGGTGATTTCTCCCCCTCTATCTCTCTCCAGCAACTGCACACACCCTATAGCAAAAAGAAAAAAAACCTAAAAACTTTTAAAATTTACAAATTGAAAAAATACAGTATAGGGGACCAGCAGATGGTGTGATGGTTATGCTGCTGGACTCCTACGTAGTTGACCATAGTTCGAGTCCCAAACCTGGTGGCTTAAAACTCACGCTGGGACCAGCAGTTGGCATAATGGCTTTGTCACTGGACTCATGTAGTCAACTGCGGTTTGAGTCCTGGACCTGGTGGTTTAAACTCATGCCAGGCGCGTTTGTGTGCGTGCCCAAGATCCTGAGAGGAGAATGGAGGAGAAAGGATGCTGCATGGCCATCCCCCCTGGGGGGGGTGATTTCTAGCTTTCTGTCTTTCTGGCGAGTGCACGTGGCATATAGCAAAAACCTCTCCAAAAACAAACAAACAAAAACCAGTGCTGATTTCAAGACCTGGAGTGTGTTTCTGGCTTTCCTTGACTAGCGCTGCCCAGCCCATCTCTCCTGCAGTGAGTGGGCTCCAGACACCACTAAGCCCTGGTTTTCGGGGTGGGGATGGAGATGAGAATTACGATTCAAAGTGGACGCCCCTCCTTATCATCCAAGTAATCCATTTCATACCTCCCCGCCCCCCAGTCTGTCCGCCCCCTCAGTCACAGTGCCTGAAATGCCACGTGACGGTCCCTTGTCCGCTGGGGTCCTCAGATGTTGGGGTGCGTGGGAATCACTGTGGAGCTTGCTAAGCGTAGGGGTCAGCATGTGGACAACACCAGACCAAAGAGGCTTTATGCTCAGAGGCCGTGGGAGCTGGGGGAGAACCCCTGGGCGAGGTCATATACCTGCTACTCCCTTCTGGGTGGCACTTGAGGGTTTACAGAGCGCCTTCATGTAAATTAGCCCTTTGGCTCCTCAGAGCATCTCGTGCTATTTTATAGACGTGGCTCCCCTGTAAAGCCTGGGCCTGGCCCGAGGTCAGACGGCTAGAGCTGGAATCCAGCCCCTGGCCTTCGTACTCCGCACTGCCTCCTAACCGAGTGGCTTTATCTGGTGGGCCAGCTAGAACCTCAGAGTGTGCAGCTCACCTGCGGGGGGGAGACAAGAAGAAGGAGGTGTGGAGTCACAGCTGGGCCTGCCCCTGTCATAGCAATCGTGGGACACATGGGGGACACGGGGAGGGGGGGAGTGCCCAAAGCTTCCCTGGGACCAGGCTTGGCAGGAGCAGGCTCCTGATGGGTCACCTATGCAAGGCCAGCAAGGTGCTCTCGGGAGACAGAAGCCCAACCCTGACAGGCGCCTCTCCTGGCCAGGAGGAGAGGGTGGCAGGCAGTCCCAGCAGCACCGCCCAGCCAGGCTGTGGGCTTCCCATGGTGGTCTCAGGCTTCTCCCTTGTGGTCTTGTTAGTGAAGGGAGGCCTTAGGTGGGGGGCCTGTGTCCCAGGGCATCATGGGACCCACGTCTGGTGGGGGGACTGGATAAGAAGTCTTGGCAAAAGGGGGACAAGCCCTCCAGAAGCAAGGTGAGGCTAGGATACCCGTGAGGATGGGGGTTACTGGTCGGGTCCTGCTTCGTGCACCTTTGGCTGGGTCACCTCCCTCTGCAAAAGAGAGGACTTTGCCAAGTCAGGTCTGTCCCCCCACACTGCCACACGGCTAACTGCCACAGGGCTTACCTATTTGGCTGATGGACACGTGGATTGTTTACCGTCACTTGTTTGCTGGGGAGAGAGACAGAGAGACACACAGAGAGAGAGACAAAAAACAAGAAATCACCCCCCAAGGGAGATGGCCACGCACAATCCCCTCTCCTCCATTCTCCGCTCAGGATTTTGGGCACACACGCATGCGCTGCTGGGTCTGGGACTCCAGCCGCGCAGTTGGCCACGTGGAATGCAGCACCTTCGGGCCACCGGCCGCACTGACATTTGTTCTTACCCGCTGGGCTACAGGTAGAGCTGGGGACATGGGAGAATGGTGGCTGGATCTGAATACGCCAGACTGCCCTCCACGGGGTTCTCCAGGTACACCCCGCGGGCAATACGCAAGTGCCCACGCCCCACACTCCCGCGGGACCAGCTGGAGTCCTCCGGAGACACAGACTCGGTAGGACACATACATGTGTCGGGTTGGAAAAGTCATGGCACATTTTTGCACAGAAAAACAGAAAATACGGCGCGAGTTTTCCAGCACCCCAATATACAGAGCGAGGAGAGAGTCACACTGAGGGATTCGCTCTCGGGGCTGTGGGGTCTGGGGAGTCTGAAATCCTAGCCAGCTGGAGGCTCAGGCCAAGCCGGTGTTCCCAGGCTATGGGCAGAGCTGGTGAAACAGGAAAGGGATGCCTGGGTCACCCACAGGCACACGGCAGCCAGTGGGGGCTCAGCCTAGATTTCTGCGTGAGAGTCTCAAGCCAGAATTCCTTCTCCAAGAAACCACCAGTTCCGCTCAGAAAACCTCCAACCGATTGAAGGAGGCCCACCAACATGATGAGCGTAATCTTTACTTAAAGCCCACTGATGGTGGTGCCAGCAGGTGGCGTGGCGGTTAAGGAGCTAGACTCCCACGTGGCTTAATGTGGTTCGAGTCCCAGACCTGGTAGCTTGAAACTCAGGTAGCGTGCTTGCACATGTGTAGGCATGTCCAAAATCCTGGGAAGAGAAAGGACTGTGACATGATCATTCCCCTCTGGGCGGTGATTTCCCACTTTCCTGTTCACTGTCTCTCTGTCTCTGTCTCGCTCTCTGGTGAACACATGTGCCCTAAGGCAAAAATGTAAACAAAACAAAAAACAGCTCATGCTGGTAAAGGGGAATGGCATCTACAAAGTACCTTCGCAGCAACAACTGGTGGGTTTTTCTTTTTTATATGTAAGTTTATTTCTACCACAAGAGAGGGAGACAAATGGAGACAGAGCGAGTGAGGGACAGGAACCCCCAACAGAGTCAGTCTTCATGCCCCCAGTCCAGCTCCCAGCCCCAGCCGGGATCACAGGCATGAGCACGCCCCGGCCTATGCAGGAGACCTCAGGACATAAGCCTGGGGCCTTCTCAGATGGCCTCAGGATCATGGAGCAGTGTGCTACTGCTGTGTCACTGTGGCCAGCCTGGGCTCACGTTTGAACAGCTGTGCACCAGAGCCTGTCGCACTGACACACTGACACGCCTGCTCTCACTCACTGTTTCCATCCAGTGTTTGCCGTGCGGCCAGCGACAAGTGTCACAGCATTGCAGGGTTATCCTCTGGCTGTAGCCAGGTGACTGACGAGTGCTCCCCTCCACCCTACCCTGCTTGGAGGTGTGCCCAGGAGGCCGACTCTGCATTAGTGTCACTGCACCCCCTCACAGGAGCACCTGCAGATGGAGGCCAGGACAGGAGTGAAGTCGGGCAGAGTCCCTGCCGAGTCTGCTGCAGGTCGTCGCTACAGCACGGGCTTTGTCCTCCGAGGCGAGGCTCCAGCTCCTGGCTTCCGTCTCAGGCCTCTTCCGCCCCTGCCCCTCAGAGCAAGTCCCCTCCGCCTGCTTAGGCTCTGTAGAGAGGCAGCACCCTCACGGGTGCTGTTTTCCTGCAGACTTGACAATCCCAGCCAGGCACCCAGAAGGAAGGCCGGGGAGGCGGGTGGGCACGAGAGAGGCAGTGAGAAAGGCCCACCTGGCAGCGGCTCCGTGCACTCCTCCTCTGTGGGCAAGGGCCGACCTCAGGGGGCTTCCCGTGGAGCAAGGTCCGGGTAGCTGGGCTGTGCCCTCTGCCTTCCAGGGTGGCGCACACCTCCCCTGGGGGGACTGTCACCTCTGCTCTGGTTCCTACGGCATGTCATGTAGTCACAGGTCCCAATCCCTACGTGGGGAGAAGCAGATGGAGTCACAAGGACTGCCAACCCCCTCCTCTGCTGCATCATCAGGGGAAGAAGCCTCGAGGGGACCAACCCTCCCCTGACCCGCAGCCACCGCCCCTCCCATAGTGGGAGAAGGGCCCCTCCTCCCCCAGCACAGGGCTCAGCCCCAGGCCTCCCTCTTCTCCTCTTTACCGGTCTTGCCTGATGGTTTCCCATCAGCCCAGCGAGTATTTAGATCCCTCCTATTGTTTTGGTATATTTCCCCCGCCATAACGGGACCCCTGAGACTGGGTGATTTGTGAAGGGCAGGCATTTATTTCTGGTTATTTATTCAGTTCTGGAGGCTGGGAAGTCCAAGAACATGGCGCTGGCATCGGACGACGTGGGCCTTCTTTTTTTTCTTTTCTTAACTTTTAGTTTTTGCTTTTTTTTTCCTTCTTCTGTCCTCTCTCTCTTAATTTATTTATTTTTCCCTTAGAGGGTATGTGTGCTCACCAGAGAGAGACAGAGAGAGGGAGCGGGGAAAGCACCCTCCATGGGGAATGGCCATGCTGGGATCCCTTCTGCAACTCTCCCTTCTTTCAGGATATTGGGCATACACACACACACACACACACACACACACACACACACACCGTGTTTCTCAAGCCACCAAGATTAGAATTTTTTTAAATTATTTATTTTTAATTTTATTTACTCATTCACTTTTTTCTTTAAATTTTCGCCAGACACACACACACACACACACACACAGAGAGAGAGAGAGAGAGAGAGAGAGAGAGAAAGGGAAAGTGAGAAAGCAAGACGCCAAGTCCAGGACTCGAACCATGGTCAGCCATACGGGAATGTCCAGCACCTTAACCACCATGCCACCTGCTGGCTCCAAGACTGGAATTAGACCTGTGATTGACCAAGTGAGATCTGGCTTTCTTAACCACCAGACCACAGGGCTGGCCCAGCACCCTCACGTAAAAACACCTGGAACC
This sequence comes from Tupaia belangeri chinensis, assembly GCF_000334495.1. Taxonomy (NCBI): domain Eukaryota; kingdom Metazoa; phylum Chordata; class Mammalia; order Scandentia; family Tupaiidae; genus Tupaia; species Tupaia belangeri. Next base: position 105,177 of record NW_006159725.1, read on the forward strand.
CGAGTCCCTCTCCACCTCTGTGCTATTTCCCCCTGCTCCTGCACACACTTCATGCCAGCACCCTCCTCCCCAGCAATTCCTAACCCAGGAATCCCGACTCCGGGCACTGCGGCAATCAGCTGCGATGTGTGTCACAAGTCACCTGTTACTGAAACCGGCCAGCTCTTCTCACCTGCCACATTTGGGGCAGATTCAAGCCCCTCCCTGTGTGAATAGCAGGATTTGGGTATGCTTTCTGCCGCTGTGACAGGGTGCTGGAACACCCCCTCACGCTTCCCCTCCTCTGTTCCCAGCCCTGCCTGTACTGCACGGGGCTCGTTGATCCTCCACACATGTGCTGTTTGTCGCTTTGGCCTATACCTTCCTGCCTCCTCCCATTTTGCTGGGATCTCAGACATGTCTATTCCTCCAAGAAGCCTTCCCTGATGCTTAGATTCAGGTGACTGGTCTGTATAACACTCTCAACATTCCTGTTAGAGCAGGCCCACAGATCGAGGGCCTCGCCTGCTCACTGGTCCACACATCAGCCAACCGAGAGCTCTGGGGGCAGGGGCAGGCTTCGTGACATCCCAGCTCCTCGCCCAGGGCATGCCCCAGCGGGCACACCTTCAAGTGAATGAATGGGTGAAGGCTGTCCATGTATGTTGTGGGGTAGGCCTGGCGTGAAGCTCTGAAGCTCCAAAGGGCAGAGGGAGGCAGAGCTACCCAGCAGCAGGACAGGCTGCCCAGCCAGGAGCCCCTGTTTTGCATTGAGTGAGCGGGCCACACTGGTGAGTCCAGCTGGGCGCTGCGGTGAGGTCCTGCCTTTGATGGGGAGCAGGGACTAGAAGACCCCACCATGGTCTGGACTAAGGCTCAACACCCCTGCCTTGCCTGACACAGGGGTCTGTGCTCCCTGGTTCTCCCCAGCACGCAGGGGCACAGCTGTGACCTCGCCTGTCTTCAGACGGGAAGGAGCTCAAAGGGACTTGTTGCTTGGTGGCCTTCCAGGACTCAGAGCTCTGTGTCCACCAGAGGGCGCGCTGGGCCTACACGTGCCCTGACCGTGCGGGTAGACTGGGGGTTACTTGGTCTGAGGTGGGCTATGGGAGCCAGGTGAGGGCTGGCTGAGACCCACTCTGTCAAAGTGTGACTAGAGGGGTCGGGCCCAGGCCTAATGCTGTCCTCAAAGTCAAAAAGGGTGACAGGAACTCAGTTGTGCCATTTTTAAATTAAATACGTATTACCTATTCTTCGGAATGGCCGAGGACAAAGTGGGCAGTGAGTTAGTGTGTACTCACCCCCCACACACCAGAGGCGAAGGCTGGTACTGGGGGAGGGGGCGTCTCCAGGAGAGGGGTGGCAGGGACAGCACCAGAGACAGCCGGGCAGGCCATAGCTCTGTGCTCCTGGCTCTGGTGTCCTCTCCTGCTGTTCCCCAGTCACAGCCACTTGCTGCCGGTTCCCAGTACACCTCCCTTTGTCACCTTGACGCTAACCCCCTCCACCCTGCAATCCGCCTCCTGGCAATGGTGCCATCAGATCTACTCTTGGGCGTGGTCAAAAACAAGTCTGGAAGTCCTTCCTGGCCTCTCCCCTCCTTCCAACTGCGTTCCTGGGAAGCGTGAGCTTGGATCTACTCACTTCGATGGCCCCAAGGCAGAGAGCTGACCCCCACCCCACAGCCCCACTCTCTGAGCCCTGCGGCCCATCTGGCAGACGGGAAGGAGCTCGAAGGGACTTGTTGCTTGGTGGCCTTCCAGGATGCCTCGCTCTCCGCCCTTGTCTCAGCCCCGACAACTCAATCCAGCTGACATGACAGGAGTGGCAGTGCGCAGCTGCTGCAGCCAAGGAGGCCGCTTGTCTCTGGGGAGTACCCTCTCCAGGGCTGTAGACCATGTCCAACCTGCGCGTGGCAGCGGAGGCTTTGCCTCCTACAGCCTTCTGTCCGCTAAGCCAAAGAAGCCAACCACGTGCTCAAGAATACAATATGAAAAAAGAAAGAGGGAACCAGCAGTTAGCGTAATGGCTATGTCGCTGGACTCCCACGTAGTCGACCACGGTTCGCGTCCTGGACCTGGTGGCTTAAAACTCACGCCGGGCACGTGTGTGTGCATGCCCAAGATCCCAAGAGGAGAATGGAGGAGAAGGGATTGCGGCGTGGCCATCCCCTCTGGGGGGCGATTTCTCACTTTCTGTCTCTCTGTCTCTCTCTGTCTGTCTGGCGAGCGCATACGCCTTATAGCGAAAACCTCTCCAAAAAAAAAAAAAAAAAAAGAAAAGAAAATAGGGCCAGCAGATGTCATAGCGGTTACGTCGCTGGGCCCCCACATGGCCAGCCATGGTTCAAGCCTCGGAGTTGGCTTGAAACTTACGCTGGGCACGTGTGCGTGCGTGCCCAAGATCCCAGGAGGAGAATGGAGGAGAAGGGATTGCAGCATGTCCATCCCCTCTGGGAGGGTGATTTCTCACTTTCTCTCTCACTGTCTGTCTCTGCCTCTCTCCAGTGAGCGCACATGCCAAAAACCTCTTTTAAAAAGAAAAAAAGGGGGAGGGGCAGCAGGTGACATGGTGGTTAAGGCCCTGTACTCCCACATCATCGACTGCAATTTGGAGGCCCAGACCCAGGGGCTTGAAAATCACTCTGGTTGTGTGTGCATGCATGCCCGAAATTTCGAGAGGAGAAAGGAGAGGGGATTGCGGTGTGGCCATTCCCTGGGGGAATTCTCACTTTCCCTCTCACTGTCTCTCTATAGTGAGTATACGCACCCTACGACAAAAAAACCTTCGAGAAATTTTAAAAAAGAAAGAAGTGGAGTCTGGGGAGCACCCTAGAGGTGCAGCTAAGGGGGCGAGAAGTCTCCCCACAAGGACCTGGGGAGTGGTCGGAGCCTATCACAGTTTCAGAACCACAGCATCCTAGATAAGACTCTGGCTACTCTGAAAAGTCCTCCAGCTGTTGGGGGGGGGTAAGGGAGGGAGGGATCATTTGCATTTAGTTTGCATTAATTTGCATAGAGCTCTTTTGATGTCCAAAGGCACTGAAATTTCCTGTCCTTGCTTCTTTCTCCCTTTCTTTTCTCTGTTCCTTTCTAACCTCAGGCAACCCCCCTATCTTTCTCCTCCCCACAGCTTTTCCTCTCCCAAACTGAACAGACAGTGGAGCATCAGGCCCAGGGGGCCGGCCTCTCCCCTAGCCTACCTCCCACAGGCCCAGAACGCAAAAAGCAGTTTCAAGGAGACTCTAATGAGTGTGGGGAGGAGGGAGGAGCAAAGGGGACTGTCAGACTCTCCCGTTAGTTCATCACATTGGCATGATCCTGGAGTAAGTCAGAGGGGGAAGGAATGGAAACGGTCTCCCATCCGCCTTGCCCCCCCACACCCAGCCAGCCTTCTAAGGCTCAGCAAGGGGGGTGGAGGAGGGGGTCAGGGGAGGGCAGGGGTCTGCCTTGTCTGCTCTGTGGCTGGGGCAAGTCCCTGCCCTGGGGACCTCAGGATCCTCATAGGCACAGTAAGAATAAGATCGAGGTTCCTTCCACCTGGAGTTATATAATCACGGGATGGCGACCAGAAAGGTGTCTCATGCTCAGGATGAAAGCACCGACTTTCAGGCGGGGTAGGCCTGAATCTGAGTGCCAGCTCTGCTGTCTCCTTGCTGGATTACCCTCTCTGAATCTCAGTTTTCTCATCCACACCTTCCGTCTACACTAGGGCTTCAGCCTGTGGCGCGGTCCCTGGAGCATACGGAGCAGTCAGTGTTTATGAACGATCAATATAGGAATGAGGGCGAGGTGACACCCGCCGCCCTCGGCTACCCTCTCCTCCTCCCACCCGTCCATCCTGCCGCCTTCCCTCCCATGCCTGGAACCCCAAACTATGCTTCCAACGGCCAGCCTCCAGGGGTTATGTGTACCCCCATCACCCCCCACCCAAGAACTCCAGCTTTCCTTCCTGCGGCCCCTGGACTCTCGACTCCTCAGCTACTGGTATTCCACGGCCCTTGGAAATGGTCAGATACGTGCTTCTCTGGCTGCTAGAAGACTATAGCCCAGAGAAGGAAGGTGACTTTGCACACGGGAGCACAACAGGTCCCAGGTATGGTGGTCAGAGACCCAGAGCACATGGCCACGCAGATAACACGCAAATGGTATGGACTGTGATTGCAAGCACGCAGGGTACTTAAACACTGGGCAAGCATTTTTCTAGGAAGATGGCAGGTGAGTGCAGGTGCAGATGAGAAATGGATCTCAAGGGAAGAGGGCAGATCTGAAGTCCAGGAGAGCGGGGAAGGGAGGGCAACAGTGTCCTGAGAAGGACCCGTGGGCCCACTTGGCCTCCAGGAAACTTCGCTGATCTCATCCCCAACCAGAAGAAATGAGAAGGCCCTCCCCGTTGGCCAGGGCTAGGGGCAGCAAAGGTCGATGTGACTGAAGGTGATGCTTTGTGGGAACATGAGGAAGCACTTAGGCACTTCCTATGCCCCCAAGGCCACTGTGGTGTCCACTATCACTTTCGGATCCTCTCGGGTGCCCAGCACCGCTCAAGGTCCTGTAGAACCAATGAAGCCAGTTATAACCAGAAAGTGGGCTAAGAAAAGTCTGCATCACCTGCCTCAAAGGCTGCTAGGGACACTGAAGTGTCCTGCAATTGAGTAAAAGACCACATCACCTCCAACTTCAGTAAGGAGGGGCCGTTTGCATCAAGCACGGAGGGAGGAGGGCGTGGCGCAGTGGACCAAGAGCCCAGTGCAAACCAGCTACAAACCACGGGCAAGTTCAAGTCTCAAGGCTGCCTTTTCCCCAGCTGTAAAATGGAAGTAATACCTTAGTCCACTTTACAGGTTGTAATAAGGATTCAACGAGATCTAGCGCCAGTAAAGACGTTTTTAAAGCGTTGGTCAGCACAGCCCTGGCACATGGAAAAAGCTCTGTACATGCTGGGTTAATGACAGGCGTTATCAGGGTGCCTGGGAGGTGGACAGCAAATAAGAAGGACGTTGATACTGAGACACAGAAGCAGATAAGCCCAAGACCTGCTCCGTGCACAGGAAATGGTCCTTGGGACTCCGGTGACAGTGAGTTGACAGAGAGGCCTGCTGGACAGCAGGAGAGGCCTGCTCTCCTGTCTGCATGTGGCTCTCCATGCAGGGGGCCCCTGGCTCTGAAGCACTTACTGGGACCTGAAGGGAGGAAAAGGGGGTGAGTGGGGGCTCAGGGCTGGATACAGCAAGGAGCCCTGGAGTGGAAGTCCAGGGGCCTGATTCCAGCCAGGCTCTGTCATTAGGGAACTGTGTGCCTTCCAACCAGACATGTCCCAGTTCTGAAAGGTGTCATTGCCACAGCTCCTGGCACTGGTAAATCACTCCTGCATCCATCCTCTTACAGGGCCCCGGGCAACCTAGGGCCTGGGGATCCCCCCTCAGAAGCAATCCTCTTCACCAGGATGACTGATAACAAGCTGAGCCCCACCGAGGTCCCATGATGCTGTGGGGATGCCATGGTGGCTGGGCGAGCTTAGCCACTAGCTGCACCCCACATACATGCTAGTCCCCCACACCCCTTCCAGATGAGTAAAGTGAGTTCAGGCTGAAGATCTTGTCCCATGCCACTCAACTGGGAGAGGTAGGATCCCACCCCCAGACAGTTTCCCCGCACACCCCTGCGGTCGCGCACGCTCCAGGCTCCTTGCAGCGCTTGCACTTCGAGAATCTCCAGACGGAAGCTCAGGCCCGGCTGGAAAACCTGCCAGAGGTTCCTAAAAAGGGCGACCTGGACCGGGAGTCCGGGTGTGCTGGGGAGGGGCCGCCAGGCCGGGTTGGGGCCGACAGGTGTTCCACAGGGTCGGACCCGCCCCGGCAGCACCCTGGCTCTCTCCCCGGGCCCCCAGCTTTCCGTATGCAAATCGCTGCTTTGCCTGGGCCCGGGGCCAGGCGCGGGGGCCCTGCCAGGGGGCGTGGCCGGCGGCCCCCCCCCCCCCGCGCCGGCTCACCGGGACTGAGGAAGGAGACCCTGGCTTCCCAGGGGGCCCGGCTAGAGCAGACACGAGGAGCCTGGGGGGGCGCTGGCTTTGGCTCTCCCTGGGGCAGGATGGTGAATCTGGAGCCCATGCACACAGGTGAGGGGCGGAGGGAGTGCGCTCTGACAGGTGGCACTGCGCACCGGAAGGGGCGAAAGAGAGGGACAGCGGTCTGGGGCGGGTGTGAGGGGCTTATTCCCCAGCGGCCAGGAGAGGGCGGTGTGGATAGCGGGTCGTCCTGGAGCGTTCTTGAGGAGTCTGGGGGACTGGCCGACCAGGAGGGATGGGAACCTTGGAAAAGAACCAGGGTGGGGGCTCTGGGCAGGGGTGCGGGCCTGGGGGTGCGGAACTGTTGTAGTCACATGAGGTTGCAGATGGGTGTTCACTCGCTCAGGCAGGGGTGTGGACCTGGGAGTGCATAAGTGAGAAAAATACGTGTACCCACATGTTCCAGGTTTGGTGTTCAGGCACATGTGTGAAATAGAGGCAAGGGGGTAGACGCGTGTGCAGCGGGGGACTTAGGAGAAGAAGGAGGGCGGGGCAGGTACAGAGGTGCAGCTGGGGAGGTGCCATGGCCCCGTGATTGATTAGGGCTGGTGCCAGCCTGTGTCTGAGTGTGTCAGAGCTGTGTCTGCACGTCCCAGGGTGTCGGAGAGGTGTGGAGCAGCCCCCAGAGGTGGCATGTGTGAGGAATGACCATGTCTGCACAGGTGTGTCTGTATGTGCAGGGGGCGTGCCCACCCACGGGTCCTATGGGCCTTGGCTTGCTCCAGGCTTAGTTCACGGTGGGTTGGGAGCTCCTAGGTCCCCCAGATGAGGAGCGGCTTGTACATGGGGCTGTGGGTGCAGGCCACCTCTTTGCGGGAGAGGAATGGTGACAGACACAGCTCTGGGTCCCACATCCCATGCCCTCCTGTCCTGAGGGGTGGGATCCTGGGAGATGGAAATGCTTCTCTGGGTGTCAGTTTCCCCTGCATGAATGAGCAGTAGGTGGGTAAAAGGGTGGTAGGTGTGCGTAGAGTGACAGGGCCCCTCACGTCACCTGCTGACACCTCCTCTGGGCTAGGGCAGGAACTGCTAAACTGAAGTGTAGGCTTGACAGAAGGCCTAATGTTAGGGTGGGCTTTCTGGGGGGGGGAATGTCTCAGAGCCCAAGCCTAGGACAGACTCAAGGAGAAGAAAGCTGTCTCCGGCTTGGCCATTTCCAATGCAGCCATTCAACATGGGCATGACTCCATGAGATTTATGTAGGATTTCGGGGCTATTGACGGGAATTTGGGGATACCCGAGGAGCCCAGTTCCCAGACACTGTTTCCGGGCAGGGCTGGCAGAGAGGCTCACACTGAGCTGCTCCCCAGGAGGTGCCAGGAAGAACTGGTGAGGCAGAGGAGCCATCCAACTGGCTGTCGTCCTGCTTCTCGGGAATGTGTGTCCCCCGACCCTGTGGCCCCAACATGGAGGGGGAAGCCCTGGAGGCAGACCTCCTGGGTGGGAGCTCTCATCCTTCACTACCAGCCAGCAGGGCCCGGGTTCGAATGGGCATACCTTCAGAAAGGTGAGCCCCGCTGGCCGTGGGTGGGAAGTTCTTTAGGACCAAGATCAGAGACTTCCTGGGGGTTTTCCACCACTTTGTCTACTGGAGGCTCCTGCCCAAGGGAAAG
>NW_006159725.1:112841-132690 GCF_000334495.1 Tupaia belangeri chinensis
AGAGGGAGAGGTGGGACAGCTGGGACCCGGCAGGGAAGCAGGCCAGGGGGTAAGGAGCCAGCAGAGAGCAGGAGAAGGCGAGGTTGAGGAAAGATCGCCAAGCCCCTAAGCCTTCCCCTCAGCCAACTCTTGGCTGATGCTTCTGAGGACTCTGGGGACACCCAGACACCTCCTCCACCCTCATCCTGTGGACAGGGCTCTACACACAAAGGCGAGAGCAAGCTAAGTCCAAAGTGGGGTGATTCCTGGGAGGGTCTCCCTTGACCTCGGAGCAGATGGCCTGCCTCACCCCTGAGGTCCACCTGTTGCCCCTTCCAGCCCATCTCTCTGCTCTGTCACCCCTCAGGGCCGTCCGCCCTCCCCACCCGCCATGAGGGTTCTTGCCCCAGGCCTCTCCGTGGTGTCTGGCTCCCCTTCAGGGCCACCTCACAGGGTCTCTAAGTTTGGGACTTTCCAAGGCTTCTCTTCGACCAGCTCTCCATTGGAGAGCTCTCTGCTGGGTCCTTTGGGTGGGCTTTTCAGTTTGAGGCCTTTCAGCAGGGCCCTACTGAGAGGGAAGGTCCGCCTCCCGACGTGGATGTCTCAGGAGAGGGCCCTCTCGAAGTCCCTTGGTCTCTCTTGGGTCCTGCTCCCCCACAGTGATCCTGTATTCTGCTGACTCTTGACAAACAGCACTTCCCCTGTGAATTCCCATCCTGGGCCTTGAGGCCTCCTCCTCGTTGGTTTACTGGAACCCTTCGGGTGGGGGAGGGGGTGCACACAATCTGGGGCACAGGTTGGCTGCCAGGCCGCTCCCCTGGTGTGGAGGCCCTCGAGTCAGCCCCATCATTTTGCTCTGCTAACCTGGGTATGAGCCGTGACTCAGGTCTGCCTGGAGCCTGGGCACTGGACTTTATAGAGCATTTCTCACATGGGAGCCCCAAGATCTGAACAGGCATGAAGTTGCTGGACTCAGGGCTCCCCAGCCATGCAGAGGCTCCCTGCTCCCAGAGGGGGAGGTGGACAAGAGTTAGCCCACTGGCGGTGAGGGAGGGAAGAGACGGAAAGACAGTGGAAAGCCAGTCGGAGAGGGGACACCTGGTGGCCCTCAGGGTGTCTCTCTGTCTTTCTCCTCTCTGTGAGCTGTTCCCACCAGGGTTAGGGAAAATGGTTGAGTCTAGCTTACAAATGCCAGCCAGAGCTCAGGAATCCCAGCTGGGTTGGAAGGCATGACTGTGAAAAGGATAAAGGGACGGGTGAAATGCCCCCAGGTGGAACCCTGGCTGCTCAGGCATGGGACTATGGAGTCCTGTGAAGTCCCCCTGGTAGAAGAACCCCAGCAGCAGCTGTGCAAGGAAGAAGCACGTCCCTTCCAGGATATGAAGGTGGCACTAGGGAGAGGGGACAAGTCTCTGCTTTTCCAAAGCAGCCCAGACGCCAGAGGTCCAGGAAACCATTGACATTCGACCTGTGGCCTGGGGGAGGGCGTGCCTCTTGGGCTCTCCTCCCAGCAGCATGGGTATTTAAGGAGGGCCTCCTGGGTCATGCGAAGCCCAGGGAGGGGAAGGGCAGCTTTAGGGTGTGTGCCGGTACCAGGCAAGGCTGACCAGGTTCTGTGTCTGGGATCTGGGCTTTTGCACAGAGCAGCTGGGCCTCCCCAGGGGAAGGAGTGATGGCAAGAAGCCTCCTCAGTCAGTCCGCGGCTGAGATAAGAACGCAGCCGGCCTCACCCACTGCTCCCTCACTCACCCAGGTCCGTGCTGTCCGACAGGTGAAGGGTTACAGCGTCGGGGAGTTTCGGTGTTGGGCCATGTCTAGGCCGAGACCCAAAAGCTCGTTCCGCCCATCAGCCTCAGCCTCCTACTCAACAGCAACAGGTTCTCCGTCTCTTAGCATCCACGGGACTTAGGAGAGGTGTGACAGGTCACCTCCCGACCCTCCATCACACTCACACCCCTGCGCAATCTTGAGGTGCCACCACGTGGCCCTCGTAAGGGTACGTCAGTGAGCTGTCGTGAGAGCAGGGGCAGGGGGCCTTTGACGCCTCCAGTTATGTTGAGACCCGATTAAAACTAAATCCTTCATTTAAAGGATGAATGGGATGGCTTCTGGGTATACATTTTTTTTTTTTTTTAAAGAGAGATTTTTGGTATAGGGAGGGGGTGCTTGCCAGAGAGACAGAGACACAAAGCAAGAAATCACCCCCTCGGAGGATGGCCACGCTGCAATCCCTTCTCCATTCTCCTCTCTGGATTTTGGGCACATGTGCATATGCACGCAGCATGTTTTAAGCTGCCAGGTCCAAGTCTCGAACTATGGGAGTCCAGCGACATAACCATTATGAATCTGCTGGCCCCATGTGTGCAACATGTAGGGGAAGGGTGCTGGGAGAGACTGGAGTCACAGTCATAACGTTCCGGTGGAGAGAATTCCCTCCTTATCTGGCAGGAGTTGGAAGGAAGTCCATCGCGGTCGTCATCCCGGCCCCGCTGCCTCGGAACCTCCCCTTTCCCTGTGAACACGTTTCCTGTGAAGTCAGACTTTGGAGAGTGGTCATGCTTCCCAGCTAAATGACAACTATCATGGTGCTGAGACAGAACAGCAACGCGGAGCAGGGGCACCAGGGGGAGGCAGGAGGGCAGGGCTCCCATGGAGGCCGCGGCGTGTCTCAGTAGTTTGTATATTGGCTGCTGACATCCTGCCTGGATGTGTACCAGACAGTTCTCATTCAGCATCTCATTTAATCCTCCCGGTGACCCTGAGCTGTCTACATCCATATTCCCATTTTGTGGGTGAGAAAATGTTCAACTTCACATTCAAATATGAGGCCAGCTCCCCTCCCCCAGCTAGGTAGCGATGACTCTGGAATTCAATCCAGGCCTGCCTGACGCCCAAACCCAAACTGAGTTCCAGCCCTACGGAAGCAGCAGGAGAGAACTTGGGTCTGCACCTTCCCAGCAAGACTAGGGGCTTTTTTTGAGCACTGGTGAAGAGTCCCCATGGTGATGCTGAGCAGATCTGTTTGAGGTGACACCCAGCTCCAGGGTGGGACGAGTGAAGCCCCTTTCTTGATTGGAGCAGAAAAGCAGAAACCCTTTGCAAGTGTCTAGTGCCCAAAGTGCCTTTTGTTCTTTTCTTTCTTTCTTTTTTATTGGGGGAGAGGTGGGGGGGTTGCGAGAGTTTTGCTATAGGGCGCATGTGCTCCCACAGAGACAGAAGAGACAGAAAGTGAACAATCATCCCCCAGGGGAGGGATGGCCACATCGCAATTCCTTCTCCTCTATTCTCCTCTCGGGATTTTGGACACACACACACACACACACACACACACACACACGTACCCAAAATGAGTTTCCAGTCGCTGGATCCGGGACTCAAACCACAGTCGACTGTGTGGGAGTTTAGTGCCTTCACCACTACACCACCTGCTGGGCCTCCCCACACTGTTTTTCTGCATATTCATGCATAGCAGACTATACAGAAAGTTTGAAAGTGCAGCAGGGAGGACTGAGGTTAAGCTCATGACCTGTCTTCCTCAATGCAGTATGCAGTATGCTGAGACCGGGTGGTGGGGTGTGGTGGCCTGGCGCCCTGCGAGCTCTGGGACCATGCAGTGCAGTGTGGATGTCTAGAGGTGGTTGCACAGAGCCTCAAGTATTTACTTAGAAGATGTCATTCATTTTGTCAGATCTCAAAAAAGTCCTGAAACTGCCAGTGACTCTTAAGGTTACTCTACTCCCTCTCCTTCTCCGGGGTATTCTTAGGGCTCGAAGCATTGGGACTCCCCATTTCTGCCAGGCTTGACACCACAGTCGCTGCATCCTGGAGGTGTAAATCTCTGTCAGAACCACACACATCATTGCCCCAGAAATAAGTAGGGGTCTCCCCTTTTTCCTGGGGCAGAGGTCCTTCCTTTTCCCTCATCCTGATCCTCTCCAGACCTCGGGCATCCAGGCTGCCAACTGCCTGATTACCTGATGCAAATGAAGACTGCCTGCTTGAGTGGGATTGGCTGGGGAGCTGAGTATGCAAATCGGCTCACTTTCTGTGGGTGAAAGAGTTAAAGTGCTGCCCCAGAGACGAGGGTGGGGGTGGGGGGGGTCAATACGATTTGAATAAAATATTCTTCTGTCTTTAACCGCTTCAGTATTTGGGTGGTTTAATAAGGAGAGGAGCCCAGACCGAGTTAGTTCAAAGTTGCCTCTTTTCTTCCCCCTGCAGACCCGAGAAGAGACTTAGGGGCCTCATAGGTGGGGACAGCTGTCTGTTATGGGTAAATGTTTCATTTATTGAAATGAAGCAGGGCAGAGGCCCCGTGCAGCACCGGACTGAGCTGGGGCAGTGTAGGTGTTCTCTCTCTGCGGGGCCACTGACCCGCTGCCATCCCTTTTCCACTGAGCAAGTTAAAGAAGTAGGAGAGGAGGTAAGGATCCCCCCAAAATGGAATCTCCAAGGAGGGTGCCATGGGAGCTCAGGCTTGATCCCCAGAGAGTGGGCTGACCCCTGAGAATCAGACAGAGAACAGAGGCAGGAACTGGGAAAGAAAGGTAAGGAAGGGCAAGCCTTGGCTTAAGGGTCCTCCTTCCAGGGCATAGAGGTGTGTGTGTGTGTGTGTGTGTGTGTGTGTGTGTGTGTATGGGGGGGGGCAATTTCTTTTGCCACTTTAAAAATAAAATAAACACTCCAAATCCCAAAGGAAATGAAGATTGCAAATGGGAAGTGTACTCCTCCCATCCCTCCCGTTGTTAAATTTTTTACCAACTGAATTCTGGTGATAGAAGGAAGCAGCAATGAATGATGCAAAAGGTGAGAGACCCTGCAGTAGCCCTGGAGAAGGGGAAAGAAAGGCAGGGAGAGGAGGCAAGCAGGAGAGGAGGGGAGACGGCCCCCAAGCTTATGAATATTCTAATGGTTGTATGTTCAGGAATCAGGAATTTGAAAGTCTGATGGTGGTTGTAATTACACATTCATCTTTGCTGTTTAGTTAAAGCCACATATGTCATGGCAAGAAACATGGTGACCTATTATTAAAATCAGTGGTGTTTCCCCTGCAGATATCAAGATGAGTGGGGATGTAGCTGATCCCACGGATGCTCGCGGTGCCCTCAGCCAGGTGGAGCCAGGTAAGAGTCTTCTCTTCTGGGGATTGGAACAAGAAGGCAGAGGATGGGAGAGAGTCTTCAGAAATTGTCGGACAATGTCAGATCTCCTCTTGTTTGGTTTTTCAGCTAGTCGGGCCAAAACGTCACTCTTGGAACGGAGTGAAGTTCTCTGGAGACATGGGACGGTTGATGGTGGTCTGCACTGGGATGGGCCTCTGCAGCTAGGCTTGGAAGGGCCAGATCCTTAAGAACAAAAGCAAAACAAAAAAGTTCAGGATGTTCACTTCTTGACGTGCCACTGCAACACCCTGGATGCAGTAGGCTGTGCTCCCAGCGGCTACTGACTGGCGGAGGGCAGACCTGTCTTTAGCAGATGGGAGCCAAGGTCTTTTAAACTCAGATCTTTCAACAGTCCTACTCCAGGACCTAACCAAAGAGGCCACGTGCCAGTGTTTGCCTTCGAAGTGGTGTGCGCATGTGTGATGAATGGGTCCAGAGCAGGAGGCGTGGTGGCCGGAGGTGACTGTGCCTGGAGAAAACGGGGACAAAGGAGAGGTGAGAAGAACGATCCCTAGTTCTCTATTCTCACCTCCATCACCCAGGCCTGGCTTTGAAAGCTCCATATAATTAAAAAGAACTTAAAGAAAGATGAGTATAAATCGTAACACCACCAAATAACTTTAATAGCATCCCAACCAGACCTCAATTAGTCTTTCATCTGGATCATTAGAGACACAGAAATTAGGAATGGGAGAGAATCGATATCCCCCAGAGCTAAAATATTTTCCAAGTCTTCTGGAGCAGTCGAGTTTCATTCTTGAAGCTAAAACCCAGAAACAGGGACAAGATCATGGGGGGGGGCATCTGCAGGACATATTTATCACAGATCTGTCCCCCCGACTGAATATTGAAATAGTGTGTTTTTGCACAGGTGACAACACACAGAAATACATAGGCTTTATGTATTTTTTTCTTAAGAGATTTTTGCTATAGGGCACATGCTCTTACCGAAGAGACAGAGAGACAGAAAGTGAGAATTTACTCCCTCAATGGAAGATGGCCATGCTGCAATCCCTTCTCCATTCTCCTCTCTGGATTTTGGCAGGCATACACACACATGCCTAGCTTGAGTTTCAAGCTGCTGGGTCCAGGACTCAAACCATGGTTGATCACAAGGGAGTCTAGCACCTTAACCACTATGCCACCTGCTGGCCCTGTAGTCTTTACTGTGTGTACAGAGACAGCTACACTAAGGAGAGTGTGGGTCAGGTACACTAATTTTTCAGTTGATTTATGAACTGAGGAAGGGTCTTTGAATGGGGGTACCCGTTCTCCCCAGTTGAGAAGAGCCTTTCCTTTCATCTCAAGAAACCAAGCATGGCTTGGGGATCAGCAGTTAGCGTAATGGCTATGTCGCTGGACTCCCATGTAGTCAACTGCGGTTCACGTCCCGGACCCGGTGGCTTAAAAACTCACACTGGGCATGTGTGCGTGCGTGCCCAAGATCCCAAGAGAAGAATGGAGGAGAAGGGATTGTGGCGTGGCCATCCCCCCTGGGGGGTGATTTCTCGCTTTCTGTCTCTCTGTCTCTCTCTGTCTGTCTGGCGAGTGCACGTGCCCTATGGCAAAAATCTCTCCAAAAAAAAGAAAAGAAAGAAACCAAGCATGGCTTTAAAATCCATTCATCTGGAGGGCAGTGGGCCCAGTCCCAGCACTGAGACTCTTTCCAAGGGAAAAGTCAGTCTTGGAGCCTGATCCCAAGAAGCTGGCTGCCCTTGCTCTGGAAGCACACTGGCTGGAGGCAGCCCTCACCTGGGCCCTATTGCCTCAGGTATGTGGGGACACAGCTAAGAGCATGTCTTGGTGGGAAGATCACACCACGTGGATGTATGCATGTCTGCATTGTTATTATTTCTCTATATTTGTGTATTGCCGAAGGGCATATGTGCTTGCCAGAGAGAAAGAGAGCCGCAGGGAGAGAGAGAGCGAGCACTCCCCATAGGGTGTGGTCATGCCATAATCCCTTCTCCTCCATCTCTGGCTTAAGTGCCCAGGGAGTTGGGACATGTGTGCACACGCACTGGCATGGCTTTCAAACCTCCAACTCTGGGACTTGAACCACACAAGTGGCCATGTGAGTTCTAGCTCCCTTAACCATGGTTAAATATGGTTTTTATTTAATTAATTAATTTATTTCCTGAGAAAGAGGGAGGGGGAGAAGCACTCTCAACAGGGTCTTGTGATGTGATCTCCCCATTCCCATATAGCCAGGGTGATGGGCACGTGTCCCTGGCATGTACAAACCAACCTGGGAAGCGAACCCCGATCTTTCACGTGGCTCCCAGCGTTGCAGAGTGCCAAGTGATCGCCACACCCCTGCAGCTGGGCTGGGTAGCTCGCACTGGTGTTCTGTTATTAGTCACCATGACCAAGTCAGGGTAGGAGTGGGAATGAGGCACAGAGCACCCTGAGAGGAGAGCTGGGAATGGGCGGGCCCAGGTCCTGGTTGGGAGTTCAGAGGTTAATGTTTGGGATGGTCTGAGTGAATTTGGTTTCCTCTTCTGGGACTGTGCCTGGGAGCTAGGTAGAGAGTAGGCTAAGGGAGAAAGAATCTGGATCCACCTAGGACCTCGGAACCTGACTGTCACCCAGGGTTACTGCCAATTTAATACATGACCTTAGGGTGTCACTTAGACCAGCCATTTCGTCTCCCCAGGAGGCAGGCACAGACAGCCTTTGGAGAGAGAACGGACGTCAATCCAGTGCACCTGGGATACAATTTCCGGCTCTGTGGCTGGCCAGCTGTCCAGCCTGAGCTCACCTCAGCTCTTCTGTAAAAGGGGACGTCCATGCCCACCTGACAGAGTGGGCCGAGAGTTGCTTGAGATGGTTGGCACGAGGCAGCCCTAATGCATCATGGAGACCGATTCTGTAATATTCAGAACGGGGTCACTGCTGAGAGCAGGTGGCCAGGACACCCTTCCTCCCTTGCTGGGGCCAAGTAGGTCAGCCCAAGCTTGGGTGTGCTCCTCACCCTTCAAGGGCCCTGTGTGGGCCCTTCTCTGCTCTGAGGAGACAGGGCTGCTGGGCCACGACCATCTCTGCCGGCCCTTCCTCCTGGGCTCAGTGGCTGGTAGCATCAACACTCAGGTGATCCTCAAATCAGTGCGTGTTTTAAGGGCAAGAAGAAAGAGGTAGCTAATTAAAGTAACCAAACTTCCTGGAAAGTCGTTCTGACTCACTTTTTTTTTTACAGAGAAGAGAGCTTATTATGAGTCACAGTGGTTACCAACTCTGTTTAATGGCTTCTTTTGGATTTTTAAAAGACAGATTCACCGTCCCAACAGAGCATGAATTAAGGGGTGGTTTGTCTTGGGTTTTAAAGGAACTATAAACAAAGGTGACCTAGAAAGCTCCAGCTCCTTGAGAGCACCCTCCCCGCTGTGTGAAATCCCCCAGGGGCACAAGAAGTAGGAGCTGGGAAAGGGAGTGGATTTCCAGGCCGCCCTGCCCTGGCCGGGAGGGCCTGCTCAGACCTGGGCACTGCACTCCTGGTTGGCAGAGACATGGTCCTGCCATTTCTGAGGCCTGTGAGGGCACCAAGGGCCGTGAATCAACTGCTGAGACCTCAGAGGGTCTGTGGCGGCCTTAGGGACAGAGAAGGCTCCGGCCTCTAGCCAGCGCTCTTTCTGCCTCATCTTGGACAACTGGAGCCAGGCTGCCCTCTCTATCAGTTCTGTCCTCCCATTGGCCTCCCTGCTGTCACCTTTCCTTCACTTTGGGGACTGATGACTTTTTTCTGTTCTCAGTTAAGTGATTGATAAAACATTTTAACCCCCCTAGGCCTAGGGGATAGGGTTAGGGCTAGGGTTTGGGTTAGGGTGGTGTGGTGGTTAAGGCATTGGACTGCCCCATGGGAGTCCCAGATAATAATTAGAAATAAAATTAAACTAATAATTATTTTTTAAAAAAGAGAAAGAAAATCACACTGGACACATGTGTGCGTCCAAAATTCCGAGAATGGGACCGTGGCATAGCCAGCTCCCCAGGGAGGTGACTTCTCACTTTCCCTCTCTCTAATGAGTGCACATGCTCTGTGACAAAAACATGAAAGAAATAAAAATAAAAATCCCCCAGGCTTGTAACTGACAACGCCCAAAACCCATGCAGCAAACCCTATAGCTTTTTCTGTAACTTTCTTTCTTTCTTACACAAGTAAAAGAGACCAAGATAGAGCGCACCCCCAGCAGGTCCTGACACTGCGGCCTGCCCACCCCATCCCCACAGTCAGCCTCCCCGGGATCACAGGCCAAGGGTGCCCAGCAGACTCAGGGAGGCCCCTGGACTTGGGCTGGGAACTGCCCGCGTGTGGGACTGCCTCGCAGTGTCACGTTCACTGCTGTGCGCAGTCTGGCCTTCACCCTGTGACTGCAGATCGCACTGGTCACATCATATCTGTCACAAACGAGGAACAAACAGAGGGCTTAGGAGGGAGGGGGGACAGACCATAATGTGTGGAGAGCCTCCTCCCTTCCCGGGCACATGTGCCAACTTTACGTTCAACATCTCATTTCATTCTTTTCTTTTTAAAGAATTATTTTATTCAACTTTATTTATTTTTAATGTGACCAGAGAATGACAGAGCTAGAGAGAGAGAGAGAAAGTGAGAAAGCATGCCATCGGGTCTGGGATTCAAACCACGGCTGGCCATGCGGGAGTCCAGCACCTTTAACCACTGCGCCTCCTGCCAGTCCTTCATTCTTTTATTATTTTTAAAAAATTATTTAATTTAATTTTATTCATTGTCATTATTTTGTTATTTTATTTTATATGTTTTTCGAAGTTGACCAAAGAGAGAGAATGAGATGGAAAATGAGAAAGCAAGCTGCCAGGTCTGGGACTCGAACCGTGGTCAGTCATGTGAGAGTTCAGCCCCCTTAACCACTATGCCACCTGCCAGCCCCTTAGTTCATTCTTACAGCAAACCTCTGAGACAGAGGCATTATTATCCCCATTTTAACTGATATTGATGAAGAGATTGTAACTTAAAGGGGAACTAAATTGCCCAGAGCTCTCATAGCTTATAATCAACCATCAAAACCCGGCCTGCCTGACTTCTGTAGGTTTTTGGTTTTGTTTTGTTTTTAGAAAGAGAGATTTTTACTATAGGGCATGTGCACTCTCTAGAGAGAAAAAAAGAAAGAGAGAAAACAACCCCCAGGGAGGATGGCCACACCACAATCCCTCCTTCATGCTCTTCCTGGGATTTGGGGCATGCACACACACGCTCCAGTGTGAATTTCAAGCTGCCAGGTCTGGGACTCAAACAGCAACGGACCATGTGGGAGTTCAGTGCCTTAACCATGACGCCACCTGCCGGCTCCAGCAGGTTCTCGTCTCGGGTCTGCCATTAACTCCCTGCGTATGATTTTGGCAAGCATGTGCCTACGTGGACCTTAATTTTCTTCTCCATAAAGCAGGGGCTTAGTCTAGATCATCTCTAGTCTGTCTTTTGAAAGATAGTGCCTAATTCCGCTCTTCAAAATCCTCTCTCCTCTCTGGGACCAGCAGTTAGCATAATTGCTATGTCGCTGAATTCTCATGTAGTCGACTGCGGTTCGAGTCCCGGACCCAGTGACTTGAACTCACACGGGGCGCATGGGTGTGTGTGCCCAAGATCCCAAGAGGAGAATGGAGGAGAAGGGATTGCTTTCTATCTCTGTCTTTCTGGTGAGCGCACGCACCCTATAGCAAAAAAACCCCCCAAAAAACCAACAACGACAACAACAAAACTCTTTAAAAAATAAATCCTCTCCCCTCTCTCTCCACGTCTTGCACTGGTGTGGGTTTCTGGGGGCTGGGCACTCCCTCCACCCAACACCCCAGCCTCTCTGTTTCGGCTCCCCTCTGACCTAACTGGTTGTCCCTGAGCCAGCATCTATTGAGCATGCCTGTGTCAGGCCCTGGCTCTGAAAGGCCAAGGAGAAGCATCCTCCTCCCGTGCAGGAATCCAGTCAGAACAGCGGGGCCAGCCAGGCTGTGAGCGCTTGAGCCCATGACGGCCTTCACGGCAGCTCCGTGAGAATAGGTATTCTTCGCAGATGAGGAAGTGGAGGCGTGTGATGGGAAGGAGCGCTCACGGGGTTACCCAAGGTCTCAGACTAGCCGATAACAGAAGACTGGGCCTTTCCTGTGACTTTCTACCTGAAGACAGTGGTGAGGCCAACACAGAGAACCAGGGACACAGGGCATAAGAGAGTGGCAGCGACAGGGGAGACACCAGCATTCCGGAGGGTGGCAGAGGGTGGGTGGCAGGGAGCCAAGGCCTCTGTAGGGAGCTTGATCTAGTCTAAGAAGCAGAAGCCTGGGGCCAACCCGTGCTTGCTGGGGAAGAGATGAGAAGGGCTAGGGTCAACTTCCTCCCCCGGCACTGTGGAGGCTGAGAACCTGGCTGCAAGAGGACTCGCTCCCTCCTCAATCCTGATCCAGCCTCCCCAGTAGATCTCTCACCCCTGCAGGCTCAGTGGGCCTTTAACAGGGGGCGTGAAGTGGATTCCAAACCCAGATCACAGAGCAGCCCCAGCCTTGGTACCCCGGCCCTGCTCAGCTGTCTGGGAGGGGGAGGCCCCAAAAGGGGAGCCCCAGGGAAGAAAGCGGGGTACTAGATGCAAGTCCAGCTGGGCTTTGTCAGGCATCCTTCCAGCTGCGCATCCTCTCTGGTCTCGCTTGTCCTGTTTGGGTCATGGGATGACTAACACCTGTCCCAACCTCCAGAAGGACCACCAGGGTGAGCAAGCGTTTTGGGACCCTTTACAGAAAGTCTTGATTCTTTATTATTATTATTTTACTTTATTTGTTTATTTATTTTAATTTGACCAGAGAGGGACAAAGTGAGAAGGAGAGAGAGGGAAAGTGAGACAGCAAGTCGCCAGGTCTGGGACTTGAACCGTTGTCGGCCATGTGGGAGTCCAGTGCCCTTAACCACCTGCCAGCCCCAGAAAGTTTTGCTTCTTAACTGTAGGCACTTCCAGACTGGCTTTAAGAAGGACTGGACATAATTTTATGGGGGTGGAGCATAACTGAAGTGCAGAGAGGCTTATGTTCTCAGAAGGTCCCTGATAAAGAATGAAATACTGACCAAAGGCCAGAAATCCCGTCTCGTAGTTCCTGGGCCTCACTGTCCCCACCCAACTGAGTCCCTAAGAAAACACGCTGAGGGTTATAACCAAGCTGAGGTTCCAGCAGGGAACAGGACAGGACTTTTACAGATGAACGTGATTTTCCATCCAAATTCATAAAACCACTCTTTAGATGAGAGAGGACAGGAGCAGGCACGGTAAAGAGTCTCCTTTTTAAAAAATTTTATTTATTTTTATTATTTTTTTTAGGTAGTATGTTATAGGGCGTGTGCACTTGCTGGGGAGAGAAAGAAAGAGAGAAAACACTCTCTGAGGGAGATGACCACACCACAATCCCTTCTCCTCCAGCGTCCTCTGGGGATGTTGGCCATGCCCACACACATGCCTGGTGTGTTCTTAGTCACTGGGTCTGAGACTTACACCACACAACTGGCCACATGGAACCCAGCGGCCTTATTCACCATACCTCTGGCTGGCCCCAAAGTCTCCTAGTTTCTTGAAGTTTATATATCCATTTCTTCTATGAGTGAGAGAGACAGAGAGACAGCACCCCCAATGGGATCTTGACCTCACCATCTGCCCCAGCCTCAGCCATCTGGATCACTAGTGCCCATGTTCCAGGCATGCCCAAGGTGGTCTCTGAACTCTTCCCTATGGGCCAGCCTTGAAAAGAGTGACATTTTACCACCATGCCACCACCTGGCCCCAAAGGATGTCCTCTTGATGACTGCTTCCTTTCCATGATTAAATGACAGGGTGGGTGTGACAGCACTTTGACAAGCATGTGGCGCCATACACACATACCCCTAAGAACGAGGGTCCAAGCCTCAGTCTACCCGCTCCATCCCTCACCTGTCTGGAAGAGAAGAATGAAAACTACAGCCTTCCAGCATGGAGGGGAACGTGTGAATTCCTAAGGATAGGAGGGTCCCTGAGGCCTCTCTTCCTTTGGAGACATTTCACACCCATCCTTGGAAAAGGAGAGAATGTCCCGTTCG
This sequence comes from Tupaia belangeri chinensis, assembly GCF_000334495.1. Classification (NCBI taxonomy): domain Eukaryota; kingdom Metazoa; phylum Chordata; class Mammalia; order Scandentia; family Tupaiidae; genus Tupaia; species Tupaia belangeri. The sequence continues at coordinate 126,060 of NW_006159725.1, forward strand.
ACATTTATCTTTCACCTCAGTCTCCCACCCCTAGGAAAAGCCAACCCTGCAACTTCCCTTGACTGCCTGCTCTTGTAGGACCGATCCTCTGCCCTGGGGCCCTTCCCTACTCTCACCTACTGCTCAAGCCCCTTATGCCCTGTTCTGGTCTGCCCAAAGAGCAGCTTCCACCTTGCCTGTTTCTAGTTTCCGACAGGGAACTTAGAAGGTACGGCTTCACCACACAGGCTTCTGGTAGTGGCTCTGTGTGCCAGCACCGGGACTGCCTGGCTGCCTATAGCGCTCAGAGAACCTGAGCAAATGAAACAGGTGCAGCAGCAGCGCACACCTGAGCATGACCCGCACACAGACCCTTCCATCCCCGATTCCCATCCCGACCCGCACGTAGACAGGGCAGGACCTAACAGCTCCAATGGGCCAGCGTGGCCGGGTTGGTCCTGCCTGGTGCCATTCCCTCCATTTGGAAGTCTTTTAAAGCAGTTGTCCCCTCTGTGACCCAGAAGAACAAGGGCTCCCTTTCTCTCCAACCTCAGGGGACAAAAGTGAGACAACCCAATGGGGGACCATCCATGAGCCATCTTTACCACCTAGAGCACCCTTAGTTCATCAGGGGTCATGCCCAGGACAATAGCTTTTCAAGTAGTCTGGGGTGGAGGGCCATTCGTTCTTATTTGCAGGTCGCAGGTCAGTGCCTGGCCCCGCCATACCCAAGTACGGAGTCTAACCCACCACTCACGATCCACGGCACCCCACTGCTCCATGTCCAGGTCAGCAGCACGATCCCACGGATCACCTGCCTGGATGTGCTATTCACATTTCTGAAGTCTTACTCTCATTGTTGGTATGTCTTCAAAAAGTTCATGGGAAAGGCATATCATGAAAACACTACCCATCGGATGGTTTCGTACCAAAGATGTTTGCACCAAAATAAACTGGTACTTGAATTCCATTTCCATGAACTTTCCGAAGGTGCCTTGTATTTGGTCTCAGTGGTTCACACTGCCTCAGAGGCGCCTGCATCCTGTGTAAGAACAGCAGTTGGCTTAATGGCTATGTCACAGGGCCACGGTTCAAGTCCTGGACCTGATAGCTTAAACTCACGCCATGTGCATGAAGACCCAAGATCCTGGGAGGAGAATGGAGGAGAAGGGAGTGCAGCGTGGCCATCCCCTCCGGGGGTGATTTCTCGCTTTCTGTCTCTCTTTCTTTCTGGTGAGTGCAGGTGCCCTATAGCAAAAACCTCTCCAGAAAAAAGAGAAAAAAAAGAATATCCCTTTCCTTTGGCATTCTACCAGCATTCCACCAACACTGGTAGCAAACCCTGGTCTTCTCCTTGTCTTCCTTCCTTTCTTTTTTTTCTTTTTTTTTTTTAAGTGTTTTTATTTATTTATGGCATGAGAGGAGAGGAACCCCCAAGAAGGCCCCCACGCCATGGCCCAACCCCAGCCCCAGCTGGCCCAGCTCACACATGTGTTCGCGGCATGCACAGGAAGGTCTCGGGACATGAACCCAGGATCTTTCCCATGTGGGTCCAGTGGTGTTAACACGCTGGGCCATCTTCTGGCCCATGACCCTGGGTGTGTCTTTTGACGACCTCCTTGGCACTCCTCTCTCTCCCACTCTGAAGATCTTGGTGGCAGGGTGGTGGTGATGGGGGACCCAGTAGGGGAAGAAGGTCCCAGTTAGCCTTTTGCCAGCAGGGGTGCACTGGTACCCCCACACGACAGCCTGGGAGACGGGGCACTATGCAGTGTCCCGACTCCAGCCACTGCAGTGTCCGGGGCCTCAGCCCTTCGCTATGGACCCCAAAACTGCAGGCGTCCCACCCCCACGCTGTTGCTGTTAGTAAATGCTTTCCGTCTCTTGGGCCCAGGCTCCTTGAGAAACATTTAGGACAATGCGAGCAAGCAAATTAGGGTAAGTCTTAGGGGCTTGAGGAGAGCCCAAACCTGGGGACCAGACCCAGTTAAATCTATCCCGCGCTGTCCGCACAAGCACACATGCAGACAGACGGACACAGATGTACTCACGAAAACCTGACCTCCAAACCCTGGGGCAGGGAGCGCACCCCCCCACTGGCCGTCTTCCTTTCTGGTTCACGTTGTTCCTTCAAAGGCAGGCTGTGGGGGCTAGCTAGTGGCATAGTGGTCAGGACAGCTGGATCCCATGTGGTCAATTGTGTGGTTCGAGTCCCGGACCAGCAGCTTGAAAGAAAAACATGCCAGGCACATGTGTAGGCATGCCCCAAATCCCAAGAGGAGGTGGAAAAGGGATTACAGTGTGGCCATCACCCCTGAGGGGTACTTTTTTTTTCTCTCTCTCTTTCTCCAATGAGCACTTGTACGCTTTAGAAAAAAAAAAAAAAAAGCAGGCTAGGGTCTTCTAGGGGCTGTGAATTCACAGCCGGGCAGGGGAGATGGGAAGTGGCATTCAGGCCCGCACTTGCTAGGGGTCTCCCATATTTAACCCATGTCCCCGTGGAAGGGCTCATCTAGAAGGACACACTCCTAGGCCTTGCTGCAGAGGAGAGGAAGCAGGAGCAGTAGGCCCTGCCTCCCCCTGACCCTACTCCCACAGTCTTTGGTTTGGGGGAAGAGGGGTGGACTCTGAGCTGAGCTGAGTGGACTTGGAGGGGAAGCCAATGAGCTCACCCTGGCAGGGCTATACCCCCTCATTTGAACCTGAGGGTCTTGCAGAACAGGGCAGGGCAGGATTGGAGCATCACCGAAGCCCTCAGAATGGCCCCAGTTACATTTTTAGAGGCTTCGACCACTCATAGCTCAGAGCGCCCACCTGGGTTGTCCACGGACTGGCGAGCTCACTGGTGGAAGCTCTCCGTAGCAGCAGGACCCTGGGAAACTCAGGGATGCAAACCTTCGTGCCAAGCCAGGAGCCATGGGAAACAGAGCTGCGGGCATCGCCCCAAAAGCACCAGTGCTGTTGTTGACTCAGAAAATAATAGGTGTTCATTTGCATGGCATTTTCCATACAGGCTCTACGTGGGCCCTTTCATCTCCCACCACGGGCACTATCCAAGCCCCCCAGGTCTCCCTTCTCCTGCTGCCATCTCTGGGGGCTTTGCTGTGTCCCCTAGAGCCCAGAACTCTCCTCTGCCCACCACCACCACCAGCTAGCCCATCCTTGGTCTAGCCCAGCCTGGACGTCCGTAGTGAGCCACGTGTGGCTAAGCCAAACCGGGTTTGTGTAAGGTGCGGGCAGGTGGCCTGGCTGGTCTGGGCTCCGCTGGGCACCTCAGTCAGGGATGTGTCACCTGCACTGGGTAGGTCAGAGCAAAGCCCCCAGCTGGGAGCGTGCCCCCTTTCCCCTCCCGACTGCTTGGGCAGGAGGGAGGAATACCTAAGCCAGGGAGCCCAGAGAGGTGCAGAAAGGAAAGGAAACCGGGTGGTTGCTATGACGATGGGGGTCTAGGCTCCCAATTTGCATAGGGCGATGATTTCCATACTGCAGGGTGAATTTCCATATCCCTGCCTCAAAGCCTGTTGGGGTGGGGAGGGGGAGAAGGGAGAGGTCATTTGAAATTCAAATGAGGATGATTAAGGTTTTCTTCAGGAGGGAAGCCTGGACAAAAGGGGTTAAGCCGGCTGGCAAAGGTTGGCTCCAGGGCTCAGAGTTATCTAGGGGAGCTATCCTCCCACCCCAGGTCCGCAGGCCTGGAGACTGCTGGGAGTTATCACATCTGCTCTGGGCTCTACCCCCTCCTGCACCTGGGCTCAGCTCCTGAGGGGGTTGGAGCTCACGGGTGAGGGCCACTGAGGGCGTTCTAGTCCTGGGCTCAGACCTGCGTCCCTCTGGTGACCACCAGCTAGTCCACTGTTTTTCTTTCTTGGAACTGTAGAAATAATCTGTGTACTTTCTGGTTTGGCTCAGGAAATGTGCAGACCATGGGTTCTGGACTCATCTTTACCTTAGCCTGTGAGCTTAGCCAGTCCCTTCCCGTCTTTTTAATTTTTCTTTCAGTTTTTGCTATAGGATGATGCACTCACCAAAGAGAGACAGAGAGAGGGAAAGTCAGAAATCACCCCAGGGGGGATGACCACAGCAATCCCTTTTCCTCCATTCTCCTCTCGGGATTTTGAGCATGCATGCACAGGCACCTGGGATGGTTATCGAGCCTTCACATCTGGGACTCAAACCGTGCAGGCAGCCACGTGGGATCCTGTGTCTTAACTGCCATAACACCTGCTGATGCTATCCCGTCCCTTCTTTGGGCTTGATCTTGTGCATGGGATGAAGGTCTGAACTTGATGGTCTAGAGACCATCTTAGAAGAGGCTGTGGCCTGGGAGCACACTCCATCCTCACACCCTGTATTCGTACAGCTCTTTGATGGGCATTGCTGCACCCCAGTACCTTAGGAAGGGCTCTCCTGCTCCCCAGTCTACTCTTGCCTTGGGGTGGTCACTTCAAGGCTCTCTGCTCAGTTTCCACGCCTGTTAGATGCGGGTAATAAGACTGCTGAAATGATTGACGTGCTTAGAATAGGGTCTGCCTGATAGCAATCCCACTGCCGTGTTTAGTACCAGGAGGACAAAGAGCCCGCAGGGTGGGGCGGTAACCCCACAGCCACCCCAGGGCACCGTGGTCAGCAGTAAGGACTGGACCCTGACAGTGAGCACACTGCTGTATCCGCACATGCATGCTTCAGGGACAGGCCCCACGAGCAGCTGCAAAGCCACGCCGCACCAAGCAGCATCCCCCTCGGAGCGTGCCTAGGCAGACACATCCATCCGCCAGCCCTCCTGGTGCCCTCTGTGAGTCCTGACCCAGCTTGTTTGCACGTGTCTCAGGAAATAGGCAAGTGGTCGGAGAAGGAGCAGGTTCTGGTGGACAGACCCCTCCCCACAGAACCCAGCACTGAGAAGCAGGACGGACTCACTGAGACTCGATGATATCTGTAATTCCAGAAAATCTAAAGGTCCCCTTGCCCTTGAGTTTCCGTAGCAACTCCATATGAGGTTCGATCCTGGGATAACCGGTGTAGGTGGCCAGCCTTTGCTGGTAGGTTAGATGTGGACTGGAGTTTCTACTCTGTGGTTTATTCATCGGTAACCTTGGGCAAGTGGATTAACCACGCTGAGCCTCAAGGGTCCTCCTCTGTAAACTGGAGCTAATAAGAACACCTACTCACGGGGTGGCTGTGCGTGTTAAATGCCGTCCTGTGTGTAAAACGTTGACTACAAAGCCTGGTGCGTAATAAACGCTCAATGGATGTCAGCTACTAATTAGTCCCTATTATTGAGCACCGTGTTCCGCTGCCAGAGTGCCCGAGAGCCCTCTGATCTCAGCCTGCTCTCCTATTTTACGGGTCAGAGAAGGGGAAGGACTTTCCCAAGGTCACAGCGGGAGTTTAAGACCCACGTTTCTTCAGAAGCCCCCCCCCCCACCAAAGCTGGTCCGGTGCCCTTTCCTTTAGTCATTTTTGCTGTTACAGTAGGTGAAGCCTCCCTTCTCCCCCACCCTTTTGCTCGGAAGCGGCCCAGAACCAGGCCACCCACTGCTGCATCTGGAGGGTGCTGTGCCCTCTGGCTCTTACTTTCAAGGGGTCTCTGTGAGCCTAGCGTAGGGTCCTTGGACCTAGGCCTCCCAGAGCAGGACTGGCTCCTCTGCAAGTGTTTCTGCTCCATCTTCTCCAGGCCCCGGGGCCCCCTGAGTGCACCCCCAGCCCTAGGTACACAGGTTTGAGAGAGGAGAGGCTAGTGAAAAGCTGGAGGTGTTACAGCACGGGACTGACGGAAAGGACAGGGTATCTCTGTTCAGGACGTCTAATGACGTCCCAACCTCTCTGAGCCCCAGTGTATTCACTGGTAAAACAGAGGCTCTAACACTCCGGCTCTGTAGACCTCACAGGAGGGCGGTGACTGACTCCGAGGTGGACGGAAGTGTGCCGGCCTGTAAGGGCGACTGCCACGTGTACCACTCTGAGCGGTGCATGCCTCTGGCAAGTCCTGGAGGTGTGGCCTGGGAGCACACTCCATCCTCACACCCTGTATTCGTACAGCTCTTTGATGGGCATTGCTGCACCCCAGTACCTTAGGAAGGGCTCTCCTGCTCCCCAGTCTACTCTTGCCTTGGGGTGGTCACTTCAAGGCTCTCTGCTCAGTTTCCACGCCTGTTAGATGCGGGTAATAAGACTGCTGAAATGATTGACGTGCTTAGAATAGGGTCTGCCTGATAGCAATCCCACTGCCGTGTTTAGTACCAGGAGGACAAAGAGCCCGCAGGGTGGGGCGGTAACCCCACAGCCACCCCAGGGCACCGTGGTCAGCAGTAAGGACTGGACCCTGACAGTGAGCACACTGCTGTATCCGCACATGCATGCTTCAGGGACAGGCCCCACGAGCAGCTGCAAAGCCACGCCGCACCAAGCAGCATCCCCCTCGGAGCGTGCCTAGGCAGACACATCCATCCGCCAGCCCTCCTGGTGCCCTCTGTGAGTCCTGACCCAGCTTGTTTGCACTTGTCTCAGGAAATAGGCAAGTGGTCGGAGAAGGAGCAGGTTCTGGTGGACAGACCCCTCCCCACAGAACCCAGCACTGAGAAGCAGGACGGACTCACTGAGACTCGATGATATCTGTAATTCCAGAAAATTTAAACGTAGCCTTGCCCTTGAG
>NW_006159725.1:133136-140216 GCF_000334495.1 Tupaia belangeri chinensis
CCCCCCCCCCAAAGCTGGTCCGGTGCCCTTTCCTTTAGTCATTTTTGCTGTTACAGTAGGTGAAGCCTCCCTTCTCCCCCACCCTTTTGCTCGGAAGCGGCCCAGAACCAGGCCACCCACTGCTGCATCTGGAGGGTGCTGTGCCCTCTGGCTCTTACTTTCAAGGGGTCTCTGTGAGCCTAGCGTAGGGTCCTTGGACCTAGGCCTCCCAGAGCAGGACTGGCTCCTCTGCAAGTGTTTCTGCTCCATCTTCTCCAGGCCCCGGGGCCCCCTGAGTGCACCCCCAGCCCTAGGTACACAGGTTTGAGAGAGGAGAGGCTAGTGAAAAGCTGGAGGTGTTACAGCACGGGACTGACGGAAAGGACAGGGTATCTCTGTTCAGGACGTCTAATGACGTCCCAACCTCTCTGAGCCCCAGTGTATTCACTGGTAAAACAGAGGCTCTAACACTCCGGCTCTGTAGACCTCACAGGAGGGCGGTGACTGACTCCGAGGTGGACGGAAGTGTGCCGGCCTGTAAGGGCGACTGCCACGTGTACCACTCTGAGCGGTGCATGCCTCTGGCAAGTCCTGGAGCCTCCGAGCCAGAGCGTGGAGATCCGAGCTCCTTACTTCCAGTCTGGCTCCCTGACCTTGGCCACTTACTTACCCCTCTTCCAACCTCAGTGTCCTTACCTGTAAGATGAGTGGTAAGGAATGAATGAAACAGAAACGACCTGAAGCAGCTTTCGAAAGTGCGTGCTGTTCTGGGACATGAGGTAGCCTCTCCCAGCTAGGCTTCCTCGCTCGGCACGTGCCCCTCTGACCTGCACAAAGGGCATCTTTGTGTCCACATGAGAGCCAGAGTCCAGCTCCCTCTCCTCCCGGTGGCTCCCTCTGCTCTTTCTCTCCCTGTCTTTTCTCACCCCCCACTTTCCTCAGCCCTGGGAAGATGGCTAGGATGGAGTCCTTCACTCTCTTATTAATCTTGAACCTCTCTAGACCCCTTCCCCTGGCAAGGCTAGGGCAGGGCTGGGGCAGGCGCTGATCTGGAATTGGTATTTAAAGAGCCTCATGGGCACCAGCAAGTAGTATGGCTGGAAACCACCTGGCTGACTGCATAGTTCGAGTCCCAGATCTGGCAGCTTGAAAATCATGCCAGGTGCATGTGCATGCATGCCCAAAAATCTCAGAAGGAGAATGGAGGAGAAAGGATTGTGGCATGGCCGTCCCCGCTGGGGGGGTGATTTCTCATCCCCTCTTTAGTAAACACACAGCCCTGCAGCAAACTAACTAACTCACTCACTCACTCAGTGAATGAATGAATAGTGAGCCTTATGACTGTCATGGAAACAGTGGTCTGAGCATTGGACCTCTGGGGCTTTGCTCCTGCTTTGCCATTGGTCGCCTGCGTGACCTTTAGCTCACCGCTGTCCTCTCTGGGACTCAGTTTCCTCAACTGTGAGTGGCGGGTCCAAGACGGGTGTTCCCGTGGCCCCCTCTGGCAGCTCTGATGCAGAAGTGGCAGCTGGGTGCTTCTCTGGGCCATGCTTGCTGGTGTGCCCAGAACAGAGCCCTGTTTAACTGAGCTGATTTAACTCCCTTTGAAGATGGGAGTTTATGGTTTCGTCAGAGTCAGGGGACTATGAGTCGAGATTTTGATGGGGAACTTGGGTCTCCTGGCTCATCCCTTGTCGCAGTGGAGGCCCAGCACTTTCTCCAGATCCTGGTGCTGTCTGCCCAGGTGGCTCCTTCCTCATGGCCCCAACTGTGTGGTCATGTCGGTCCCTGTTGGTGACCACAGTGTTGGCGTGCAGCCAGCAGGAGATGGAGGGGCAGCACATGGGGGTCCCAGAAAGCCCCGTCGCCAGCACGCACAGATGTGGGTTGTACTTACCAGCAAACTAGGTGACCTTGGGGAGAAGCCTCTCCTTTATCAGAGAATTGGCATGGAACTGCAGCGGGAGCTGGGTGGTGCTGGGCTTCTCTTGCACAGAGGAGGGCCTCAGGCGCCTCTGTCTCCTGTGGCCTGGCCCCAGACTCCTGCTGCTCGTGGGTTTGCTTTCGTGACCTTGATGGCAGAGGGAGATCATTGGAGCACTGTCTGCGCGGTCTCTACATCATCCACATCACAGGAAGCCCTGAGATTGGCCGCGTGGACTCTGCCGTCCTCTCCCCTGGGGGCAGAGACAGAAAGCTTAAATCATGGAGCCTCTGTCCCCCAACCCACAGACTGAGAGATGGAGGTAACCTGGGCAGTCCACAGTCCTTGGGGGGGCTCTTCAATTCTGATCATCACAGAGCACTGAGTTGCAGGAAAGGGTGTCGCGATCCCCTGCCAACGTCTGCCCGGCATGGCTTGACGTAACGTCCCCACACTTGCTGTCCCACTCAGCGGTGGAGACTGGAACTCAGAGCCTCCACTCCTAACCGTGCTTTTCCTGCAGCCATCCTGGGTGCTCCTGTGGCCTGGCGGCTGGAATCTCCTTAGGCCAGGAGGCCATAATACCCAGTGGAGTCCCACTCACTGGAACTCAGAGCCTCCACTCCTAACCGTGCTTTTCCTGCAGCCATCCTGGGTGCTCCTGTGGCCTGGCCTGGCACTCGGTTTTTCCAGGGCATTTCCATGTTCCTAAGAAACGAGGGGCAGGAATGGGAACAGAAAGGTTTCGTCTTGATGTTTATGGGACATTGAAGGCACAGAGACTAAGCCATGTGCCCAAAGTCAGGCATGAAGCAGCCTTTGAAGTCACCCTAGAGCCCAGCTTCCAATGTCTTTTCTGCAGAGCTGTGACCATTGGACCACACTTCCTATTCTCTTAGTGGGTTTTCAATGAACAAAAATGTAGGCATCCTGTTTTTTTTTTTTTTTGGGGGGGGTGGTGGTGGTGGTGGTGGGAGGGTCCCAGAAAATAACTCATTTTGACTGGGCTAAATGACCACACTGGGAGTGTTCTGGTTTGCTCTGGTGACTGGCTTCTCGGGAGCCCTCCCAAGTCCTGGTGCCTCCATCATTGCTCTCCAAGCAGTGCCAGCCAGATGCCCCGTGGTCTCAGAGGGCCCTGGAAGTCGCACGGGGTATGCTGGGAAGCTGAGCGAGCTGGTGAGGAGTGTAGCATAGCCCGAGTGGGAGGGGCGGGGCTCTCTGCCGCGCATGCCCGTTCCCTGCATTGTTTGCCAGGCAGAAGTGAAAAATCCTGCTTGGACAGTTCTGCACTTCCACCTCTCTCACCCAGAGAATTGCTCCCCGGGCAAACTCACACCCCAGTGCTGCCAAAGCTATGCAAAATAGCCAGGCCTGTAAGGCTGGGCTGTTGGCGCAGCTTGGAGGTGGGAACCCTAATCTTAGGGGCCAACGCCCAGCTCCTGGAGTTGGGGGACCTGGCTAGGTGGTGCAAGTCACTGCTGATCTGGTGTTCACTGGGTGCCACAGGGAGGCGAGGTGGAAGGGGACCCGGCTCTCTCACTGGGCATGTATGGCACCTTACCGAGACTCCACTGGGTATTATGGCCTCCTGGCCTAAGGAGATTCCAGCCACAGTCCTGGGCTTCCTAGGGATCGAACGTGCCCTTTACCCCCTTCAATCACTCGATCCCCAATTCTATAACCAGGAGTTGTCTCATATTTAGCCTAATTTCTTCCAATGACTGCCCAGCCTCTTACTTCGCTGGGAGCTCTTTGGAGGATATGAACCGTCCTGGATACCATGTGGAACCAGGGGGTGCTGGAGATGGGGGGTGGGGTGTCGAGCAGTTAGGTCTTGACTGAGTTCTCAGACCTTCTCTGAATGGAGAAACGTCATCGATGAGCCACGCTGGATTGGGAACAGCATGCCACCTTGGGGTTGTAGACAGGGGTTTGTCACCTCCCCCCAGGGTCACTCCCAACACACGCCCGTCTTTAAAAGTTCTGTTGCTTTGTGCAATCACTTGATCTTGCTGAGACTCAGTTTCCTCACCCATAAAAGGGGGTGGATGATAAAACTATGGAGGGGTGGCTATTCAGGTTCTTGGTGTTTGGACAAAGAATTGAATGAGACACACCAATCCTGAAAGGGAAGGATAGCTTATTGAGTAAAAGTCAAAGCACACTCCTGAGCGGTAGGAGCGGCCCGAATGCAAGAAAGAATGTCTCAAGGTCCCCAGTAATTGCTTTCCACGGTGTGTGATTTTTTAGCCAGGGCTGTGTCGATCGGTCACTGGGTAGGCTCATGATTGCTTTCGCCCCACTGGCTGGGCCCACCAGTTCACATCATCAGCTATCAGCTATACATCCTGTACTGGAAATCTCCCCATGTCCCCTACAGAGGGGAGTTTTCTGCCCTGATCTGTTTCTCTAACTAGCCCCTTAGCAGATGCTCCAGCCCTCTGGCCCACTCCCATTTTCTAGCTTTCTCCTGCCTCAGTAACTCATCCTTCCAAAGGCAGAGAACCTCCCCAGATGACCTGAGGCCCCTCTAGGCCCCTTGCACCCAGGCCCCAAGATGTCTGCTCCCCTCCCTGCTTCTCGCCCTGAAAACCTCATTCCAGATTCCCAGGGGTCCATGAGAACCAGGAGTGACCTGGAGAGACCCCGCTGGTGACCCTGCTGACTTAACGAAGATCAAACTCATTTGTTCCCAAGACCTCCATGTGGAAGATTCTGAAGTTTCTTCTGCAAACGCTTCCTGTCCCACCCTGCACCTCATCTTGTCTGTGTGCAGAGTGACCAGGACAGAGGGACGTGGCGGAGAGCATTCTTGGGTTCTCCAGGCACCTTTTTGCAGATGCCATAGACAGTGACCCACTTCTGGGGCGGGGTGGGGGTGGATTCATCTCAGTCAACGGTGTTGACCCTCAGACTTTAGAGATAGAGGGTATCATCGTGGCCACTTGAGACACCCCCTTTGGATGGTATCAAATTGCCCCAGATCTGGTGGCTTATAGGTCACACTGGGGGAGTGTGCATGCGTGCCCCAGATCCCCAGAGAACAATGGAGGAGGGGAGTTGGTAGCCTGATCATCACCCCCGTAGGGTGATGTCTCACTTGCGCTCTCTCTGTATCTCTCTGTCTCTCTCCTTCCTGTGAGGGCATGCACCCTATGACAAAAACCTTAAAAAACAAAAACGCAAAAACCACACGCACACTTCAGTAGCAGCCCTCTGCTCAAATCTCCCCTGAGATTCGACAATTGCACTTGGTACAAAATTCTTCCTTGTGCTCCCCTGACACTCCAGCTTCTACCGTTGGTCCTCGTCCTGTTCTTGGGGTTCCTTCACTTCCACGCCAGTATTTGGGGCGGGAGGGAAAGTCTGCAGACATTCACTTCAGCACTGACACTACACGAGCCACCAGCCGGGTGCTTTCAACAGTGTCCTCATTGAGTTATCTTCTTAACTTTTAAAAAACTATTTATTGGGAACTAGCAGTTAGTGTAATGGCTCTGTCGCTGGACTCCCACATGGTCGACTGCAGTTCGCGTCCTGGACCCAGTGGCTTAAAACTCATGCCGGGCGCGTGTGCGTGCGTGCCCAAGATCCCGAGAGGAGAATGGAGGAGAAGGGATTGTGGTGTGCCCATCCTCTCTGGGGGGTTATTTCTCGCTTTCTGTCTCTCTGTCTCTCTCTGTCTGTCTGGCGAGCGCACACACCCTATAGCGAAAAAAAAACCTCTCCAAAAGGAAAAAAAAACTATTTATTTTATTTTATTTATTCATTCATGTATTTTAATTTGACCAAAGAGAGAGACACAGAGAGATAGAGAAAGGGAAAGTGAGAAAGCAAGTCGCCAGTTCCGAGATTTGAACTGCGGTCAGCCATATGGGAGTGTCCAGCGCCTTAACCGCTACGCCACCTGCTGGTCCCCTCTTTTTCACTTTTACCTTGAAAAAGTTGGGACAGACAGGAAAGAGAAGAAGCAAGGCCATGAGCAGCTGCACGCCTGTTTTCTGGAGTGAGCAATTAAGACTGCCCTATTTGCTTCCTCCATGTTCTTAAAGTGTTTTGTTTTATTTCGAACATTATTTTCTTTTATAACGTTTATTGTGGACCTTTTCAAACACACCCGAAAGTAGAGATTAATACAATGGGCCCCCAAGTATCCATCACCCACTCTCAACAACCATCCAATTTCTGCCATTCTTACTGCTGGGACATATTCTTGTAAATTGCAGGCATTAAAACACTTCAGTCCTAAATATGGGAGCCGGCATCTCCAACACATAGGACATTTTCCTTCTTAATCACATGTCCTTTCTTTTGGAAGCCGTATTTAATTCTCACAACACTTTCTGATGGTCGAGTGTCCTCAGATATGCACACTGTACTCGCCTGATGTCCCAGCTGTAATTATCTCTATTCTTGATTGTGGTTTGAGGTTGCCTTTTGGTCTTGCTGAAGACAGTCTCTATCCGGCGTCCCATTGTAGCAGACGGTCTTCAGAGTGGGCCGTAACTTTGTGTAATTTGACTTCTTGAGGGGCCTATTCAATGTAAAGTAGGAAAGCAGAATTCTAAGTTAGACTGATTGTCAAAATAAAATTCTTTTAGTAAAAAAAAAAAAGAAACAACAAAACCAGTTTTCTGGATCTTTAAAAGTTTGTTTTACAAAATTGTTTCATATTGTGACCAAACAAAGTGGCACTGCGCCCAGCTTGGGGGAAGGCCCGCCCTGGGGCCTCAGTGTACAGAGCTGCAGCCTCGACCAGCAAGCACTGCCACGGCTCAGACAGAATTTTCTATCTTAATCATTTTTGTTTGTTTTTTAATTGCCAAAGAGTAGATGCACTTGTCACAGAGAGGGAGAAAGCACCGTGGCGTGGGGTCACTCTGCAATCCCGTCTCCCTTTCTCTGTCCTGTCGGGTCTCTGGGCACACACATGTACCTGGCATGATTTTCAAGCCAGTGGGGTGAGGATTCAAGTCATGGTTGGCCATGTAGGGTTTTTTTTTTTTTTATTGTTTTTATTTTTTGAAGAGAGATTTTTGCCCTAGGGCATGTGTGCTCACTGGAGAGACAGAGAAAAACAGAGATAGAAAGTGAGAAATCACTCCCCGGGGGACTGGCCATGCCACAATCACTTCTCCTCCATTCTCCTCTTGGGATTTGGGGCACACACACAC
>NW_006159725.1:140833-152107 GCF_000334495.1 Tupaia belangeri chinensis
TCTCTCTCTTTCTGTCTGGTGAGTGCATGTGCCCTATAGCAAAAACCTCTCTCAAAAAAAAAAAAAAAAAAAGAAAAAAAAGAAAAGACTTGAGGGCCAGCAGGTAGCCTAGTGGTTAAGGCATTGAACTTCCACATGGCCGACCGTAGTTCAAGTCCCAGACCGAGCGGTTTGAAACACACCAGGTGTGTGTGCGAGTGTACCCAAAATCCCAAGAAGAGAATGGAGGGGAAGGGATTGTGGTGTAGCCACTCCCCTGGGGAGTGATTTCTCACTCTCTCTGTTCCTCTCTTTCTGGCTCTCCAGCAAGCACATGCACCTTAAAGGAAAAGAAAAAAAGAAAAAAAAAAAAAACCTCCAGAAAAAGAGATTCAAGTTCTTGTCCTGGTTCTCATTTTGCTTTGTGTGCACATCACAGCTGTCTTCCACAGGAGTCTCTGGGGCTTAGAAACAGAATGCATTCAGGCTCCAGCAGATGGTGGTGCCCGCGGTTTCTTAGGTCTGAATGGAAGTTTGGTTATCTCAGCCGTTTCTCAGTATTGGATTGGTTACACACACAGTCTTAGTATTGTCTACAATGTGCTGGACACTTTTAGGCACTTAGGGTGCGAAAGGAATAAAATACAACAATCCTGGCCTCTGGGGGTTCTCTATCTCATGAGAAAAACAGACACAGAAACCACTAACTAAATAAATATGTGAGCTAGCAGGTGGCTTGGAGGCTAAGATGCTAGACTCCCACATCGATGACTGTGTAGTTCAAGTCCTGGACCCAGTTGCTTGAAAAATCACACTGGGCCTGTGTGTGTGTACCTGCTCAAAATGTCTAGAGGACAATGGAGGAGAAAGGACTTCTGCTTGGCTATGCTCCCTACCCTGAGAGTGCTTTATCTTTCCCCCATTTACCCCCATCTCTCTCTGGTGAGTATTTACACCCTATGCAAAAAACTGAAAAAAAAAAAAAAACCCAGAAAATGGCACGTGCTGTGAGAGGTATAAATAGGAGGGCAAGGCTGTGGCCAAGCAGTGGCGCAGTAGTAGTGCGACCGGACTCACAGGGAAGGGCCCTGGGTTTGCATCCCGGGGCCTCCCTGAGACCCTGGGTGTGCATGCACATTCCCTGTAACCTAGGCCGGCCGAGACTAGGGGTGAACTGCTGCGTGAGGACCCCATTGGGAGTGTCTGTGTCTTTCATGGAGGAAATGAATGTATACACTTTTCTTAAAAAAAATAAGAGACAAGGAAACACAGAGGAGGAAATTCTTTAATTTGCTTTGGATGAGCTTCCTGGAGGATGTGACATTTGAGTTGGCTCTGGTGGCTTGAGTATGCATTTTCTAGGAAGGGAAGGATATCTTGGCGAGAGGGAGCAGCACACATGAGGTCCCTAATGCAGGGCCAGGGTCCACTGGTTTGGGAATGCCCCAGGGTGTCTGGAGCCCAGCTCTACAGGTGCCCAGTGCCTTCCAGTGTCCAAAGCATGGTGCCAGCTGCACATCACTTAAGACTCACTGTATTCCTGGGGAGGGGATGGAACCAGAATTGTGACCCATTTTACCATGGAGAAGCCTGAGACTTCAGGAGGTCCCTCTTTGACCAGGTCGCACAGAGCTGGGTGATGGAGCTCAGACTTAAAGCCCAAGCCTTTGACTTCAAGTCTTGGAGTCTTTCCAAATATCCCCTTACTGCTCTTCCCCATGGCATCAGAAGGGGATAGAAAAGAAGTTTCTGGGGGCCAGCAGGTGGCATGGTGGTTAAAGGCACTCGATATCCATATGGCCAACCACAGTTCAAGTCCCAGACCTGGCGGCTTGCTTTCTCTCTTTCCTTTCTCTCTCTGTGTCACTCTCTGGTCAAATTAAAAAAGAATAATTACCAATGGGATTAAATAATAAAAATTTCTTAAAATAGAAAGAAAAGAAGCTTCTGGAGCTCGTGGACCCGTGTTTAATACAGTATAATTGCATCTTTCTTTTTTTCTGGAAAAGAGGAGAACTTTCTTCCCTGTTTGAAAGATACATGGATTTGAGGCCCAGCCTTGGTGGTACAAGGAGCAGTGTACTCAACTGCTGTGCTGGAAGCCACGTGGCCATCTGTGGTTGAGATCCCTAGCCCAGTCTATATGAAACACACCAGGCACGTGCACCCATGCCCAAGATCCTGGTGAGCTGGAGGGCTGGGGGAGATGGTCACTGTGTGACTAGACCTGTCAAGGGTGCTCCTCTCTCTCAGGTGCCTGGGCTCTCTATTATGAATTAAAATGGGTAATTTTTTTTTTTTTGAGAGTTTGTTGCTCTAGGGTATGTATGCTCTCCAGAAAGACAGAGAGACAGACAGAAAGCAAGAAATCATTCCCACCCCCCCCAAGGGAGGATGGCCATGCCGCAATCCCTTCTAAGAGACAAGGAAACACAGAGGAGGAAATTCTTTAATTTGCTTTGGATGAGCTTCCTGGAGGATGTGACATTTGAGTTGGCTCTGGTGGCTTGAGTATGCATTTTCTAGGAAGGGAAGGATATCTTGGCGAGAGGGAGCAGCACACATGAGGTCCCTAATGCAGGGCCAGGGTCCACTGGTTTGGGAATGCCCCAGGGTGTCTGGAGCCCAGCTCTACAGGTGCCCAGTGCCTTCCAGTGTCCAAAGCATGGTGCCAGCTGCACATCACTTAAGACTCACTGTATTCCTGGGGAGGGGATGGAACCAGAATTGTGACCCATTTTACCATGGAGAAGCCTGAGACTTCAGGAGGTCCCTCTTTGACCAGGTCGCACAGAGCTGGGTGATGGAGCTCAGACTTAAAGCCCAAGCCTTTGACTTCAAGTCTTGGAGTCTTTCCAAATATCCCCTTACTGCTCTTCCCCATGGCATCAGAAGGGGATAGAAAAGAAGTTTCTGGGGGCCAGCAGGTGGCATGGTGGTTAAAGGCACTCGATATCCATATGGCCAACCACAGTTCAAGTCCCAGACCTGGCGGCTTGCTTTCTCTCTTTCCTTTCTCTCTCTGTGTCACTCTCTGGTCAAATTAAAAAAGAATAATTACCAATGGGATTAAATAATAAAAATTTCTTAAAATAGAAAGAAAAGAAGCTTCTGGAGCTCGTGGACCCGTGTTTAATACAGTATAATTGCATCTTTCTTTTTTTCTGGAAAAGAGGAGAACTTTCTTCCCTGTTTGAAAGATACATGGATTTGAGGCCCAGCCTTGGTGGTACAAGGAGCAGTGTACTCAACTGCTGTGCTGGAAGCCACGTGGCCATCTGTGGTTGAGATCCCTAGCCCAGTCTATATGAAACACACCAGGCACGTGCACCCATGCCCAAGATCCTGGTGAGCTGGAGGGCTGGGGGAGATGGTCACTGTGTGACTAGACCTGTCAAGGGTGCTCCTCTCTCTCAGGTGCCTGGGCTCTCTATTATGAATTAAAATGGGTAATTTTTTTTTTTTTTGAGAGTTTGTTGCTCTAGGGTATGTATGCTCTCCAGAAAGACAGAGAGACAGACAGAAAGCAAGAAATCATTCCCACCCCCCCCAAGGGAGGATGGCCATGCCGCAATCCCTTCTCTTCCATTCTCCTCTCAGGATCTTGGGCACACACGCACATGCGCCTGGCGTGAGTTTAAACCACTAGGTCCAGGATTCAAACTGCGATCGACTACATGGGAGTTCAGCGACATAGCCATTCCACCATCTGCTGGTCCCCTAAAACGGGTAATTTTAAAAAAGACAAAGATTTCGAGCATTCTGGGGACAGCTCCCCAGTCACCTTAATCTGGAGCACCAGGACAGCAGCAGAGCCCCAAGGAGCCAGATTGCAACCCACAGTTCCCAGGTCCCACCTCCCAGCCTTCCCGTAGGCTGGGTGGGGAGAGCTGCCAGGTGGAACGGGTCCAGAGGACCAAGGGAGAAATGCAAGAATAAGCACCACAGTAAAATGAGGGTGTGGGGCGGCTCCCCTTGGCCAGATCTGGAGGAGAATCAACCGTGTCATCAGACACTAACTTAACGCCTCTATTAGACTAGTCACCCTGTCTAAGCAGGGACCCCCGGTGCTCTGAACTCCTCATGCTGGGAGCCAGGATGGACGCACGTCCCTGGAGAAGATGCTTACTCGCTCTGCAGTGGGGTTAGAATAAGTACACGAATACTTGGGGAACACAGACTGTGGGTGCCCCAGGCTGCCCTGTGTGCTGGTCCCCAGGCATCCAGGAGGTCTCCTGGGAAGGCCCTGGCTGGCTGAGGCACGGCCCGTCTAGCTGTTCAGTTAGAGACCAAGAAGCAAGGAAATGGGCCAATACTAATGCCGTCATGAATGAATTTGGGGCCAGCAGGTGGCGTGGTGGTTAAAGGCTGACAGTGGTTCAAGTCTTGGTCCTGGTGGCTTGCTTTCTCCCCTTTCCTTTCTCTCTCTCTGGTCAAATTTTAAAAATAATAAGAACAAATAGGGGACCAGCAATTGGAGTAATGGCTATGTCGCTGGACTCCCATGAAGTCAACCGCGCGGTTCTAGTCCTGGACTTGCTGGCTTAAACTCACGCCAGGTGCGTGTGTGTGTGTGCCCAAGAACTCGAGAGGAGAATGGAGGAGAAGGGATTGAGGTATGGCCATCCCCCCTGGGGGGAGATTTCTTGCTTTCTGCCTCTCTCTCTCTTTCTGGCGAGCGCACGTGCCCTATAGCAAAAACCTCCTAAAAAAAAAAAGAAAGAAAGAACAAATGGAATTAAATAAATAAATAATTCTCTAAAAGGCAAAAAAAAAAAAAAAAAGAAAAAGAAAAAGAATTAATTCGATGAGAAGGAGAAACTCCATCACCAGGCTCCAGGGGCAGTAGGTACATTCTCAAGGTGAGAGGCCTCTCGAGAAGGGCCATGGAAAAACTTCTTGGTGGGAGAAACTGGTGGGTGAGTTTTACAATTAATCTCTGAGTTGTGCTTGCTCGCTGTTTTCACGTTTTGGATCTCCCATACACCATAATGACATTCACAGAAATGAAGAGCAAAGGAGTAGAATTTTCCACAAACCTGATCATCCCTCCAGGCCAACTGTTGTTTTCCCCCAGTGTTTCTTTTTCTTTCTATTTTTTTTTCTAATTTGCCAGAGATATGTGTGCTCACCAGAGAGAGAGATAGAAAAAGAGATATATATATAGAGAGAGCACCCCTGGGGTGGGGTGGTGGCTTCACTATAATCCCTTCTCTTCCATTCTCCTCTTGGGATTTTGGGCACACACACACACACACAAGCCCAGTGTGTTTTTCAAGCCACCAGGCCCAGGATTCAAACAAGAGTCAACCACGTGGGATCTAGCTTCCTTAACTTCTCACCCCATTTTTCTTGCTTTTCTAGATCTTGTTCATAAGCGTATTTTTACCCGAAACACTTTCCTGTCTTGTCTTCCAGGACCCCGTGCCTCCCCAGTATCAACTCTTCCCAGTCTCGTTGGCTGGTTCCTTCTCATCATCCCAGCCCTGGCCCTTTTTTCCTTCACCTGAACTCAGTTTCTTTGTGACCCTGCTCAGTGCTGTGGCTTTAAATATCCCCTAAAACTCACTAGCTACCTCCTTTATCCTCCCTGATCTTATACTTCTCCTGAGTCCAAACTCAGTTTTCTGCCTCTCCCAGGGCCTCTCACTGGCATCTCAAATGAACATGTTCAAAAAGTGGTACTTTTTGATTTTCTCCCACCAGCCTGCTGCTCCCTGAGTCACGCCCTTAAAGGACACCACCCCGTGCTCTATTGAGAAAACACATGTCCTAGGGACCTTCTGGACCCCTTCCTTTGCTTTGCATGCCACAGCGCACCCACCAGCCAGCCTTGTCAGATGCATACCCAAATGCGTCCTGAATCCAGACCCTACTTCTTGCTTCCCCTGCCCCCATCCCCTGCCCAGTCTCACTTGGGCTGCTGCAAAGGCCTCCCAGTCTCTCTCCTTTCCTGTTCTCTTGCACCTCTATGGGTGATTGCTGCAGGTTGAAAGACTTAGGTCAGGTTGTTACTCCTCTGCTCAAATATCTCCCCGTCTCCCTTGGAATTGGAGCTGTGATCTTCACCCTAACCTGGCCACCAGCTCCCACTTCGCCCTCCCCTGGTTGCCCCTGCCTACCTCGTACAGCTGTGCTGGCCTCACAGCTGTTCCTGGGCACGCGGGCATGTGTGCCTGCTCTTGCCTTAGGGCCCAGACCTTCCTCTGGAATGACGTGGGTCCTCACTGCATTCACAATGGTCAGGGGCCTTCGTAGACAACTGCTTAGTACAGCCTTGCACAGTCTCCGTTCCCTTACTGGGTCTTCCTGGCTCCCGCAGAATGAGCTCAGTGAAATGAAATATCTGTTTGTTTTTCTAGTTGCCTCTGCAACTGGAAAAGCAGCGCCATGAGGTCTTGGTCTTCTGTCTTCTCCAATGTTGTATTCCCAGCAACCAGAATAATCCCTGGCGTGTAGTGTGTGTTTAGTAAACACTTGTTGAATTAATAAATTTGCTCTTTATCAGATCTTTAAAAAATAGCTCCTTTGGGGCTAGCATTAAGGCACTGGACCCCCACATGGTCGATTGTGTTTTTGAGTCCTGGATCCAGTAGTTTAAAAAACACACCATGCACATGTGCGTGCCCAAAATCCCAGAAAGAGGATGGGGGAGAAGGAATTGTGGAGTGGCCAGTCCCCCGGGAGGTATTTTCTTACTTTTCTCTATTGCGAGCACATGCACCCTATGGCAAAAACCTTTAAAAAAAGAAGGAAAAAAAAGTGACTCCTTTTTAGGCCAACTCTGTGACTTTATAGGGTCATGAAAGGTTTTTAAAAGACAGAAGTAATTTTGCCTGGATTCAGTCCTGCCCTTTCTGTGGAGCTATCTCAGTCTGTAAGCTCTTCCTATCTTGAGCTCTCCAGCCGATGTTATGGCTCCGCCTTGCTGACCTCCAGCTCAGGTTTCTGAGCAGAGACAGCTGTGTCTCACCACTTTCTCAGCATCCTGTCCCCTCCTACCCTGCTCTCCTGCTGGCCTAGTGGATCTCAGAGATGCCCCACGACCACCCAGAAAAGGACTGGGTCCCCGTCTGTTTGTGGAACAGAGCGAGGAAAGGGCTGAAGTGAGGTTCTCTTGGACCCCAGTTTCGTGAGCCTCTGACCCATGTTAGGGGCTGTGGCCAGTTTGGGGCCATGGAGGACACAAAGATGAAGGCCACTGTCCAGCTCTCAAGGCGTCCCCAGACGACTGGGAGAGAGGTGTGCACATGTACACCATATGAGTGCCGCATGGCTGCGGAGAGGGGTCCCATATTCCAGAGGGGACAAAGGCTAACCATGTGCACGGAGGCAGTGTGGAGGCATGGCGGCATGAGAGGCATGGCATGTGTGGGCATGAACGAATATCCATCCCATGTGGCCAGAACTCAGGGTGCTGGGATGGGGGAGAGTCCTGAGCGGAGGAAGACACAGCAGGACAGGTGGGCAGAAACAGAACATACGGGGACTTAGACAAGGGCCCTTGGAAAGTAGAATTGAAGGATGAGTACATTTTGGTGGGAAAAAAATTTAAAATTCATGCACGGTTTTCTCAGAATGCTTATCTTTCAGAAACTTTTTGAAGACCCCCTTTGTATGTTACACTAAGGAACTGGGACTTTATTTATTCTGAGTCCTTTCACCCATTTACTCACTCATTCTCTGAGCCAGTGTATCCTGAGCTCCTGTTACATGTCAAGCACAGTGCTGGGCTCCGAGTGTAACTTACTTAACAAGCAGTCATTTTCTTTGCTGTTAGAGAGTTAATAAGCCATGAATGCCAAAGAAAAATTATATGGCAGCTCCTGCCCCTGCGACTATATGAATTGGAAACTTTACTCTAACGTAGGATGGAAACTGTTCTGCCAACAATGGGTACACGATTAAGCAAATTATGGTATATCCATACAGTGGGATATTATGTACCCATTAAAAATGATGTTTATAGGGGCCAACGAGTGATGCGGTGGTTAAGGTGCTGGATTCCCACATGACTAACCATAGTTCAAGTCCTAGATCTGGTGGCTTAAAAATCAAGCTGTGTGCATATGCGTGCATGCCCAAAATCCTGAGAGGAGAATGGAGCAGAAGAGATTGCGGTGTGGCCATCCCCCCTTGGGGGTGATTTCTCACTGTTTCTCTCTCTGTTACTCTCTAGTGAGTGCAACGGGCCTAATGGCAAAAACCTAAAAAAGATGTCTATAAACATAGGAGAAGTGTTTATGACATTTCTTAATAGCATAGGAGAAATACTTAGGATACTCATCGAGAAAAGCAGAGTAAAAACCTGTATTGAATAATATACATTCATGAGAATAACAGGCATTTGGAAAGGCCATAAAATACACAAAAATAGGAATTATCGCTGACTCATGTCACAGTGATTTTCCACTGCTTTATTCATTTTTCTATACAAAAGTCTTCTCTATTAAGTGTATGTTTGCCTCTCGGCCCACCATTTATATAATAGGAAAACGATGAACAGAACCAAAAACAAAAGTTGTGCACTGGGGGAGTAGATGGGAGAGACATGCTTCTACTCAACACAATCGAGGTGGCATGGAGCCTGAGGGGTGGGGCTGGCGGGAGGGCTCTTTGCCTTTCTCATCAGGGCAAGTCCTCCAGGACCCTTGGCTGGTCTCCCACTCTCCCTGGATAGATGGAGCAGTGCGTCTATGGGAGAGTGGATGGGAAGGGAAGCGGGCAGCAGCATGTCACCCTGGCTGGGAGGGCACGCCCTGCTCCTCATGGACTCCGGTTTGCTTCTTTACCTCGGACTTGTCAGTCTCCCCTCTAGGGGGACTCTTTCCATGGCCACCCACCTCCCTGGGCACTTTCTAAAGACATTTCCAGGAAGCAGGATGGTCACAGGGGAAGTGGGCGCTCTTTTTGGAATAAAGACCTGCTCTTTTCATTTTTTTTTTTTTCTGTATGCCAGAGGTGTGTGTGCCAACTAGGGAGAGAGGGGAAGAGGAAGAAAGCACCCCCCATGGGGCATGGCCACACCACAATCCCTTCTCCTCCATTCCTGCATCGTGTCGGGTTTTAGGGCATGCACACCCATATGGACATGCCCAGCTTGTATCTCTAGCCACTGGGGCGTGGATTCAAACCACACTTGACCATGTGAGATCCGGCTCTCTCAACCACTAGGCCACGGGCCTGAAACACGGTTTTGTTGTTGTTTTTTAACATTCTGTTTTTCCCCCCAGACTTCAGCCTCTTCCAATCCTTCTAGCAACTAATTTATGTTTTGTTTTGTTTTTTTCTCTTCTAGGAAATGATCGCAATGGTCTAGATTTCAGCAGGCAGGTAAGAACTTGGGTCAGAAGAAAATGTTTGGGGGATCACCTATACCTTGTTGGGTGTTGGGGGGTACAAAGCAGATTAAGTATAGCTTGAGGGTATTTATCCATGGACAGCTTTTAGGACTCAGGCCCTGAGTCCGATCCTGTGTTGGGATCTCCTTTTCAGTATCCCCTCAAAAGAGTATTGACGCGTGAAGCATCTCTGCCAGTGTGGAGGATGAACTGCGTGCCAGGTGTCACCCAGGTATCCGAGGTGATAGCTCTTTTTCTTTTGAAGCTTAGCTTGAGCTGCCTCTGGGGTGAGTCGAACTGTAGGCACTGACTGTGAGGAGCGGACCTTGTGGGGCTATGAAGGAGGAAGTACCTAGGTTTCTGATTTAAAGGAAGAGGGAGTTGATCTCTGTAGTGCGCTCAGTAGTATACTGGACTGCTGTGCTGGGAGCCGTGCGACTGACCGTGGGTTCGGGTCCCCGGCCCAGTTGACCTGAAACACCTCTGGCGTGTCCAGGATCTCGTTGAGATGGAGAGTGGAGGGATGGGATTGTAGCCCGACCAGACCTTGCCAAGGGTCTTTCTCTCTCTCATGCACACTAGTAAAAGAAAAACGAAAGGAAGGGAAAAGACAGGGCAGGTAGCAGGAGAGACCGATCAAGCAGAAAGGAGCATAGTACCGGGTTTGGGGGTCTGCGTAGATGCAAGCTCGATGCTCTGGAGGGAAACCACACTGGGAGAGGTGAGACACGGGCGGTGCTTTGGGCAGGAAGGTGGTGTCGGAAAGACTGCAGGACAGGCTGCTGTGGATGGGTAGAGAAGGGTGAAGCCATGGCAGAGGGCTTTGCTCTGAGGTCAGAGGCTGGTGGGAGGACTGTGGGAGGGTGTCGGCAGGAGGTGGAGCAGGGGAGTGTGTTGGGGGGGGTGTGTTGGGAGGAGTGAGTCCAAGCTGGAGACGGGCAGGAGGCCATGCTGACAACCCCTGGAATAAGGCAGGGGGATGCGAGCCGGATGCCAGGCTGGGAAGCCTGGTGACTTTCTGCCACCAACTAGCTGTAGAACCTTGGCTGCATCATCTAACGTTTTTGGCCTGAGTTTCTTCAGCAGAAAAATCCATTTATTCCATACATTTAGGGGAAGGGGCACCTATACGTGGTAGGTGTGGGAATATGAAGAAAGTTAAGGCCTGGTCTCTGCCTTGAAGGAGTGCCAAGTCTAGTCCAAAGAGAGGGAAGGGAGGAGGGAGACGGGAGGAGGAGAGGGAGGAGAGGAGGAAGAGGGAGGAAGAGAGGGAGGAGAGGAGGGAGAGGGGAGGAGAAGGGGAGGAGGGAGAAGCTCAGTGAATGACTGCCGCCTCATTCATGCTTTTCTGGAAGAATGTAAAATGCATGGTGTCAAAAAGAAGCGGGGGCGGGGGACCAGTAGTTAGCATAATGGTTATGTCGCTGGACTCTCATGTAGTCGACCGTGGGTCAAGTCCCAGACCCGGTGGCTTAAACTCATGCCGGGCGCATGTGCGTGCGTGCGTGCCCAAGATCCCGAGAGGAGAATGGAGGAGAAGGGATTGCGGCATGGCCATCCCCCCTGGGGGGTGATTTCTCACTCTCTGTCTCTCTGTCTCTCTTTGTCTGTCTGGCGAGTGCATGCGCCCTATAGCAAAAACCTCTCCAAAAACTAAGAAGTGGGGAGACAGCAGGTGGTGTAGTGCTTATGTTGCTGGACTCTCACGTAGCTGACCGTGGTACGAGTCCCAGACCTGGTGGCTTGAAACTCATGCTGCACACATGTGTGTGTACCTGAGATCCAAGGAGAAGGGAATAGAAGGGACTGTGGTGTGACCACCCCCCCGGGGAGGGATGACTTCTCACTTTCCCTCTCCCTGTCACTGTCTCTCTCTCTCTGGTGAGCACACACACCCTATAGTACTCCGCCCAACCCCCCCCCCCAAAAAAAAAAGAAAGCAAGAAGAAAGAAA
>NW_006159725.1:152435-157492 GCF_000334495.1 Tupaia belangeri chinensis
AAAGAAAGAAAGAAAGAAAGAAAGAAAGAAAGAAAGAAAGAAAGAAAGAAAGGAAGGAAGGAAGGAAGGAAGGAAGAAAGGAAGAAAGAAAGAGAAAGAAAGAAAGAAAGAAAGGGGAGGCCGGCCCCATAGCCTGGTGGTTAAAGGACCCAGATGTTGCTGACCATAGTTCAAACCCCACATCCTGACAGGATGGTGAAACGGAGGACCTGTGGTGTGGTCATACTGCATTTTGGGGTGCTTGCTCCCTCCCCCACCCCCACCCCCCCGCCGTCTCTCTGGCTCTCTCCGGCCAGTGGATGCACCTTCTGGCAACTGAAAAAATAAAAAGGGAATAGGGCATTCTTCTGGGGCTGGATTTTTAAGAGGTTTTTTTTTTGTTGTTTTTTTGTTTGTTGTTATTGGTTTTTTTTTTCCTTTTTTTTCTTGGCTATAGGGCACATGCGCTCACCAGAGAGACAGACAGAAAGTGAGAAATCATCACCCAGAGGGGATGGCCATGCCATAACCCCTTTTCCTCCATTCTCCTTTGGGGATTTTGGGCAAGCACGCACACATGCCCAGTGTGAGTTCTAAGCCGCCAGGTCCAGGACTTGAACTATGGTTGACTACAGTTGACTCCAGTGATATAACCTTTACGTCATCTGCTGGCCCTGACACTGTATTCTAATATTTCGGGTTCAGGCTGACATGGATGTCAAGGATTCGGCTGGAGAGTGCACACAGACATCGGTTCTTCCCAGCCTTTATCTGTAGAGTGACCCGAAGTCACTACGACATTTCCTAAAAGGCTGCCAATTCGGGGTGCAGTCCTCCAGGTCAGAGAGGAATGATCGTGACTCCTGGGTCAACACCTCTTAGGGAGCCCACTCCTGCACTCTGCTCACCAGGGATGCTGGGAAGTTTGCTCATGGATGGAGGTCAGCCACTTCCCTCTTCACTTGAGACCTAACACACACCTAGACTTCATTTTAAAGAGAGGTCTATGGGACCAGCAGTTGGTGTAGTGGCTATGTCGCTGGACTCCCATGTAGTCAACTGCGGTTCAAGTCCCAGACCCGGTGGCTTAAACTCACGCAGGGCGCGAGTGTGTGCATGCCCAAGATCCAGAGAGGAGAGTGGAGGAGAGCGGCGTGGCCAATCACCCCCCTGGAGGGTGATTTCTCGCTCTCTGTCTCTCTCTGTCTTTCTGGCGAGCACATAGCAAGAACCTCTCAAAAAAAAAAAAATCTCTAATAAACAACAAACACTAGAACAACTACCAAGAGATGGCCCCTATAGAATCAGCTTGTCACTCAAAGTCCTTACATGTGAGACTGACTCTTATCCAAGAGACGGTGTGGCTGGATTTGCCTCCAGGGAAGACGGTGGGGAAGATCTCTGGGGGCCCGCGGTCCTGAAGGAAAGTCCTACTCTTGCTGGGTATGGCCTGCCCTGTGGTTTCTGCCCGGGTCCCCTCTCGCTGTCCTGGGTGCTTGGATGAGATACGTGGGGGATATCCCTTCCCGTACCAAGACACGGCCATGCCGGCGGGCCGGGAGATGCCCCACAGGCCTGGTAGGCAGGGCTGCCTGTGGGAGCTGTCCGAAGCGTGACAGGTGCTCGTGCCAGGTTCCAAGCTGGGCAGCCCCTCTGGCCCTGGTTGCCTGCAGGGAGGCCCCTGACACTCAGAGACCTATGGGGTGTAGGGCCTTGTTTCTCTAGGATAAACCTGTAGGTTGAGTTCTTTCCTCCCTACTCTGGGAGGGCTTGGATTTGTCATGACTGACGACAGCAGTCACGACAGGGCCTTTGGGAGGTGGGAAGACACTCGGCCTGGTCACACTCATGTGGACACGCACACTGGACCTCCCCTCTGCCGAGCACTCCTGACAAGGACGTCCGCCCTGCCCTCAGGCTCCTACTCAGCCGCCTTCGGACCCTTACGCCTCCATGCACATGTTCACAGCAGCCCAGCCGCAGGCCGACAGGTGGGCCCAGCATCCTCAGGGACGGCCGGGCCCTTACATTCCACATAAGGGAGGGAAACCTACCTTCGCTGGCCACCAAGCCCTAGGCAAGTTATGTTCACACGTCCTGCCTCCCCACTATAAACCCACGAAGTACTGCTGCTAGCCCCATTTCAGAGCCCCATTTCAAGCTTTCTCCCAGGCAGTTCCACCTTTCCAGCAAAGGGGTGGAGAAATTAAGCCACTTCACAAAGGCTAAGCTAGGGTTCGAACCCATGTCTCTTTGACTCCAGAGCTCATTTGTCCCATGATGCCTTGCTGCTCCCTTCTTCTGTACATGCACATCGTCCTTGGGGAGAGGCCTAGGAGTCCGAGACGCGCTGTGACCTCACGGTGACTAACCGGGAGGAAGTGGGAAGGCGTGGGGAGGAGAGAAGCCGTGGCTGTGTGGGAGCAGTCTGAGCTGGCACAGTGGGGCTGGCAGGCAGGGAGCGAGGAGGGGCCGCTGCCCAAGGAAGCGCCGTGGGGAGGCCCCGCGCCAGTTAGTACAGCAGGGGGTCGCAGGCAGGTACTGGGCGAGCAGCAGCTGTGGATGTATGAGCAAGGAACGTTGGCTCATCAGGAAGTCCCCGTGCGGAGCCCCAGGAAGGCAGCTGAAGCCTATTTGGAGGGTAATGGTGGGGAGCTCGAGGGACCCAGAAGCAAGGCCATCTCAGTCCCCAGGACAGAAAGACAGTTGAGAGGCAACAGGCCAGGCCAAGTCCTGGGATGGGGACTGAGAAGTCCTGGTCCCACAGCTGTCTGCCCCTTGCTAGTTGCTGCCCTTAGACCTCAGTTTCCTCATCAATAAGACGAGGGCATTTGAACAAGATGGTGTCTGCAGCCCTGTAGGGTCTGCAGGTCATGGCGACATCATTTTCCTCACGCCACACTCTGAACTGGACAGTCGGACCCTGGCTTTCACTCTCCTCCTTTCTGTCCTTCCTCCCTTTTTTCCTTTATTATTTTTCCTTGAAGAGAATTGCAGAAGAGAGTCACACAGCTGTAGAGGGTGAGGGCAAATATGTCACGTGGAGTCTCCTTGGCCTTCGCGCTGTGCTATCTGGTAAAGAGCACCATGTGAAATTGAGGGGGGAGCTAGGAGGGCCCAGTAGGCCGGGACTCGGTCCTTCCTTCAGCCTTTGACTGGTTAGCCATTCTCAGGCGCTGAGGAGAGACGTGTTATCTGTGAGCCGTGAGGGTGCTGAGCTCTGGCCTACTGCCCAAGCATGTCATAGGGGACGGCGTCAGAGCAGGTGGCAGGAAGGTGACTCCGGGCACAGGAGTACGAAGGCTCCCTGCTGGGGGGACACGGCCTTAGGGATGTGTTGGCGAGAGGTGAGCTGATGCTATGGTCAGGCCAGGTTATGGAGTCCTCCCAGGCCCAGCTAAGAAGTCCGGGCCTTACCCCATGAGCTGTCGGAGTCACCAGGCATCTGTGAGGCTGACTAGTTTCATGCAGTGGTAGCGCAGTGGAGGGGGTTGTGGATGGACGAAGGACTGATGCAATGAGGCCCGATGGACTACCCTGCAGTAGGCGGGCTGGGCATTGCTAAGCACGGGTGGGAGCAAGGAATTAAGCACACAGACAGAGAGCCTGACTGCCTGGGTTCAAATCCTGGCTGTAGCCTGGGCAAGTTGTTCATCCTCTGTGCCTCAATCTTCTCATCTGTAAATTAGAGGAGATAATTCTATCTATCTCACAGGGTCGTGAGGGTCAAGGAGTAAGAGAGTGGGAGTTTGTGTGTTTGTATGTCTCAGACAAGTGTCTAGAACGTATGCATCATGGAAGTATTTTCTATTATTAGTATTAGTATTAGCATTGTGTCCATACTCATGGAGAGACCCAGATTTAAGATAGACTTCTAAGATAAGATGGGGAAGATTTGGGTTCATTTTATTTTATTTTTTTAAGTTTCCTATAGGGTGCATGTGCTTACCAGAGAAAGAGAGAGGGGGAAAAATGATGGCCATACCACAATCCCTTCTCCTCCATTCTCTTCTTGGGATTTTGGGCACGCATCCACATGAGCCCGGTGTCATTTTCAAGCGTCCAGGTCTGGGACTTGAACCCCAAAGTCAGTCATGTGGAATGTAGTCACGTTAATCCCTATGCCACCGGACTGGCCCCAGATTGGGCAGATTTTGGCAAAGGGTTGGATGTGGACAGCAATGAAAGAAGACAGTGGTGAGGCAGTAAGCTGACTGCTGGAGACATGTTTGGAAGCATTATTTGTGGTCATGTGAGAGCTAGTAGCACGGGTGCTCCGTGTTGGCTTATTATTTTTTTTTTTTTGAGAGGTTTTCGCTATAGGGCAAGTGTGCTCGCCAGACAGAGAGAGACAGAGACAGAAAGCGAGAAATCACCCCCCAGGGGGGATGGTCACGCCACAATCCCTTCTCCTCCATTCTCCTCTTGGGATCTTGGACACGCATGCACACGCACCCAGCATGAGTTTAAGTCACCAGGTCCAGGACGCGAACCGTGGTCGACTACATGGGAGTCCAGCGACATAACCATTACGCTAACTGCTGGTTCCCCCGTGTTGGCTTATTATCAGGTCAGCGTGAGGGAGCAGGCGGTGGACTGTGACTGGTGGTAGCGATTTCTCACTTTCCCTCTCGCTGTCTCTCTCTGTTTCTCTCCAAGGAGTGCACATGCCCTGACAAAAACCTTAAAAATAAAAAAATAAAAAGAGAAAGAAACACGAGACCCATACCCAGCAAGGAGAGCCTCACGTAAAGGAGAGGCTAACCAATAGCACCAAAGCACGCAGGGATGGCGTAGAGGCCAAAGCCTAAAAGTGGGCCAGTGTGCTTGGGGCTGAGGCCAACACCATGTCCGCCTCGTGGTGTGTGGGTGTCTACAGGGAGAGCGGGGGCCAGGCGGTGCGGTGGAGGGCTGAGTGTGAAATGAGGACACGACACGGCCTTGGACTGCAGAATCTCCTCTAAAGAATGGGGTGGTCAAGGGATGGGTTGTTGGCCTGAAGTGGAGGATGTGAAGAGAAGACTTTGAAGGGTGCAGGGGACTTGAAGGGGCATAGTCTTGAGAGAGATGGGAGACGC
>NW_006159725.1:157510-161911 GCF_000334495.1 Tupaia belangeri chinensis
GGAGGTGGAAGGGGCAGTGGAGGGGTGTCCTGGAAGGGAGAAGGCTGAGTGGGAAGGAGGACTGAGTACCTGTCAGGGAGTTCAGGAACCCAGAGGCTGGTTCTCGCCATGGAGTTTCTCCACTCTTTTCTCTACTCTTTGGGCCAACCACTAGCTTCAGAAGGACATCAGGAGGTAGAATTGATCAAAGGAACTTGGGGTGTCCACCATGACATTGCCCACTGAGTGGCCTCACCCCTGCTCTGATCTGGCCCCCTCTGGACCCTTGTCATCCAGAGCTATGGATTTCCACCAGGCAGCTCAGGCAGCACTTAATGGATATTGTAGAAGATCATCTTGCTTGAAGTCCTCCCAGAATGGGGTCGGCAGGCAGTGTGATAATTAAGGTGCTGGACTCCCCCATGGCTGACCACAGTTTGAATCCTAGACCTGGTAGCTTGCTTTCTCACTTTCCCTCTCTTTGTCTCTCTTTGGCCAAATTTAAAATAATAATAATAATAAATTAGTTAATGAAATTAAATAAATAAATATATATTTTGAAAGTCCTCACAGAAGTTCTGTGAGGCCAGAAGCAAGCTGGACACCGTCCTCATCCCTACATCTCCTGCCCCTGCACTGAGCGTCAGTGGCCGGGGGTTCTCTCAGTCTCAGGCTGGGCAGCCTTCTGAGCTCACATGCACCCAGATGTGGCTCCCCTGTGCCCCTCTTGGGACCTCGTGCCAGCTTACCTAGAGCAGTGACCAGTGTGCTCCTGTGTGGCTTTTAGTTCTATACCAACTGGGACTTCTTTTCATTGTTCTCGAATGACTGAGCTACACCCATGGCTCTTGGTGGCGGTTGGTCTATGCTGATTGTAATGGTTTGTTGGCTCCATGGAGCCTCTTCTTGACACCAACAAGATTCCGCCATAGGGAAGGTCTCTGAGGATCCAGAGTGATGGAGGGACTCTCCAGGGAGGCCCGTGAGGGGACACAGGTGTGGCAGCAGCAGGCTCTCAAGCTGTCCTGTCGCGGTCTGTGATGCCACCAGGGACGGCCTGGGAAGAGCAGGCTCTTGAGCAGCCGAGTGCGAGGGAGCAAGGGAGAGGATTGATTGACACGTTTGACTGTTTATTCACACAAACCTGCACCCGGCTGGGTCCTGGGGTGTCAAAGAAGCGAACACCACCAACACGGTCCCTGCTCACAGGGCTCCCAGCCTGGTGGGGAGGAAACCATAGAGCCTGGCAGTGAGCCTGACGTGCGGGAGGGAGGGCCCAAGACTTCCCTGTGACAGACGCCGGAAGTGGAGAGTTAAGGGTGGCTGGACTTCCCCCCTGCTGTGAGATCCCAGTTTCTTCCACTGTGGATCCGATCCGATCACCCCGTGCTGTACTAGAAGGCAGAGGCAGGATGACTTAGGGAGAGGAGCAGGCCAAGAGAGAAAAGGGGAGGCCGCAATGTCGCCATGTCCTTCTTTTTATTCTCTTCAAGGTACAGCAGGCGGGACAAATAGATTCAGGAGCTAATAAAGCCAAATTTTGTGTGTGTGTGTGTGTGTGTGTGACAGAGCCAAATTGTGTGTGTGTGTGTGTGTGTGTGTGTGTGTGTGTTTTTAAAGATTTTTTAGGGAGCTTACACCCTCCAGAGAGACAGAGAGAGACAGAGACAGAAAGCAGGAAATCACTCCCCGAGAGGGATGGCCAAGTTGTAATTCCTTGTCCTCCATTTTCCTCCTGGCTTTTTGGACACACAAGCACACGTGCCTATGTGAGTTTCAAGCCGCTGGGTCCAGGACTTAAACTGCAGTCAGCCACATGAGAGTCCTGCACCTTAACCATCACACCATCTACCTGCCCCAGAGATGTGGCTTTGATGTCTGCCCCCAGGGGCTTCCGAAAACCTCACTACAGAATTAAACCCATCCACAAGCACAGGGGGAGCAGCAGAGGACAGACCTGAAGGACCCTCCTAGTCGACAGGCAGGGCTGAGAAAAGGTAGAAGGGACCATGGTGTGTGCACACGTGTGCACACACATACACAACACACACAATACACAACACACACAACACACACATAATACACATATACACACAACACACACAATACACAACACACACTGCACACATATATACACACAACACACACAACATACACATATACACACAACACACAATACACAACACACACTACACACATATATACACACAACACACACGACGCACATATACACACGACACACATATACACACATACACACAACACACACACGCACACACGCGCACACGCACACACACAGTTACTTCCTTCTAAACCTCTTGTTCTCAGCCTTCCCAGATCCGTTATCCCTCATAAGGATTCTATAAAGCCCTTTCAATACCCGAAAATGAAATTTATAGAAAATACAGATAAAAGCAGTCTAATTTGAAACAGTACAGAGCAAAGTAATTTATAGTAAAATAATATATATTTCAGCAAGTGAGTTCTTGGACACGTGCCCTGGACGATAAATAAACTTGGGCGAGACTTCCACGTTCATGAAAGGGCAGACACTAATACAGACTGCAGCCCGTCTCCTGTACTGGCAGCTCGAAAGCCACGATTTCGCAGAATGTTAAACGACCCTTGGTAAGGCTTAATAAACCAAAATAAAATACAATCTTTCCATTTTCCTTAACACAGAAAGTGGCATCCGTGGGAAAAGTACACATGAAAAGTGTTCAAAGGACACTCTGTGCTTGCCTGAAAAGTGAGAGAGCATTCAGGCTTGTCTGAGTCTAGGCAGGCTATCCACTGAGAAAAGTGCCCAGTGGAGCTTTCGAAAATCAGATAAATGGGACCAGCAGATGGCGTAATGGTTAAGGCGCTGGACTCCCACATGGTCAACTGCGTTCAAGTCCCGGACCTGGTGGCTTAAACTCATGCCGAGTGCATGTGCATGTGTGCCCAAGATCCCAAGAGGAGAATGGAGGAGAAGGGATTGTGGTGTGACCATTCCCCATGGGAGGGGGGTGATTTCTCGCTTCCTGTCTCTCTGCCTCTCTGGTGAGCGCACGCGCCCTACGGCAAAAATCTCTCAAAGAAAAATCAAATAAAAGTTGCATGAGGGGCCAGGTGATGGTGCAGTGGTAACATAACCCACATGGGAAAGGTCCTGGGTTTGGGTCCCAGGACCTCCCAGAGCACACTGTACATGCATGTCCTAGATCCAGACCAGCGGAGACTGGGGGGTACACATGGCATGAGGACCCTGTTAGGGATGCTGCTTTCTCTCTCTGAAGAAAGAAATAAACTTTTTGTAAAAAGTTGTACGTTGTACTGGACACATACAAAGGTTCCTTTTTGTAATGTCTTCTGCAGTATAAGATACCCTAAAACCCACCCTGCCCTCTGCCCGATAAGTATAAACCCCTCCTAATTCTGTCAACGGCCTTGGGACCAGCAGTTAGTGTAATGGCTATGTCACTGGGCTCCCACATAGCCGACTGCGGTTCAAGTCCTGGACCCGGCGGCTTAAACTCAGGCCAGGCTCGTGTGCATGCATGCCCAAGATTCCGAGAGGAGAATGGAGAAGGGATTGCGGTGTGGCCGTCCCCTAAGGGGGTGATTTCTTGCTTTCTGTCGCTCTGTCTCTCTCTCTGTCTTTCTGGTGAGCGCACGCACCCTATAGCTAAAAACCTCTCCAAAAAAAGAAAAAAAATTATGACAACGGCCAGAAAAGCTGCCCCACAGAGGTCAGAGAAGGTCTCCTAGGGTAATTATCAGACCCTCAGGACCCCCACGAGAACAGCTGACCTCAGCCCCCAAGGAGATAAGTCACTTCTCCTGCCGCGAGGCTGAGAGCAGGGTTTCCCAAGGATTTGGGAAATAAGAGGCGGTGGGAGAGGCACCCCGGAAATGGAAATAATATACACACAGTTTTCTGCCCTCAGAGAACTTACTCTCCAACGAGGGAGGCAGGTCTGAAAAGTTCCTAAAAATCTCAGAGCAGGTGACATGTCATCCAGCACCGTCCCCACAGGGAACGAGCCAGGCTGATTAAGTGATTAGGTAGGCGTGGAGCCGAAGTTTTAGGCAAGAGGTAATTGGCAAGGTGAAATGACTCCCTTGTCCAAAGCCATTTCCCCATTGTGGTCAAGATGATATAATAATAGTGGGATCAGCAGTTAGCGTAATGGCTATGTCGCTGGACTCCCATGTAGTCGACCGTGGTTCAATTCCCGGACCCGATGGTGGCTTAAACTCACACTGTGCACATGTGTATGTGTGTGCCCGAGATCCCGAGAGGAGAATGGAGAAGGGATTGCGGCGTGGCCATTCCCCCTGGGGGGGCGATTTCTTGCTTTCTGTCCTCTCTGTCTCTCTCTGTCTTTCTGGCGAGTGCACGCGCCCTATAGCAAAAAAAAAAAAAAAAAAAAACCA
>NW_006159725.1:162126-178861 GCF_000334495.1 Tupaia belangeri chinensis
TCTTTTTTTTCTGGCGGTTGCGCGCGCCCTTAAGAAAAAAAAAAAAAAAAAAAAAAAACCACACACACAAAAACCTCTTCCCATCCCCCCCTCCAAAAAAAGATGATATAATAATAGTAATAATGATATTGCTTGAACTCCAACTCTGTGCCAGGCACTGAGTGCAAATTGTCTCATTGACGTTATTTCATTTAATACCTACAGTGACCCTGTGAGGTAGTTAGTACCATCCTCACGGCAAAGACATTTCCCCACAATCGCACTGTCAGTAAACACTGAGGTCTGGAGTTAAGGCCGGGCCTGCCAGGCTCTCACTGCCCGGTCCTCCCCGCTCCGCTGCATGCTCTGGGGAGGAGGCGGTGTGGCTGTGGTTCAGCCAGCTTGCCGTGTTGGTCAACGGCCCTGTGCATCAGATCCTCATCTGAAGGCGAGAACGGCAGTAGTATCTATTTCCTAGGCGTGTTGTAAGAATGGACGTAATTAAGATCTATAAAGCACTCGGAGTAGTCTCTGGCATACAGCGACCAACCAATAAACGTCTGCTCTTGTTATTTTCTGATGAATGAGGACCCATTAATTTTCTCTTCCTCTCCTCTCCCTGTGTGGCTACTCAGCCAGGCTTGCACCAGGTCAGAAGGGCTGTCGTTCTACTAGAACGGTGATGTTTTCCTGGGATCTATCATCTTTGATCTGAATCCCACCACCCTCCTCAGTCTTGGGCAGGGAAGCAAATGCGAAGCTCGTGCTGGGAGAAGTGGGGATTTGTCCTCCTGCGCCTACCCTGCTTGGTGCTTTGGCCTGATCCTCGGGTGTCCACTGTTCTGTGTGTTACTTGGGCAGCACCCCTGTACCAGAGGGACCGAGCCTTGCAGAAAGCAGGGTGGTGAACAGCAGGCAGGAATGGTAGCAGCCATTCCCAGGACTCACTGGTTTGCCAGACAGCCCCAAACACACCCAAAAGTTCCCTGAGGCTCCAGATGTGGGACCCAGCTGGTTCAGGCTCCAGCGTGGCATGGGCCTATGGGTGTATTCTGGATGGAGACCAGAGAAGGGATGTTCCTCTGGCCCAGGTGCAGGATGGAGAGTAGTTAGGACAAAGGAGGGAAAGGTGTTCGAATCCGCTCTCTGATTCTGCAGGGATTGAAGTGGGTTCTCTCTGGAGATCTCAGTGAGTTGCCTTCGGTGGATGCAGACACTGAAGATGCTCAAAGCAAGGCTGCCCCTGCCCTTCTCATGCAGGAGTCTGCCTGGAGCAGGGCCCTGGAAGGGAAGCTGGATTTGGCTTCAAACAGTAACAGATGTTAGTACGAAGCATTGAGTCTTTAGTTTATAATAAGCACTGGGATGAATACTTCTTTGAAAATAATTGTTTCTTTTCTTTTCTTTTCTTTTCTTTTTTCTTGGAGAGGTTTTTGTTATAGGGTGTGTGGCTTGCCAGAAAGACAGAGAGAGACAGAGAGACAGAAAGCAAGAAATCACCCCCCAGGGGGGATGGCCATGCCACAATCCCTTCTCCTCCATTCTCCTCTCGGGATCTTGGGCATGCATGCACACGCACCCGATGTGAGTTTAAGCCACCAGTCCAGGACTCGAACCGCAGTCAGCTACATGGGAGTCCAGAGACATAGCCATTACGCCAACCACTAGCCTCAAGAATTGTTTGTTTTTACTTATAATTATTTTTAATTTGATCAGAGAGAGAGAGAGTGAAAGGGAGAAAGTAAGCCACCAGGTCGGGGACTAGAAGAACAGTTGGCCCCACGGGAGTCCAACACCTTAACCACCACACTATCTGTCCCTGGGCTGAAGACTTTTTTTTTTTTTTTTTCAGAGAGAGGTTTTTGCTATAGGGCGCGTACACTCACCAGACAGACAGAGAGAGACAGAGAGATAGAAAGTGAGAAATTACCCCCCGGGGGGATAGCCACGCCGCAATCCCTTCTCCTTCATTCTCCTCTTGGGATCTTGGGCACACACAAACACACACGCGCCCGGTGTGAGTTTAAGCTACCGGGTCCGGGACTCGAACCACGGTCAACTACGTGGGAGTCCAGCGACATAGCCATTACGCTAACTGCTCGTCCCCCTGGGCTGAAGACTTTACAAGCAGTAGCTCATTGAAACCCACAGCAATCCAGAGCAGTAGATTGGATCATTCTCCTTTTGCAGAATAGGACACCGAGGCTCAGAGAGGTCAAGTGACTTCCTCGGAGCCAGGATTGAAACCCGGTTTGATGTGGTGTGCCAGGCGCTTCTCATAGGTGATATCTTATTTGATATTACCTAATCCTTACAACAGCCGGGTGAGGTAAGCATGACTATTCCCATCGTAGAGCTGGGGGAACAATAGCCCAGAGAGGTTAAGTAACTCCCCAGGGCGGAGCTCAGCTGTGAGACAGGCCTGTCTGATTTTCTATCATAGCAGGCTGCCTTGGCGAGGGGGCAAGAGGAGAGAGCGACAGATAGAGACAGAGAGGAGGCTCCTGCAGCAAGCGAGCCATGACCGGATGTACCCAGAGCCCCTCATCTGACATGTGTCAGTACTTTTCCACCTTCCCAGCGCCCTCTCACTCATGCCCGCTCCCGCAGACCTCTCAGGGCTGGGGCTTGCCAGTCTGGATGGCACAGATGGTATCTGTAGGCTCGGGGAGCTTGCCAGGTGGAGGGTGGGGTGGAGAAGGGTTCCCACCCAAAGAGGGTTCCCCTGGTCCTGTGCAAAGAGCCGCCTCCCTGGTCCTGTGCGTGAGAAGGGAGCAGGGAGGAGAGGAGCCATCCCGGTGTGCGCCCAGAGGGCGGGGCGGGCCCGGCTTTCCTTGCCCGGAGTCAGAGAGGGCTGTCAGGCAGCTCTTAGTAACCAGAGTTTATCTCCCAGAATCACAGCTTCGTCTGAAAATCAACATTTTCCACCTCAAGTCCCTAACCCCTAGTCCTGCCTTAGGGTGGCTTTGGAGGCCAACCTCAGGGCTTGGGCGCTATTTCTCCATACCTGTTGAGTTCCCTTCCTGGTTACTAGGTCACATCTCATTTTCTGTCCCTCTTTGTGGGGACAGAAACTTACAGAGGACTCCTGGAAGCCATGGGTTTCCTCCCCTCCCAAGAACTGGTGAAGAAGGTGGATGTTAACATTCTCTGTTGGCAAATAAGGAAACAGAGGGTGGGACTGGCGAAGTGACCAGCAGTTAAGTGGCAGAGCTGGGACCTACTCAGGCCAGCTCGATGCCTCGCCTCCCCGATCACAGGTACTGGCTGGGTGCTGATCTGTCGTCTCCAGATCCACCTCGTTTCACTAACAGCCTCAGCCCTCGTCATCACAGTAGCCTCCTGGACCTCTGCTGCTCGTGTTCAGATGGGATGTCACGGTGTCCCTCCCGTCCCCTGCACTGCCACCGACACCCCCTTGGCTCCCAGCATCTCGTGGAGTCTCAGTTCACATCCTGTTTTGCTTTGCTTTCTTGGCCTCTCATCTTGTCCCCCACGTCTTCTATCTCCCCCAAGAAGTCATTGGCCTGGATTGCTGCAGGTTCTGGCCCTCCAGAGGATAGCACGCATCACACAGACCTGGGTTCGAGTCTCAGCTCTTCCAACAGGAGCTGTGTATCGGGTCAATCGCCTTCTTCGAGCCCCTGTAAAATAGGGAAATACCATCAACCTCATAGTGTTGGAGGACGGATTTGCTGAGCTCTCGAACGTGAAGTGCCTGGGGCAGCAAGTGTCTGAGTCGACACTCAGTAAACCTGAGCGGTCTCTGCTGCCAGTGTAACCATCGTGCAGCAGTCTTGGTTCTGGTGCCCGTTTCTCAGTCTGGCCCCAGGTTGCCTGTCCTGGGCTGTGTGTCCCCTGGGACACTCTGGAGACCTCTGGTTCCCTCCTCCAGGCAGCTGTTCTGCTCGAATTCCTCAGCAGCTGGCCTTCCTGGTGCCTGACTCAGCCCCTCACTAGAGCAAGAATAGGAAAGACAGAGGTCGGCAGGTGGCGTGGTGGTTTTAAGGTGCTGGATTCCCACATGACTGACCAGGGTTTGAGTCCCAGACCTGGCAGCTTGCTTTCCCATTTTCCCTCCCTGTCTCTCTCTCTGGTTAAATCATTAACAATAACAATCATAATAAAATGAAATAAAGAATTATTTTTTAAAAAGTTACATGAAATGTAAAAATGGAAAACTGCAGAAGGATTTTTAAAAAAAGAAAAAGAAGAAGAATAGGAAAGATAGTGCCAGGCTCAGTCCATGCCAGGTTAACTACTGGTAAGCCTCACTGTCCCTAAAAGGGGAGGTTTTGAAATATTGCACATAACTCAAAGTTTTGTAAGTGAAATCTGATTTTTCTCCATCAAGAATTCTTGTGTTTAAAGAAATATTAGCCTGACTTGTTTCCAAGAACAAAGGCTGCCTTCTTATAGACAGTTAGAGCCAAACATCACCTACAGGGCTTACTTCAAGTGAATTATGGAAGGAGTGGAGGTGGCTTCAAAAAGTTCATGGAAAATACTTAGTATGAAAAACCTATGCAAGGATTTCAAAAAAATTTTGCACCAAAATAAACTTATGCCTTTATTCTATTTTTCTACAAGCTTTTTGAAGTTGCCAAGTATGTTCATCTTGCTTGTTTTTCCTTGATGATGTTTCAAATAAAGTGTGTTAGCCTAACAAGGAATTTTTTTTTTAATTTGCCAGAGGTGTGCATGCACTTGCCAGAGAGAGATAAAGAGATTGACAGAGACAGAGAAAGGGAGAGGGAAGAAGCATTCCTCCACATACCATGGAGTACGGTCATGTCACAAGTCCTCCCCCGTTTCTTCCTCCTTTCAGGATTTTGGACATGCACACACTCATGCCTGGCATCCTTTTCAAGCCACCAGGCCAGGATTATAACCGCAGTCAGTCATGTGGGATCTGGTTTCTCCAACTACCAGGCCATGCGGTCAGCCCCTTGCAAGGAATTTTTTAAACTTAACCTAGGCCAACACCATGGGTGGGCTTAATTCACTTGAAAATGGGTTCTGCTGGGACCA
This sequence comes from Tupaia belangeri chinensis, assembly GCF_000334495.1. Lineage (NCBI taxonomy): Eukaryota > Metazoa > Chordata > Mammalia > Scandentia > Tupaiidae > Tupaia > Tupaia belangeri. The sequence goes on from NW_006159725.1 coordinate 167,137, forward strand.
GCAGTTGGCGTAATGGCTATGTTGTTGGACTCCTATGTAGTCAACTGTGGTTCGAGTCCCGGGCCCGGTGGCTTAAACTCATGCCTGGCGCATGTGCATGCATGCCCAAGATCCCAAAAGGAGAATGGAAGAGGAGAGATTGCAGTTTGGCCATCCCCCCCACCACCCCCCCAGGGAATGATTTCTCACGCTCTATCTCTCTCTGTCTTTCTGGCGAGTGCACATGCGCTTCAGCACAAACCTCTAAAATAAAAAGAAAGAAGGAAAGAAAAAGAAAGAAAGAAAGAAAGAGAGAGAGAGAGAGAGAGAGAGAGAGAGAGAAAGAAAGAAAGAAAGAAAGAAAGAAAGAAAGAAAGAAAGAAAGAAAGAAAGAAAGAAAGAAAGAAAGAAAGAGAGAGAGAAAGAGGACGATTCTGCAGGGCAAACAGGTGGTATGGGGGTTGGGTCACTGGACTCCAACATGGCTGACCATGGTTTGAGTCCTGGACCTGCCAGCTTGCTTTCTCACTTTCTCTGTGTGTGTCTTTGTCTCTCTCTCTATCTGATGAGCATACGTGCCCCATAGGAAATTTTTAAACATTGTAATACTATCAATAATTTTTTTTAAAAAAGGAAAATGGTTTTTACAGGTGCCTATGTAGCTGGTGAATGGTGGCTGGAATGCTTCAGCCCAGTCCTCGGGAGGGGGGTAAATGCCGATCCCCACAAGGGCCAGTGGTAAGGCCCCTGTGCTCTATTGCTGAACTGGGCCAAGAAGAGGCAGCTGAACTCGGAGTCTGAGGGTTAACACCACCCCATCTGGGAGGTGGACACAGTAAAGTTGCCCAAAGGCAAGGAGTCCCTTCCTAGGTCTCTGACTTGAACCAGAACCAACTTCCTTCCTGAGGTTTGGTGCTTCCCCTTATGGCTGGCCTGGCAGCACAGGGGAAGGCCACTTCCTGACACAGCCCATGTCCCTGAGGGATAGGATATGGGGAGTCAGCATCACAAGAGGCCTCCGGGCCCCCCTTTCTTCAGGTCACCCCGGGGGCTTGTGAGAAGCAAGGAGAATCATCTCTGGAAAGACGGTGGGTCCTGGACGCAGAGAAGGGTGGAGAAGTAGGCACCTCACCTGTGTTTGCCTGAGCCCTGGCACCGTCTCCCTCACTCTCTGCCTTCCCAAACTCAGCTCAGAGGTCTCGTTGCCAGGTGACCTCCCAGGACCACCCTGTCCACCTTCTGCACTTTAACGGCCTCCCTGTGTACATGTCTGTCTTCCCAGCAGGCCACGGACTATTCGAGGGAAGGGCCTCTGCAGTACTTACGGTACCTACCAAGCAGGCCTGGCACCCGGCAGACCTTGGCTGCGAGTTTCCTAAATCAGTGCACCTGTCACCTGCCCCCAATCCTCCCTCCTGGGGCTGTGGTCACCCATCTCCTCTGCTCCTTATCCTACTGCTTCCAGCCAGTGACCCTCAAAACCTCACTCCTGTTCCCAGGAAGGGGAGCCTGTTGGGTTTATGCAAATAGAGTGTGAAATTGGCTCTGGGAAATGTTTTCTGACCTCACTACTTGCTGGCCGGGCCCCGGAGCTGTTTGCTGAGGCGTCTTTGCTGTTGGCTCAGTGGGTGCTGGGTGCTGGGTGCTGGGGCCTAGCTCCTAGGCACCCAGGCTCTGTGTTTTGATCTCTGATAACCCAGTTTGAGGTTGGTTAGTCATTTCTGCTAACTGTCCACTCCAGAACACAGTTTCTTATAAATGCCCCTTAGGACGTAACACGGCTGTCCTAGGGCTGCCTTCTCAGGTCATTTTTTTTTTTAAGAATTCCTTAACTTTATTTTATTTATTTATTTATTTGTTTTAATTTGACCAGAGAGGGACAAGGTGTGTGTGAGAGAGAGAGAGAGAGAGAAAGAGAAGAAAGCACATCGTCAGGTCTGGGACTCGAGCCATAGTCAGCCATGTAGGAGTCCAGTACCCTTAACCACCACGCCACCTGCAGGCCCATCTCAGGCCAGTTTAGTGGGAAACAGCATAGTCAAGAGCATCCAGGCACATCTGATGTCATCATGACTTTGTTTTTTGGAAACCATAGAGCCAATTTGGGTTGTGCCTCTAACCCTGGGACATGCCTAAGACGTACAGGCTCTTAGGACTACAGGGTCCTCGAGGTCTTCTGTCCCTGTCCTCAGCAGCGCCCCACAGAGCTCCGCCATCCTGCCACAAGTTTTTCCTCTTCCTCCTTGATCCCGTGTGTTGATACATTTATTTATTCATAATATGATGTCTTACGGCTCCGTTTTCACCTTACGCAGTGAAATTTGAAAAGGAGAAAGTGTAATGCATTTTTATAAAGCTAAATTTATTCCACTTTTTTAATTCAAGATTTTTGCATTTTTGGGGAGTGTTGAAATATTTCTTGTAGGTAACGAAGTGAGGGTCAGAGTAGATAATGCTAGTGACGTTTGTGTTCTCATTTGGGACCAGCTGCGCGGTGCAGCCGGGATGCACTTCTCAAGGGAAGCTGCCCGGGCTGGGTCAGCCTGAAACATGCCAGGTGTATCTGTGAGTGCCCAAGACCCATTGGCTTGGAGGACGAGAGGAAGGGGTCACGGCAGGACCAGACCTGGTGAAGGGTGACCTCTCTCTTGCTCATGTGCACAAACGTGCTCTGTCATAAATAAAGAAAAATATTTTTAAATATTCTTAGTTGGCAAAATAAAACAACTGTAGAAACTCTTTTTTTTAAAAAAATAGTTATTTACTTAATTCCATATGTTATTATTATTATCTTTCATTTGATCAGACAGAGACAGAGAGAGAAAGGGAAAGTGAGAAAGCAAGCTACCAGGTCCAGGTCTCGAACTGCATTCGGCCATGTGAGAATCCATCACCTCTAACCACCACACCACCCAGTGGCCACAGCTGTATAAACCCTTAAAAACTCTTAAAAAAACAAAAACAAAAAACGAAAACCACAGGCTGAGGCCAGCAGGTGGCATGGTGGTTAAGGCACTAGATTCCTACATGGTCAACCATGGTTTGAGTCTCGGACTTGGTGACTGGCTTTGTCGCTTTCTCTCTCTCTCTCTGGTGAGCATGAGAAAACTTAAAAATACATACATAAATAAGTAAAATGAATTTTCAAAAACCTTGTTAAAAATTCACAGGCCAGCTAGATCCCACATGACTCAGTGTGTGAATGGCATTCTGGACCCGTAGCTTGAGAAAAATGTCAGAGGTCGTTCTGGACCTGTAGCTTGAGAAAAATGTCAGGGGTGTGTGTGTGTGTGCGCATGCGTGCCCCAGATCCCAAGAGCAAAATGGAGAAGGGATTGGGGCGTGACCATTCCTCCCTGAGGGCGCTTTCTCGCTTTCTCTCTCTCCTTTCCTCTCTCTCTGTCTCTCTCCAGCCAGCACACACACCCTATAGTAAAAATTACAAAAAGAAAAAATTTTCACCAAACATGAACTTCCAAAACCGAGGGATCGATGGTTCCCACACAACCTCTAAACATGGACTTTACGCAAACAGCCTTGTCAGACGGCCTGTGGCCCGCATCTCTGCCAAGGCTCTCCCAGGATGTTGAACATGCTCCCTCCCTGGAGCAGCCTCCTCGGAGTGGAGCAGATTGAAACATTAGGCTGTTCTTTCTCCAGGGAGGCCCCCAGCGCCTCCCTGGGGTTGTTACTTTCCCTGCCTCAGCTCCAGGGACTTCTGGGGACAGAGTCGTGCCCCATCACATGATGACCCTCCAGTATTTGAGAAGAGTCACCACCCCCAAGTCTTCCTCCTTTTAGTGTAAATATCCTGAGTCCCATAAATAATTCTCCGTGCTACGCTGCTGATTACCTTCCGCAAGACGATTAAACACCTAGTGCAGGACTACGTTTTTGTCGTAAAAATTTCATAAGAGAGGTAAACCAGAAGACTTTTTACCCTTGTTCCGTCTTAAGTCCTCTTCCAATAGTACATATATGTTTATAAGACTTTTTCTCTGGATGTGGTAAAAACGGAAATGTGTACATTTTCATGTCTTTTTAAAATGTGCATAGCGTGGGGCCGGCAGGTGGCATGGTGGTTAGAGGTGCTGGACTCCCACATGGCCAACCACAGTTTGAGTCTTGGACCTGGCGGCTTGCTTTCTCATTTTCCCCTTCTCTCTCTCTTTCTGTCTCTCTCTGATCAAATTAGAAATAATAACAAATGAAATTAAATAAATAAATATATGTTTTTAAATGTACATAGAGGGGAGCCAGCAGATGGCATAATGGATACATCGCTGGACTCGCAAGTAGTTGACTGCAGTTCAAGTCCCAGACCCAGTGGCTTAAAATTCACACTGGGCACGTGTGTGTGTGTGTGTCCCCAAGATCCCAATAGAAGAATGGTGGAGAAGGGATTGTGGTGTGGGCATCCCCTCTCAGGGGCTGATTTCTCGCTTTCTGTCTCTCTGTCTCTCCAGCGAACACACATGCCCGATACTGATTTCTCGCTTTCTGTCTCTCTGTCTCTGCAGCCAACCCCAAGGCCCAATAGCAAAAATCTCTGTCTAAAAAAAAAAAAAGAAAAAAAAAAAAGTGCAAAGAGGAGGGCAGATGGTGGGACAGCGGTAGAACATCATGCTCTGAGAAGCTGATTACACAGAAGGTTCTAGGTTTGCATCCAGAGACCTCCCTGAGTGTGCCTCTGATCTGGGCTGGCTGAGGCAGGGGGCAGATCACAGCGCCAAGACCCTGGTAGGGGTCCTGTCTCTCTCTTCTGCCTGTCTTCTCCTCTCTCTGTCTCTCTCAGTCACAGAAGAAATAAATACACTTTTTAAAAAAATCCACATACAGGGCTGGCCTCACAGCCTAGTGGTTAAGGGAGTAGACTCCCACATGACCTATCACGGTTCGAATCCTGGCCTGGGTGGCTTGAAAAACACACCAGGTACGTGTATGTGCCCCAGGTCCCCACAGGATGGAGGAATGGAGCGGAGAGGACTGCAGTGTGACCACACCACTCTGGGAGTGCTCGCTTTCCCTCCCTCCCTCTCCCTCTCTCTCTGGCAAGTGCCAAGTGCCCTCCGGCAATAAAAATAAACAAACAGAAAACGCACACACACGCGTGTAAATTATGCTGCATGTATTCTTTTGCAAACTTTCTGTTTAAATTTAAAAACAAGATTTATAGTTGTCTCCTGATAGTGTCCAGTTTTGACTTTCATTAATGACCACATATAGTCCCCTGTTTTAATATAACTTTAACTTTCCGTTTCCGTATTGTGGCTACTGGTTGCTTCAAATTCGTTTATTTATTTTTTGGAAGTTTTTGTGATAGGGTGCATGCACAGAGAGACAGAGAGACAGAAAGCAAGAAATCACCCCCCAAGGGGTTGGCCACTCAGCAACCCCTTCTCCTCCACTCTCCTCTCGGGATTTGGGGCATGCACACACACACACACACACGCCTGGCATGAGTTCCAAGCCTCTGGGACTTGAACTGTGGTCACTCATGTGGGAGTCCTGTGCCTTAATCACTACGCCACCTGCTGGCTCCTGTTTGCTTATTAATTATTATTATTATTATTATCATCATCATTTTCATTCCACTGCTGTGATGACCTCCTTGAGCTTGTTTGTGTCTTATTGCCTTTGATCTTCCAATCACTTTTTTCTTTTTTCAAAAATTTTTGTCAGAGAGCACATGTGCTTTGCCAGAGAGAAAGAGAGAAGGCACCTTTCATGGTGGTCGGTCACACCGCAGTCTTTTCTCCTCTAATTCTCTCTCCTTTGGGGAATTGGGGCATGCAGGAACATGCCCTAGCAGGATTTTTAAGCTCCTGGGTCTGGGACTCAAACCAAGCAGTTAGCCACATGGAATCCAGCCACCTTCACAGCCACAGCCCTGACTGGCCTTTTTTTTTTTTTTAAATTATTTTATTTATTGTTATTAGTTTTCAATTTGACCAGTGAGAGAGAACGAAAGAGAAAAAGTGAGAAAGCAAGGCAAGCCTCCAGGTCCAGGACTCGAACCATAGTCAGCCAGGTGTGAGTCCAGTACCTTAGCTACCATGCTGCTTCCCGGCCCCCCCAATCACCCTTTTAACTATGACATCTGCAAGCCCAGAACACCCTATACTCTGACTCGGCCAGAGCAGTGCCACCGTTCTGTCCATTCTCCATGGATTCATCCCACGTCTTACTGAGCGGAAGTATTTCTTTTTCTTTTTCTTTTTCTTTTTTTTCTTTTCTTTCTTTCTTTCTTTTTTTTTTTTTTGAGAGATTTTCGCTACAGGGCGCGTGCGCTCACCAGACAGACAGAGAGAGACAGAGAGACAGAAGGCGAGAAATCCCCCCCCAGGGGGGATGGCCATGCCGCAATCCCTTCTCTTCCATTCTCCTCTCAGGATCTTGGGCACGCACGCACACGTGCCCAGCGTGAGTTTTAAGCCACCGGGTCCGGGACGCGAACCGCGGTCGACTACATGGGAGTCCAGCGACACAGCCGTTACACTAACTGCTGGTTCCCAGGGGAAGTATTTCCTTATCAGGCCCTGCTTTCCAGTCCTGTGAGCCACTACTAAGGCCTGCCTGAGGGAAGGAGCGCCCCCAAGTTGGGGAGCCTACTTCAGTTCAGATACGCCCCTTCTGCTAGGACAGCCCGTCCTACAGGTGTTTTTAAACTTTGTCAGAACGTCCACTCGCATGCTCTTCGAGTCGGTCACTCGCTCGCAAGTCTTTTCAATATACACTGTTGTCTCAGCTTGTTCAGTTAATGCTTGTATTTGAAGTAAAGGATTTTTACTTTTGCTCCTGTTTGGTCTTAGGACTCTTCCCTTCCTATCCTATGCTTGAGCTTTTAAAAAAAAATCTTGAGGAACCAGCAGTTAGCGTAATGGCTATGTCACTGGACTCCCATGTAGTTGACGGCGGTTCGCGTCCCGGACCCGGTGGCTTAAAACTCAGGCCAGGTGCATGTGCGTGCGTGCCCAAGATCCCGAGAGGAGAATGGAGGAGAAGGGATTGCGATGTGGCCATCCCCCCTGGGGGGTGATTTCTCGCTTTCTGTCTCTCTGTCTCTCTCTGTCTGTCTGGCGAGCGCATGCGCCCTATAGCAAAAACCTCTCAAAAAACAAAAAAAAAAATCTTGATATCTTTGTGCAAAGTCCTAGCTGGCCCTGCCCCGTGTACAGAGATTGAATGAGTACAAGGGCTAGGAGCCACCGCTAACGCTCGACAAGGCTCAAGCATGCTGGAGCTGTCCCTCCGTGATGACAGTGAGCCATTAACACCATCTCAGCCAGGACGACCCCGTCTTGGCCTCTGGGGAGAATGCGTCCATGTAGACATATACATACAGACATATATTTGCACGTGCAGTTCAGTGAGAGCGGCTGTACGGGTCCCCCACTCTAGGGAACAACGTATGGGAGGACATGAACCCGGTTTGGCCTGACTTTGTAAGTTACATGACATAATGGGGAAAAGGTTGATCTGAGATCCAGTCAGTCCTAGTTCAAATCCCAGCTCTGCCACTTCCCAGGTCTATGGCTTTTGGCAAATCCTTGACCTTCTTTGAGACCCAGTTCCTACATTTCAGAATTGTTGAGTGTATTATTTACACATGTATTACAAAGTGGCAAGGATCTGCTGGTTCATGCCAGGCAGACCATAGTGAGCAAGACAGACCTCCCAGGGAGTAAGTGTGCAAAATCATTATCTCTATATAGTTTTCAGGACGAAAATAAGGAAAGCTCTCCCCACAACAGGCCTTATAGACACTTATCCTAACACTTAAGACTTGGGTACATATCAGAGATCATTTCCCTTTTATTAGGTTGTCAGAAAAGCCATGATGCCTTTTTGTGTAGAAAAATACATCATGACTTTCCAATAACCTAACATAATTAGTAGGGAAACTGATGTATGCTTTTAGAGAGCCCCACAGCCCAAGTGTACTTAGCCAAAAAGATAAACTTAGGCTGCTCCCCACCTTAGAGAATCTGGTCTCAGCGGGGGGACCAGCAGTTGGTGTAATGGCTATGTCACTTGACTCCCATGTAGTCGACCACGGTTCGAGTCCTGGACCCGCTGGCTTAAACTCACGCCAGGCACATGTGCAGGCGTACCCAAGATCCCGCAAGGAGAATGGAGAAGGGATTGCAGCGTGGCCATCACCCTGGGGGGTGATTTCTCACTTCCTGTCTCTCTGTCTCTCTCTGTCTTTCTGGCGAGTGCACGTGCCCTACAGCAAAAACCTCTCCAAAAAATAGAAAGAAAGGAAGAAAGAAAGAAAGAATCAGAGAGAAAGAAAGAAAGAGAGAAGAAAGAAAGAAAGAAAGAAAGAAAGAAAGAAAGAAAGAAAGAAAGAAAGAAAGAAAGAAAGAAAGAAAGAGAGAAAGAAAGAGAGAGAAAGAAAAAAAAGAAAGAATTTGGCTTCAGTCAAATTCGGTTCGGCCAGCCATGGTGCCTAGGGCCCTCATCAATTGAAATGGAGGACAATCCAAGTTGGACTCCCGTGTTAGAGAGCTGCACAGACTGCTGTACTACCTCCCTTGTCTAGAGAACCAGCTGGCTCCCCTGTTCAGAATCTAGCTGAGTAAGAAGGTTGCAAAATAATGGGGCCAGCAAGTAGCATGGTGGTTAAGGTGCTGGATTCCCACTTAGCCAACCACGGTTCGAATCCCAGACCCACTGGCTTAAAGTTCATGCTGGGCACCTGTGCATGCGTGCCCAAAATCCCAAGAGAAGAAAGGAGGAGAAGGGAATGCAGTGTGACCCTCACCCCCTACCCCCATGAAGGGGGGAGGGAGTGATTCTCACTTTCCCTCTCACAGTCTCTCTCTAGCCAGCAAGCATGTCCTATGGCAAAAGACAAAAAAACAAAAGGTTGCAAAAGGAGACCTCAAGCCAGGCCCTTTCTTAGAGCCTTAAACTTTTATTTTAGAAACAGCTGTGATGAGCTTAATGATTTTTATTCCAGCCCTTAGCAAATAAAAGCTGCAAATCCTGGAAGCGAGCAGACCAATAGCAGCAGAGAAAAACCTAATTGTGAGGAAGAAGGCAAAAAAAAAAAGACCCGAGCAGAGCTCAGAGCTGCAAAAATCAGTCAATAAAATAAAATTTAAAAGTCGGCTGAGGCCAGATAGTGCCTCTGCTAACAGAGGTCAAACCCTTCCTTGTCCATGAGGTATGACTGGTTTTGGAAGGGGTTCGAAATTACCACTCTGAGTCACCGACGGGATTATCTTTCAAGGACTCTTTAAGAGAAAACAGGGATGTCTATAAAACCTTTTAGCAAGATCTCTGTTCCAAAAGAAACCAAACGCTATCTCTCCAAAACTGAAACAAAAGGCTTTGCGGCTTCAAGGAATAGAGTTCAGCGACTTTAAAAATCCTCTTATTTAAAAAGGCTTCCTCAGGAAATCCTGCGTGTTTGAAAGGCATTGTCGAATTTTAAATCAGGTAACTTGGGTTCAAATCACAACTCTCCTGCGAGCCAGCCACGTGCCCTGGACAAATCTAACTGCCATGAACTTGATTGTTTTCATTTATAAAACAGGAATAATAGTACTTGCCTTTCAATCTCTTGGGAGTATTTGGAAATCAGTGGAAGTGATATGTTTCAAAGTGCTTTGTCAACTGTAGAACACCGTGGAAATGTGCAGAGGAGGTCTGTAGGCCACATCCCAGGGGCGGCCTGCCGGGAGACAGGCACTCCAGACGTGAGATGAGGGGATGGAGTCCCGGTTGTCGTTTAAATACATGTTTGTGCATATACTCTGTATGGGAGGGGCGGAGGAGTTCAAAGAGGTGGTGGAAAATGAGTATTATGACAAACAGCCGCATGGACGGCAAACGCGTTTTAGACCAAAGTAAATTTTACTCTAGGAACTCTTGTCCCATGAACACTTTGAAGTCTCCTCATACAGTTACCTGCATATAGACGTATATATGCTTATTTAGCCAATGTGCCTTTAGACCCATCCAGACAGTCTCTCCATCAGGCAAGGGAGGAAATTATCCAACTAGCTTTAACATTTTGTAAACCGTAATGTTCTATAGAGATAGATGAAATTTTGAATGTTCAACTGTTTTCCCATCATTTTTTAAAAGAATTATTTGTAGGAACCAGCAGTTAGCATAATGGCTATGTTGCTGGACTCCCATGTAGTGGACCGCGGTTCGAGTCCCAGACCCGGTGGCTTAAACTCATGCTGGGCACATGTGCGTGCGTGCCGAAGCTCCCAAGAGGAGAATGGAGGAGAAGGGATTGTGGTGTGACCATCCCCCATGGGGGTGATTTCTCGCTTTCTGTCTCTCTGTCTCTCTCTGTCTGTCTGCTGAGTGCATGTGCCCTATAGCAAAAACCTCTCCAAAAAAAATTATTTTTATTCAACTTTATTTATTATTATTATTATTATTTTAGCTTGAGAGACAAAGAGAGAGGGAAAGTGAGAAAGCAAGCCACCAGGTCTGGGACTCGAACAATGGTCTAGTAGAATTCTATGGGAGTCTAGTGCCCTCAACCACCATGCCAGCTGCCACCGCTCCCATCCCCCACTCCCCCGTGGGGGTACATGTGTTCATCACAGAGGGTCAGAGAGACAGAGAGAGAGAGAGGGAGAAAGCACCCTCAACGGGGGCATGGTCATGCCATAATCTCGTCTTCTCTGTTTCTCCATGCTGTTGGGATTGTGGACATGCACACCCATATAGCCAGAATGTTTTCAAGCCTCCAGGGCCAGGATTCAAATTGTGGTCGGTCATGTGAGCTCTGGCTCCCTTAAAACTAGGCCACAGGATCAGGTCACTTACTGTTTTCAATTTTAACTCTTTTCTAATTCAAACTTAATCGTTATTTTTCAGAAATGAAACATTGCAGAAATATATGACTTAGAAAGTGAACACTTGGTAGGGCTGGCTTGATGGTGCAGCAGTAGGGATGGCTCAGACAATGCTGGGTCAATATGGAAGACTGACGGCTCTGTTTCCCAGTCAACCTGTACACACCAGGTCTACAAGCCCAGTATCCTGGCTGGCTGGGAAGACTGGGGAGGGATCACGGTGTGAGATCCTATTGAGGGTACGTTTTTCTCTCTCATTTTCTCATTCTTATGGAAAAAAGAAATCCTTTTTTAAAAGTAAGTACCTTGGGACCAGCAAGTGGCAAGGTGGTTAAGAGTGCTGGACTCCCACATGGCCGACCACTGTTTCTGCCCCTTGCTTTCTCTCTCTCTCTCTCTCTCTTACTCTGTCCCTCTCTGGTCAAATTAAAAAAATAAATAAATAAAGTTAAATTAAATAATTTTTTTAAAAAAGTAAGTACCTTCTAGGGCCCAGCAAGTGGCATAGTGGTTAGGGTACTTGACTCACATATGGCCAACCACTGTTCGAGTGTCAGACCTGGAGTGGCTTGCTGTCTTGCTTTCCTTCTTTCTCTGTCTCGTGAGTGCACATGCCCTATAGCAAATTAAAATAATAATAATAATAATAAATAAAATTAAATAAATAATTATTTTAAATACTTTTTTTTAATTAAAAAAGTACCTTCTAGAACCCCAAATGCCCTCCATTCAATCGCCTGCTCACAATTTGGCTCAGATTCCTTCAGATGTTTCCTACGTTGGTTTTTTTCTGTCCTATAGGCATTCAATAGAGAATTCCTGAAATAAGTCTTTTGTTATAAAAGATAAAACTTTGGGGTTGCAAACTATGCTATATATCCTTCGAGCGCTCCATCCTCTCTCCCGGGTTCCAT
>NW_006159725.1:178877-189623 GCF_000334495.1 Tupaia belangeri chinensis
TCAGGTACCCCCTCTTTGGTTCTCACCTGGACTGCGACAGTGAGCAGCTTTTGAACTTGATGCCCTGCTTACAGCTGTTCAGCTGCACTCTGCAAATCTGCGTTCCACCCCGCTGCTGGGTGGTTGAACCAAGACTAAAGTCTTGCCCCGTCACTCCTGTTTAATCTAGTTACACCCTGGCCTCAGAGTCCATTCTAAACCCCTCTGCACTGGACACATGTCCTCCGTCCTCATCTCCTGATGGCTTGTCTGTGCCTCTCCCACCCACACAGCAACCATCTGGAACTGCTTGTAGTTTCTGGCCAGAAAGCCCTGCTTCACCCTCCGTGGCTTTGGACAAACGTGCTCCCACTCCCTGGGATGCCCTTCATTGCCTTCTGTGCCTGGTGAGCACGTTGTCCTTCAGGGCTACTCAGGAGGACTTTTCCTCTGGGAGCCTCCCTGTCTCATTCCTCTTTCTCTAGCAAAAGGGAATGTCTTCCTCCCTGTCCTTCCCCAGCAGGGAATCCCAACCTTTTCCCTGCTGCCCCTTACCTCCATCCAACTGGCAGGAGCATTGCATTGTAGGAGATGAATCTGGGACCTGCGCGTCCTCCTAGTTCATCTGGGTTTACCTGAATAAGTGCATTATTAATAGATGTTTGTTGAATTAAACTGAAGTTGGAAGGGGACCTTTATGTGACAGGGAATCTGTGTCTAGCACATGCCACATGGAAGACCACCTACTTACTCCACTACAATCCAAGTTGTCTGGGGGAGAGGGGCTCGCTTTATTTGGGGTGCCCAAAGAGAACAAGAGACCTCAGCTTTACCGGAAGACTATTCTAAAAGATGAACATTGCCTCGGGACCAGCAGTTAGCATAGTGGCTATGTCGCTGGACTCCCATGCAGTCAACTGCAGTTTGAGTCCCAGACCTGGTGACTTAAACTCACGCCAGGCGCATGTGTGTGCATGCCCAAGATCCCTAGAGGAGAATGGAGAAGAAGGGATTGCAGTGTGGCCATCTCCCTGGAGGGTGATTTCTCGCTTTCTGTCTCTGTCTCTCTCTGTCATTCTGGCGAGCACACGTGCCCTATAGCAAAAACAAAACAAAACAAAACAAAATTCTCAAAAAAAAATTAAAAGATGAGCATTGCCTCAAATTAAAAAATAATATAATAAATAGTAAATGGAATTAAATAAATAATTCTTTAATAAAGAGGTTGGCAGGGGGTGTGAAGGTTAAAGTCACTGGATTCTCATATGGTCGACCACGGTTCATGTCCTGGATCTGGTGGCTTGCTTTCTTACTTTCCCTTTCTCTTTATGTCCCTGTCTGGTCACATTAAATAATAATAATAATAACTAACAAGTAGAATTAAATAAAAAATTCTTAAAAAAAAAAAAAGATGAACAGTGCCAGGGAAATCTGTTTACTTTCATTTATCCAATGCTTAGACTTTTAGGGGCAAACATTCAAATCACAGGCTCATGTATCCATTCAGATTTGTTGGAAACTTCACTTTCAATAACTATTTAGGCCACAGATATGTAGAAAAGTCCCAGACTGCACTCGTGACAATGTTTACCCCAACCTCACACCGTACAGAGAACAGTTCCGTGCACAGAGGATGTGGGAGTCAGCAAACACATCTCAGGAGCTCCCAGAGACTCAGACACTCTGGACGGGAGGCCCAAGGAGCAGCCTCACATGTTGGCACAGGCAGAAGGGGCAGTGGGTCTGGAGGCCAGAGAGTCCAGTCGACCGCCAGGACCACCAGGCTCTGCTCCTCCTCGCTGTGTGATGTTTGGCATGGTGCTTGATTTCTCTGAGCCTTGGTTCCCACACTGGTAGAAATGGTTGATGAGATGACTTCCCTCACTGAATTGTGAAGAAATGGCGATACACTGGAAAGTGTTTAGAATCTCTAAAGTGCTAGCCATACCATCTTTTCTCCTCCTTCAGGGATGTTCACGGAGCTAATTTGTGTATGCATCCCACCAGTAGCTGGTGGCTGCACCCTGTGTGCTGAAGAGTGTTCATGCAGAGGAGAAAGAGAGGGGCCAGCAGGTGGCATGGTGGTTAAGGTGGTAGACTCCCACACGGGTGACCGCGGTTCAAGTCCCAGACTACACTTCATTTTAGTAATTTCATTTGGAGCTTCAGAGTAAAACACACTCTGGGATGAAGATTCCTGGGAGACCTATGCCTTCTCCTCTCTCTCTCTCTCTTTTAAACAATTATTTTATTTATTTATTTATTTTTGTTTTTTAAATTTGCTATAGAGCCCATGTGCTCACCAAAGAGAAAGAGAGAGAGGGAAAGTGAGAAAGCAAGCTGCCAGGTCTGGGATTCGAACCAAGGTCACCCATGTGAGAGTCTAGCACCTTAACCACCACACCACCTGCTAGCCCCTCTCTTTCTCCTCTGTATGAACATTCTTCCCCTTCACGAGGGAGAGAAAGAGCAAATAGTAAGCCCTAATCATGTGTGTGTGAGAGATCCCCAGAAACTGGTTCTGAAACCAAGGACGCAATGAAACCGTATCAGGAAGATACTTAAACTGGATCTGACCCTCGCCCCCTGTAGAAACTGGGAGCTCTGAGTGGGGGCCTTTCTTTCTACTGATGAAATCTTGTTGAGCCAAGAGATTAGGGCTTGTGCTGAGTTCTGACAGGAAGCAGAGCAGTAAGCACCTCAGTGTGACAGACAGGGACAGACGAGCCGTGGTGTGGCGGAGTGGCCAGGACTGGCTAAGCAGTTGGGACCCCTGTCCTGACCAGCCTTGCCTTGGTCTCCACATCTAGGGGGCTACAGCTTTTGCCACGTTTCTTCGGGCCAGTTCCTTTCTTCCTACGGGCTTCAAGAGGCGAAGCTACACGACTACCAGGTTCTTTCCACCTTCCTTTCCAGTTCTAATGATGCGTGTGTGTGTGTGTGTGTGTTGGGGGATCTGCACTGTCTGAATATCCGCCCTGGCCCTGGCACCACCTGCACCAGGCCTCCTTGAAGACTCTCTAGCTGCAACTCCGTCATGTACATGCGCGTCCAGAGTGCGTGGAAGAGCTGTGGAGTCAGGCAGAAGGGGTTGAAACCTCCCCTCTATTATGGACTAGCAGTGTGACTTCAAGTAAGTAAGTTTCTTAACATCTTCAGGCTTTAGTCTTTTCATCTGTAAAATGGGTCTAGTAATATAATAAGCACATTCACATACTTACAAGCCTACTCCCACTCCCTTTTCCATGCATTATAAGTGTCTTAAGTAGAATCCATCTCGTCTCTCTCCCCTTTGGCGGATGAATAATCCAGACCTAGGGAGATGAGAGAAATAACTTGGCATGTGTGTGGGGGGCAGGGGGTTCTGGAAAACATTCATGGAACATGCATATTACGGCAGAACGATGCACGGATTTCAAAATGTGTTGCGCCAACACAAACTCACATTTCAATCCCATTTTCCATGAACTTCTTGACGCTCCCTTATGATTGTACTTGATCATGCAACTAGTTAGAAGCAGGGCTGGGTCGCCAAGTCAGGTCTGATTGGTTCTGAGCTTTGTGCTTGTTTTGCGATGGCTTTTATTATTTTTTTCTTAATTATTTTACTTAACTTTATTTTAATTTGACCAGAGAGGAACAGGGAAAGACTTGGGCACACACGCACATGCACCTGGCGTGAAAGAAAGCCACCAGGTCCTGGACTTGAACCACGGTCGGCTACAGGGGAGTCCATTGCCCTTAACCACCATGCTACCTGCTGGCCCTTTTTTGTTTTTGTTTTGTTTTGTTTGTTTTTTATCATCTCCAGCCCTGACAGGGACAGCAGAGGTCTAAGTAAAAGATCAGCGTGGTGACAGGCTGCATTCAGACAGGAAGCTCCTCTAGAATAGCCACCAAGCTTGGAAACGGGCCTCTGGGTTTGATGCTCAGTATTTCTTCACCCCCACTGCCCCCGTACCTCCTGGCCTCTCACTGATTTGGGGGTAGAACGGCCTCTGTGGGGCAAGTCAAGGATACCACGTGGTGGTCCTCCCTAGCCAAAGGAGCGAAGAGGGTATCTCTGTCCTTCTGTCTCCTAGGTCACATTGGAGACAGAAGGGGATTGGGGTGCTAAAGACAACTCCCATCCGGTGGCTCCCAGCTAGAGGGGACTCCGCCGGGGTCTCAGGATGGCTGTGCACCAGGGCCATGGCTGACAGTGCTCACGCGCAGGACACCAGGAGATATGCGTGGGGGGGCTCAAGCCTGAATTCAGGGGCTTAGACCCTGAAAGGAGAAGAAAACTTTATTGGATTTACATTGACGGGGCTTTTCATGCTGTGTCAGCACTAGCAACGCTGCGTCCTGAGAACTGAAGCCAAAGCGCTAGACCCCATGACGGGGAAGCTCGCTGCGTTTCCGGGGAGGAGCCCTCAGGAAAGACAAGGGCGTAGCAACTCTGAGTGGCTCCAGCCTCCTAAATGTGGCTTTGAAGGGCCCCATGACTCCCCTCGTCATCCTCTTCTACGTAGATGTGCGACGCTCTCTGGGGACAGTCCCCATTGGCTCAGCAAAGTTTTATCTCGGCTGCTCTGTCACAGTCCAAGGCAGAGATTGAAGGAGGCCATCTCCCCAGGCACTTCCTAGAGGGACTAAGGAGGTGGGAGCCTTGGGCTTTTTGAGAGCGGCCAAGAGCCAGAGCGAAAGGAGAGTCCCCTAGACAAAAAAAAAAAAATAGTCAACACCTTTTGGGGCACTTGCAGCCCCGTCCACCTGAGACAAGTTACCTGCCTGTCCCATCCTGCCACTCAGAATTTATTTTTAGAATGTTTCCAGGAGGAACGCATTCGCCAACCTTTATAGATCAGTTACAAAACAGAAACTCTTCCTACTGCTAGGGAGAAGTGTAGAAGGGGGGGGGAAATCTTGCCTGTAATTGAAGGCAGGTTGGGAGACGTCCACGCTTTGAAACGCTCCTTCTTGTGAAATGTTTATGAAACACTTTCCACAAACGAGTTATGCAACTGGGACAACAGCTTTGATCATTTTCATCACCAGTGATATGTTCATTAATGTTGGGCTGCTTTCTCCTGGAGAAGGCCATGTGAAAATGTCATGGGGAGGGGACATCGCATGAGTACCCTAACTCACCAGGCTCCATCCCATGACCCCCCAAGCAGCCAGTCCCTAAGGAGCTTCAAGCAAGCCAGAACGTCACCTTTCCTGTCGTCCATGGTCTGCGCTCTCTTCTGTCCCTGGAACGTTCTAGCATTGTCTAGTAGAGAGAACACAGGGGAGGGTCAGGAGGTCACACTCTTGGAGTTTCGCCCGGAAGCATCTTGCTGTTTAACTTGATACCCATCTCAGAAGCTCTCTGGGCTTCTGTGAGTTGAAAGGGAAAACTCTTGTCTTCACAACTTCTGGCTAGGAGGGACAGCCAAGTAGGGTTGTAGAAAGGGCTTTCACCTCCCAAGAAGGGGCTGCCTCTCTCCTTCCAGACTGAGGCTACTGCCTTCTGCAGTGAGTGAGGTCAAGGAGTTCACTGGGATTAGAAAAGAGAGTCACCCATAATACCTCCTTACCTCCCTGGTCACTGCCCAAGACGCGGTGTAATACCTTTGCGTAGCACGGTGGGTGGAGAAGAGCCTAAACTAACAAACCTTGTCTGATGGGTGGACAAGATGCTCAGTGGGGGTGACAAGACAAACACTCCGTGGTGGCCTCTGTCCCCAAGGATTAGTCCATCCCAAGAAGAGCCTGGAGAAATATTCCGCTTGCGTGAGAAGAGCCTTCGAGGAGACCCTGGAGTTGATTATGATTCCAGGCAGGCTGTGGGTTTGGTTAGGTTTTCACAAGTATGGGGGAAATTGGGTTTTCATCCAATTCGCCCCGGGTTCTCACATTAGAAGTCAATGGGATTCAACAGAAATCTCTATCTCATCTTCTAGATCCACAGCCAACACCCAGTTGCCTGGAAGGGTTCCAACCTTTTCCACTCGACAGCTGTACAAAGGGATTTTTTAGATTGGGGAGGACTTTATTTCTTCATTTCTCGCTGCCCGAGTCCCCAAGGGCATCCGAAGAGTGTACTGGAGGCAACCAGGGCTGTCAAGGTCTCTTGTCCCCTGCCCCTCTCCCTCTGCTCTTTCTGGGATGCACTGACCAAGGCTTGCCATGGAGAACGGAGTCACCTTTGTCGTCTTTAGTTTGGTTTAGGATTGTCTTCTTTGGGGGTTACTGTCCATACCCCCTGAGGGATGATATTAGACCTAAGGGGTGCTGAATTATGAAAAAAGAAAGGGCAGTCAAGCAAAACAAACAAAAAGTTGTCAGAAAAATAATGCACAGCATTGTCGGAGAGTCTACACTGACACCCGGAGGGTTTCTGTGCTATTAGGCAGTTCGTTTTCAGAACCAGGAGGTCCCACATACCCCTAAAAGAGTGGGGAGGGCAATTGATCCAGGAAGCAGATGAAAGGGTGAGTTCTCTTTTATGATGACTCTGGTTTCTGAAATTAAGTGTTGCAGGAAGACCTGGCACCAATTCTAACAGATAGCGCCGGGGTTGGAGGCTAGGCCCTTGTTTCCGAGCTCTGTCAGGGCTGCCTCCTTATCTCGCCATGTGCATGGTGGGTGTGGAAAGGATCCCTACCACTGGCCTCCGAGCTGGCGCCCAGCCAGGCTGCCCAGGGTGGTTCCACCGGGATTTTACCTCCAGGCTTCCATGTTCTTCTCTGTCCCCCTTTCTCCGCCCCTCTCCCCTCTGGGATGGAGGATGTCTTGGAGCTGCTGGGAGGATATAGAGGAATGGGAAGCCAGCCCCAAACTTTGTTTAAGTAGACCCTCCCTTCAGTGCAAACCTTAAAGTGGCAGTGCTGGGAGGTGGTCGTTTTTCAATAAATAGTGTATCGTCTGTTTCTAGTTTTTAAAAACCTGCTAACAAATGCTTCCATGGAGTCTAGGATGTAGAAGCTCGAATTTCTCGGACACCAGAGCTCTTAGATGGAGATGCCAGTGTGGATGGGCAGAGGGACGGGGCTTGGCGGAGAAAGGGGGGCCCTCTGGAGACCAGTCCCAGCAGGTCACACCTTTTGAGTTTTCAGAAGAATCTAACCTTCTTTTTACTTTTTAAGCATTTATTTATTTTTTAATTTTATTTTATTTATTATTATTATGTTTTGATATGACCAGAGAGGGAGAGAGAAAGAGAGAGAAATTGAGAGAGCCAGCTGCCTAGTCTGGGACTCAAACCGTGGCCAGTGCCTTAACTACCATGCCACTTGCCAGCCCCCAGAAGATCTAACTTTTTGACCCCATAGTGCTACTTTCTGTCTCTGTCCCTTTGTCCTCTTTGCTTCTAAGACTTCAAAATAGTCTCCTTAAGTGAGAGGGATGATCTGTAAAGTCGGAAAGACCCTGGCCAGCGGGTGGGATGGTGGTGGATGGTGGTGAAGGTGGCTGGGTCTCACATGGTTAATTGTGCAGTTCGACTTCCAGACCTGGTGGCTCGAAAAACACACTGGGCATGTGTGCATTCATACCTAGGATCTTGAAAGGAGAAATAGAGGGGAAGGGATTATGGTATGACAATCCCCCAGGGAGGGTGCTTTCTTACTTTCCTCCTCTTTCTCTCTCTCTCTCTCTCTCTCTCTAGAAAGTACACATACCCTTTGGCAAATTAAAAATAATTAATTAAAAAAATTTTTGGAGAAGTTTTTGCTATAGGATGCGTGTGCTCGCCAGAAAGACAGAGAGAGATAGAGAGACAGGAAGTGAGAAATCACCCCCCAGGGGGGATGACCACGCCACAATCCCTTCTCCTCCATTCTCCTCTCGGGATTTTGGACACACACGCACAGGTGCCTGGTTGAGTTTAAACCACCAGGTCCAGGACTCAAACCACAGTTGAATACATGGGAGTTCAGCAACATAGCCATTACGTCAACTGCTGGTCCCAAATACTTAATTTTTTAAAAGATCGAAAGAGCCACTTTCGTACCAACTTCTGTGCAGCCAGGGTTTTCTGGTTATTTACATCCACCTGATTTAAGAACATAGCGGCAACCTAGACTAGCCGAGGCTACCAAGCGCACTTGGGAATTGGAATCGGCATGTAATCCCACTGGAGGACTGAACAGGAGAAAACCAGGCCGTATAATAAACCACCCGGGCAGCGGAGTCCTAGAGCGACTGAACGATCACGCACTAGTACGTGGACAGTCCGAGTGAGCGCCAGAGACAAAGTCAGTGTGAGCCTGACCCGTGCCTTCCCCCCTGCTTTGTCAGGAGCTGTGGTGACAGGAGTGCTGCTTGTGTCTTTTTTTCTTTTTTTTTTTTTTTTTACATTATTTTATTTTATTGATTATATGTGTGTGTGTGTGTGTTTTTTTTAAGAGAAAGATTTTTCTTTTTTTGAGAGGTTTTTGCTATAGGGTGTGTGCGTTCGCCAGACAGACAGAGAGAGACAGAGAGACAGAAAGCGAGAAATCACCCCCCCAGGGGGGATGGCCACACCACAATCCCTTCTCCTCCATTCTCCTCTCGGGATCTTGGGCATGCACACACACGCACCCGGCGTGAGTTTAAGCCACTGGGTCCAGGACTTGAACTGTGGTCTACTATGTGGGAGTCCAGCAACATAGCCATTACGCTAACTGCTGGTTCCCTAAGAGAAAGATTTTTGTTATAGGGCACATGTGCTCACCAGAGAGAGAAAGAGACAGGAAGCAAGAAATCACTCCCTAGAGAGGATGGCCATGCCACAATCCCTTATTCTCCATTCTCCTCTCGGGGTGTTGGGCACACATGCACACACATGCACCTGGCATAAGTTTCAAGGTGCCAGGTCTGGGACTCGTACTGCGGTCAACTATGTGGGAGTCCAGCAATGTCACCATGACACTACCTGCTGGATATATGTGTGTGTGTGTATAATTTTAAGTTTGTTATAGGGTACCTGTGCTCACCAGAGAAAGACAAAGAGAGAGAGAGAGGGAGAGGGAAAATGAGAAAGCAAGCCACCAGGAGGTTTGGTACTTGAACTGTGCTCGGCCATCGTGATCCGAAGCACCCTTTTCAAACCACAGGGATTAAACATGAGCGAGCGTCGCTGTTAGTCTGAACTTTTAGCTTGGGTTAAACTAATACAGACAGGAGACACTCCAGGGTGACAAGGGTATCCCCAGCACAGGCCAGGAAAGTGGGTTAAGCCGGGTTCTCTGTGGCCAGTAGTTTCTGTGCAGATAGGGAACAGCATGTCCCAAGCAGAGGGTCTCACCGAGCCTTTTACAAGGCGTGGTCTCAATCCCCTGCTCCTTGATGCGTCTTAAGAATCCAGAGGCGCTTGGCTTCCCCTGCTGTACACTTCCTGAAAAGCTCAGGGGAGCAGTCGTGCTCCAGTGGGAATGCTCCCGCCCTGGCGATGGACACCTGGCAAGCCCGTGAGTGGGTGGTTGTGTTGTCACTGAAGACTGGTGGAGCCCGGGGAGAGTTTGGAAACCACCACGGGCCCCTCGGGCTGCAACTACAGCACTGGCTGTGAAGAGACATGTCCCCACCTGTAGGGAGACAGGCAGACACTATCCCCAAAGCCACACTGGCAAAGTGGGCCAGGTGCCGAGGCAGCTGAGTACACAGGCTGGAGCAGTGTGGAAAACAGACCCTGGACAGAAAGCCAGTCCCCAGAGCAGTGGCTCCCAGGCTTTGGGGTTTCTTAGGTGGAATTTCACGCAGAAAAAGAAAAATGGATTTTGAGGGAGAGCAATAAAGGGTTGCCATTTTCTGTTTACTCTGTGAGGTGGGGAGGTTATTTTGTTGTTTGTTTTTAAAGAGATTTTTGCTATAGGGCATGTGAGCTCACTGGAAAGACAGAGAAACAGAAAGCAAGAAATCACCCCCCAGTGGGGATGGCCACACCGCAATCCTTTCTGGGATTTTGGGCACGCACACACACATGCCTGGCACAAATTTCAAGCCACCAGGTCCAGGTCTCAAACCTTGGTCAACTATGTGGGGGGTCTAGTACCCTAACCACTGTACCACTTGCTGGCCCCAAATAAAATTCTTTCAAATGATCTTTTCAAAATAAGGGGGGTGGGGCAGCAGATGGCATAGTGGTTACTTCGCTGGACTCTCACATGGTCGACTGCAGTTCAAGTCCTGGACCTGGTGGCTTGAAAATCATGCCAGATGTGTGTGCAGGTGTGCCCAGGATCCTAGGTGGAGAATGGAAGAGAAAGGATTACAGTGTGGCCATCTTCCTTGGGAGGTGATTTCTCACTTTCCCTCTCCCTGTGTCTCTCTCTCCGGTGAGCACACATGACCTAAGGCAAAACTCTCTAAAACAATAAATAAATATATGGAGAGACAGGGTCTCATCATGGCACAATCCTCCCCTACCTCCGACCCCCAGCTCCCAGGACATGCCTGCATATTCAGGGTGACTCAGGATCCGAACCTGGAGCCTTTCCAGCATCCTTCATGGCACCTGACTGCCTGTGCCACCACAGCGAGGCCCATTAACTTTCTTTTTTTTTTTTAAGAAGCCGACAAATTTAATTTTATTGAAAAAAACTAAAGAAAGCAAATGTTGTATTTATATCCTTTTAATTCCAAATTATTATATGCATAATATTTTAAAGAATTACCTTTTTATTTACTTTATTTATTTATTTATTCTAAATTTTGACCAGAGAGGAATAGGGAGAGAAGTGAGAAAGCAAGCCGCCAGGTCCAGGACTTGAACCGTGGTTGGCCATGTGGGAGTCCAGCGCCCTTAACCACCAG
>NW_006159725.1:191683-209819 GCF_000334495.1 Tupaia belangeri chinensis
GACCTGGTGGCTTGAAAATCATGCCAGATGTGTGTGCAGGTGTGCCCAGGATCCTAGGTGGAGAATGGAAGAGAAAGGATTACAGTGTGGCCATCTTCCTTGGGAGGGGATTTCTCACTTTCCCTCTCCCTGTGTCTCTCTCTCCGGTGAGCACACATGACCTAAGGCAAAACTCTCTAAAACAATAAATAAATATATGGAGAGACAGGGTCTCATCATGGCACAATCCTCCCCTACCTCCGACCCCCAGCTCCCAGGACATGCCTGCATATTCAGGGTGACTCAGGATCCGAACCTGGAGCCTTTCCAGCATCCTTCATGGCACCTGACTGCCTGTGCCACCACAGCGAGGCCCATTAACTTTCTTTTTTTTTTTAAGAAGCCGACAAATTTAATTTTATTGAAAAAAACTAAAGAAAGCAAATGTTGTATTTATATCCTTTTAATTCCAAATTATTATATGCATAATATTTTAAAGAATTACCTTTTTATTTACTTTATTTATTTATTTATTCTAAATTTTGACCAGAGAGGAATAGGGAGAGAAGTGAGAAAGCAAGCCGCCAGGTCCAGGACTTGAACCGTGGTTGGCCATGTGGGAGTCCAGCGCCCTTAACCACCAGGCCACCTGCCGGTCCCCCTAACTTTCATTTTTTAAGTCACTATGTTAGTTTTTTATTTCATTGAGAGAGAGCATGAGAGGCAGCAGGTCCTGGCACAGTCCCTAGAATGGCATCTGGGAGCTGCCATCACAGTGAACAGTCTCAGTCCCGTCATGCAGACTGCTTCTCCCGGTCCCACTCATACGCCTCGGACCAGCCGCCCTGCCAGAGGGCTCGCATGGGCAGGAAATCCCGCTGCAGCCCAGCAGACCTTGGGCTCGCTCTTTCCTCCCTAGGCTTGTCACTCATCCACTGCATGGATCTTCCTGATGTTTCCATCTGTCAGACCCAGAACTGACACTCCTCCTCCTCCGCTTGCAGATTAAAACAGAAGACCTCAGTGACTCCCTACAGCAGACCCTCTCCCATCGGCCATGCCACCTGAGCCAAGGACCCACCATGATGCCTGGAAACCAAATGTCTGGGGTAAATACTCACTCTGTCAGGGACCCCCCCGCTGTCCTCACTGGACCAGTGAGCTTAATTCGATTCCTCTGCAAACGCCAGACCTCTGTGCTGGGCGCTCTGTGAATCCAGATTGATCTAGGAGGCTAAGACAATGTGCAGGAGAGGTCCAAAGGCCTGTGGTAGGGGCGGGGCTCCTAAACTATCCTCTTAAAGGGGGAGCCTAGCTGGGGGCGAGAAGGGGGAGGGCTCCACCTCTCTGCGACAAAACGAGCCTGCCTGCCAACGTGAAGGACCTAGCAGCTGCCAGCCACATCTGGGGAGCCCTCTGAGGATAACTACTGTCACCATTGTCCCAGATGGGCTCGCTCTGCCTCTCTGGGGGCTTTATGCCATGGCCAGGCTAGAACGGAGCACTGGGTGGGGAGAGAGGCCTCGCGAGACAGGAACGGCTAAGGTCTGAGAAGGCGTTCGTGTGACCAGCCCTGTTCTCAGCATGGCTCTTCCGGGCAAGGAAGAGCCACCCTTTCTCTGGAAATACTTAAGGAGAGAATAACTCAGCAAGGTTTGCCAAGTCCTTTCTGTGCACAGAGAAGGCACAGAGCCCCGAGGTCTGGATAATGGAGGTTGTCTTCACCCTCCAAGTACAGGGATTGGAGTTGCCGTGTCCGGGGCCGTGGGAAATGGACATCGTTTCACCCAGCTGGTTTTATTAAGTACTAGTGGTTCGTCCCATCCCCCAACTCCTACCCCCTTACCCTCCAGGAAAGACTCAGGCCCAGGAACTGGCCCAGGCGCAATTTTCGGCATCATCGAGTGGTGATTTTTTTTTTTAAGTGGACAGTTGGGGTTGCAAGTCAATTCTAGGATAAGCCTTCAGAGGTGGGCATTTCCCGTTTAGTTGCAGGGAAGACTGACACAAGATTAAGACATCAGACAAGGGTTAAGCAAGAGTGCGCGGCAAGGACTATGGGCCGAGTGCAGGTGTTGTCCACCAGCGACACCAGTATTCACGGAGCACCTGCTGCAGTCAGACACTGGGGACACACAGCGGCACGAGGCCGGGGCACTGCCCACACGTGCACCAGGTCTGCAGGCACGGCACGGAAGAGCCGGTGTCCCCAGCTAGTACGCTCCGTGATGCGCGTCTGTCTCCCCATGTGTAGGACATGGCTTCCCTCCATCCTCTCCAGCAGCTCGTTCTGGTGCCTGGTGGTCACTTACAGTCTGTATCCCAGTTCCTGCTATCCCAGAGCCAGCCGGGGCAGCAAGGTAAGAGCCCCTGGGAGTTCCGTGTCAGCCAAGGCCAGAGCAGCGCCGCCGCTGCAGGCCTGGGCATGGTGGGCATGGTGAAGCTTTGCTTCCTGTACTAAGGCCATCTCGTCCTCCGCGGGACGGAGGAAACCTTCCGAGCTGTCTGCTCTGCTTCCCCTGCCAGCATCCTGCTGGGCTTGGCCCACCGCCTCAGTTTCAGGGAGAGTTGAGGCTTCTGGTGCAGGAGTGCTGCAGGGCAGTGGGTCGGGGCTGGCGTGAGGAAAGAGAGGGCCCCTGGAAACGCAGGCCAGTCCGATTCCTTGGCCATCTTTCCTGGACGCACATTCGGACTCCTTCCTCCAGGAAGGCTGGCTGTGCTTCTGCTTGGGTGGAGCAACAGTGCCACCCTCAGGCTGCAGGGAGGGCTGTCAGGTTTTCTTTGGCAGGAAGTTACTGGCGGAGAACTCTGCCGGGCCAAGAACAAACAGATTAAAGTATTAATGACATTACTTGAGCACCACATGCCAGAAGCTCTGCTAGTGATTTTCCTGAGCCAGTACTCAAAACAGCCTTGTGCTGCAGGTAGTCGTATCTTGCCTCTGGTGACTACCAGAACATTCCAGAACAGTCTGACAGATCTGTCCTTTTGGCCACCCTGCTCTACTGTTTTTCCTACTCCCATGGGCACCAACTAGGGCCGAAGGGGTGAAGGGAGTATAAGCTCTTGTCTATGGCACCAATACCAAGCAGAGGCTTTGGAAATCCCAAGACCAAACAAAATGTAACTCTGTCTTCCATCACGAGCACCTGCCCAAATGAAGTCCCTGACAGTCCCTGACAGTCTCTAGCGTCCAAGGCATCTCCGAATATTATGATGATGAATGAGGACACAGTTGAACTTGCGAGTGTTTATTTTGGCTAAGCAATATACGTCGTATCCATGGAATAGGAAAGGGAAAGTCACAGTTAAGTCCATTTGTATTTGGAAGGCTGGAGAGTGACATGGTAATGACACTGGCCCGTAACCAATGAGGTCAGTGTGTACTACAGGGAGAAAAAATATATATAAGTCAGGGGACCAGCAAGTGGTTAAGGATCTGGACTCCCACATGGCCAACCGTGGTTCAAGTCCCATACCCAGCAACTTGAAAATCATGTCAGGTGCGTGTGCATGCCCAAAATCCCAGGAAAATGAAGGAAAAAGGATTGCGGTGTGCCCATCCTGCCTGGGGGTCAATTTCTCACTTTGCCTCTCACTGTCTCTCTCCAGGTAACAGACATACCCTATGGCAAAAACCTAAAAAAAAAAAAAAAAAAATGGAGTCAGAAAAACTCATTAGCTTGGGCTCACCTCATAGTCTAGTGGTTAAGGCAACTGGATTCCACATGGTTGACCATGGTTCAGATCCCAGCCCCGGAAATAGGAAAAACACACTTGGATGTGTGTGTTTGTGCCCCAAATCCTGATAGGATGAAGAAATGGATGAGAAAGAATTGTGGTTTGACCACACCCAAGTGTGTCTCTCCCTCTTTGTCTGCCTCTCTGTCTCTCCCTCTCTGGAGAGTGCATGTGTCCTTTGGCAATCAACAATTTTTTTAAAATTGGCTTAAAAAATCACTTACTAGCCGTATATCCTTGAGAAAGTGCCTCTCTGAGCTTCCATTAAATTCTCCATAACAATGAGACTGGGCTAGTAACCTTATAAGGCTACCTGAAGGTTATTCGAAATGATACGTGTGAAAGGGCTTTGTAGCCTCCACAGGAAACAGAAATGCTATAATTGCCGTTGGTACTTAAACCTCCTTCAGGCTCCCAGTCTAGGGTCCCTTAGGAGAGCTTTCTTGCCTATTTATTTATTTATTGGAAAGATTTTTGCTATAGGGCGCATGCGCTCACCAGAAAGACAGAGAGAGACAGAGACAGAAAGCAAGAAAACACCCCCAAGAGGGATGGCCACACTGCAATCCCTTCTCCTCCATTCTCCTCTCGGGATCTTGGGCACGCATGCACCCGCGCCCAGCGTGCGTTTAAGTTACCGGGACTCAAACCGCAGTCGACTACGTGGGAGCCTAGTAATACATAGCCATTACGCCAACTGCTGGTCTGGCCTATTTATTTTAATAAGCAACAATTAAACCCTGACGATTTGGAACTGAGGCACACGTAGGTCAACCCCGGCCGAAGCTGTAATCAGTGAGCCAGAACACCCTGGGGACAACAGGGACCCCCAAGTGCTCCTCTGTGCTGAATGAGTAGGGTGACCTGCCCCATTTTCTGCTTTGGTGGCTTAATGGCCCCAGTCCTGTGGTGAGATGAGAGGTCCTGGCTGTGTGCCTCTCAAGAAGGCCACTTGTCAAGGTCACCAATAAGGCAGGCCCTTTCATGGACGGTTTTCCTGGAGAGGGAAGGAGAAGGGAGCTCCCAGGAGCTCCCGACCCACAGGTGTAGTCCACACCACCCAGGGGTTTCCAGAAGCCTAGCCCCTGGACTTTTCTTCTCTCTTGGCTCTTCCTCCCAAGGAGAAAATGTGCAGGTCAGCCTGAACCTCTGGTCAATGGCTTGTTGCCCTTTGGAGCTGTATGGCCCCATTGGTTGGCTTGACATCCATGCAGATCTGGCCAGGCCTCTGTGGCCATCCCAGCTACTTTGCCTGCAGGAAAAGCTGAAATCCTCATCTCCAGCATGAACTCTTGGCAGCCAGCCGCATCCCCTCCCCTCCTGAGTTTTTTCAGCCCAGGTAATCAGATGCCAGAGTAGATTGTCTTGACCCTCCTTAGCCTTTGCACCTCTGCGGGCAGGCGGGCAGGCAGGCGGGCGGGCAGAAGGACTGGTTTGGGGACTGCTGTTTACGTCTCTGTCTATCCCTGTGTCTGACTCGCCTCCACCTGCCTGTGGCAAAGCCCAGCAGTGCCCATGGAGGCCTCTCCGCAAGGCTCAAGGTGGGTCCAAGGGACCTGGCTGAGTCGCAGGTGTGAGGACAGTGATCGTGGGTCTCTAAGTTGTAGAGTGTGTCTTCCAGATGGCCTGGATTTTAAGCATTTGTTCCTTTGCCTCTCCCCTTTCACCCAGGTCTGCAGCCAAATCTTCTCCCCTTTCCACAGCAACAAAGCAGCCTGCTCCTCCCACACACTGGGCCCGGCCTCGCGTCCCAGGTAAACAGTCGCCTTCTTCCTGTTTCCTCTAGGAATGTCTCAGTTCCCCTACGGGGCTCGGCTCATTGGGCTTCCCCACTCCTTTAACAGGGCACTTACCCCTCTGGGAAGAGGGGACAGGAGAGGACTTCCCCTTCCGGGACTTGGAGAAATCCAAGGGACAGCTGAGGGAGACCATTTATTCAATGTCACTGGGGGAGCCAGAATTCGAACCCAGAAACCCCAACTCCCAGGCTAGCCTGCCCCATGTTGCAGTGCTCCTCCCCAGCTCAAAGAGGCCTTGGCATCCCTCCTGAGAACCTGGGGTCAGTTACCTTTCCAGGTGTACCCAGGAGCCCGCCAGCTCTGCAGAGGCACTCTCAAGCCCCAGGTGGGAGATGAGAATATTGTGGCTGCAAAGTCGGTGTCCCCACCCTCTGGGCCACTGTTCCAGACTGCCTGCCATACCAGTGGGCACGTGCATGGGTCGGGCAGAGAAAGACCTGGGAGAAGGGCTATTTGCAGAGCCGCCATGGGTCCACACAGTATCTTTTTGTCAACTAGAGATAAGGCGTCTCTTCCTCTGACCAAAGCAGTTTCATGGCGGGTGCCTGGCATCTGTTTCATGCACTGTGTCTCAGCTGCCTTATCCATGTCCTCTGCACCCAGCATGCAGTCAAGGACCTGCCCAGCTGCGGGAGATGGCTCCACATGGGTGGATGTGTAGAGTGGCTGGGAATGACCGCCGAGGTGGCTGTGCCCCTTCTCAATGCTAAGATCCCCAGGGTTTAAGAAGGGCCCTGGCTTTCCAGAATGGGAGCCTCCACCAAGGACTCCTGGAGCTGGGATGGCACTAAAATAAATGGGAATGTCAGCGCCGGGAGGCACTCTTCCTCCTCCTCCTGGTGCTCTCTCCAGAATCTCATCATCATAGACCTGGAACTGGAAGAGATCCTAGAGAGTATTCAAGATCAGTTCTCATCTCCCATAATAGTCAATCATGGATAGACTGGTAGCAGGGAGGCCATTCAGAAGATCCTCAAGATCACCCTAGGGAGGTATGAAAGGGGATTTGTGGCAATAAAAACAGAGAGGAGGGGATGAATGAGACGTTTTGGGAAGTTGAATCAATGCAATTTGGCAGCTGATTTGATGTGAAGAGGGGAGGGGAAGAGCCTAGCAGACAACTCAGTGGGCATTTCTCAAATTAAACAATTAAATTAATGCAAAGGAAGACTTTAAAGAGACTGAGATTTGGTCCTGAGGGTCTGGTCGTCACCCCTGGAGAACAGGATTAGGTGCATGGTGGTCTCAAAGCATGGTAGTTTCAAAGCATGGTGGTTTCTGTTCTAAAAGACCCTTCACTGGGGAAGAGTCCAAACTTCTCTCTGACCCTTTTACTTTCTTCATCATAAGAATACCATCTAAATGGGTTCCTTGCCATGTCTGTAGAACAACCAATGTCTTCAAGACTGGATTCAATGCTGACCCCAAAAGGGTACGACATGGCTGTAGATTTAAGGGTTCCTCTTCCTATGAAAACGAACCAAAGAAAGAATATCTCGGACAATCACAAATGAAATCAAGGTGTATTTAGATGGTGCTGATTAAAATACTGTTGATCAAAAGCAAAACAAGGGGCAGGACCAGCAGCTGGCATAATGGTTGTGTCACTGGACTCCCATGTAGTCGACCGCGGTTCACGTCCCGGACCTGGCGGCTTAAAACTCACACCGGGCGCATATGCGTGCATGCCCAGGATCCCGAGAGGAGAACGGAGGAAAGGGGATTGCAGAGTGGCCATCCCCCCTGGGGGGTGATTTCTCGCTTTCTGTCTCTCTCTCTCTCTGTCTGGCGAACGCACACGCCCTATGGCAAAAGAACCTCTCCAAAAAAAAAAAAAAGAGCAAAACAAGGGGCCAGAGGTGGCATGGTGGTTAAGGTGCTGGACTCCCACATGGCTCGGTGCAGTTCGGGTCCCAGCCCTGGTGGCCTGGAAATCATACTGGGTGCATGTGTATGCATGCCCAGGACCCGAAGAGGAGAATAAAGGAGAAGGAACTATGGTGTGGCCATTCCCCTGGGTGTGTGTGGGCAGGGAGGATGATTTCTCACTTTCCTTCTGTTGTCTCTCTCTGTCTCTGGTGAGCACATATGCCCTATGGGAAAAAAAGAAAAAAAGAAAAAAAAAGAAAGAAAGGAAGAACAAAAGAAAACACTCTCTTGAAAGAAAATGTGGTTTACCAAGTAAAGTAGTTCCTACAAGTGTCCGAAGTTTTGGGCCTACCCATGGCATGATGTCTATGGACCCATGACTGGGTCCCACTTGGATGACTGCACAGTTTGAGTTCTGGACCCTGTAGGTTGAGAAATACAAAATACATGCCCTATAATAAACATTTTTTAAAAAGAATCAAGTTTTATGGAAGTTCTGTGAATGCAGTGAGCACTGGAATGTCCTCTCTTCGCTTCAGTTAAAGCCTTTTGGGGACCAGCAGGTGGTGTGGTTGCTAAGTCGCTGGACACTTCCATATGGCCGACCATGGTTCGAGTCCCAGACCTGGTAGCTTGCTTTCTCATTTTCTCTCTCTTTGTGTCTCGCTCTGGTCAAATGAAGAAAAGATGAATGAATAAGTAAAATAAAATAAATAATTTAGAAAAAGTAAAGCCTTTTGGACCCCTCAGCTTCCTGCTTTGTAGAAAAGCACAGGTTAGGCAAACAACCCTTTGCTCGTCCCTTCTGAGAGTTGGTTTTTGGAGCCTTTGTAAACAACCCTGCGAGTTCCTTTTACGGTGGAAACTGAAAGGAGGAAGTTACCTGCTCGGAGTCAGACAGTGAGTCATGGACAAAACCACAGAAAGCCGCCTCCCTGCCCTGCACGCCTGCTGTTTCTCCCCCAGATAGCCCTGTTCTCTGCTCTGCCTTCATGAAATCTCTAGCCTCTACTTCCACCCACTGAAAACATAAGACCCACATGTACCCAGGGATCTGTCATCCTTTAAGATGTTCTGGGCCAGGTCCAGCAGGTGGCATAATGGTTATGTTGCTGGACTCCCACATGGCCAACTGCAATTCAGATCCCAGCCTTGGCAGCTTGAAAGTCACACTGGGCATGTGTGCATGCCTGCCCAAAATCCTCAGAGGAGAATGGAAGAGAAGGAATTCCAGCATGGCCATCCCCCTGGGGGAGTGATGTCTCACTTTCTGTCTCTCTCTCTCCAGTGAGCATACATCCTCTATAGCAAAAAATCTCTCTTTAAAAAAAAAAAAAAAAAAAGAAAGTGATGATCTGGGTCAATTGAAAAAATACCAGAAAATGCCATTGAATCTGTTGAATCTTTGTGGATCTGCTTGGTGTGTGTTTCCTACCAGGCAGTTGGGCGCCCCGGGCTGCCAGGGTCCTCATTAGAGCCCCACCTGGAAACACCTCAGCATCTCCCAGTGCCCAAGCATCTCCCCAGCTCTGGAGGAGCCGATGAGCCCAGCGACCTGGAGGAACTGGAGAAGTTCGCCAAGACCTTCAAGCAGAGGCGTATTAAGCTGGGCTTCACACAGGTCAGAACCAGGGGAAGAGATGGAGTTGAGCGAGTGGTGACTGGGCTCCCAAGTGAAGGTTTCTGGAGCCACCTGAGGTTGACGTGCTTGGGGTGAGCTCAGGGTGTCTTGGGGTTTGCTGAGAATGGAACATAGCTGCCCTCCACAGTGAAACTGAAGACATGGCTGGTGGCGGGGAGAGCAAGGCTAAAACAAGTCTAAGTCACTTAGGGGCAAAAGAGAGAAGTAAACCAGCTCTCCATCTTAGAGGGAAAGACCCAGAAAGGAGCCAGGACGATGGGAAGGGGACGGAAGACTCTGGCTGGGTGCACAGGGGGCTGGGATGGCAGGGCCATGGACGAAGAAGAGGAGGAGCCCGTGCCTCATGTTGCTCCCTCTCGGTTTCCACGCGCAGGGAGACGTGGGGCTGGCGATGGGGAAGTTGTACGGCAATGACTTCAGCCAGACCACCATATCCAGATTCGAGGCCCTCAATCTGAGCTTCAAGAACATGTGCAAGCTCAAGCCGCTGCTGGAGAAGTGGCTGAACGATGCAGGTGGGCCTGGGGGAATGAGGGTGGGAGGAGCCCTGGGGGGGGGGGGCTCTGAAGGCAAAGGGCTGGGGCTTGTCTATGTCAGGGCTTTTGGGTCAGACCTGACACCTCTTCCTTATCCTGAGATTGGAACTAAGTGAGAAATAAGATACAAGAGACAGGCAGGTAGAGATGAAAGCATAAGGAAATTCTTTGGACCATATGGTTTTAGGCCCGTGGTCATGGAGACTTGTCCCCACTCCGCTCGCTGCCCCAGACCTACCTGAAAATGCCACTGCAGAGGCTGCTGGGAAGGCCTGTTGGACTCTAAGTCCATTCGAGGGAGTCTGCCCCAGCCACTTGTCCCTGTTCTGAGCTCCCTGTGCCCCTTTGCCTCCCTGCAGAGTCTTCTCCATCAGACCCCTCAGCGAGCACGGCCAACTCTTACCCCACCCTCAGCGAGGTATTTGGGAGGAAGAGGAAGAAGCGGACCAGCATTGAGACCAACATCCGCCTGACTCTGGAGAAGAGATTTCAAGATGTGAGTGGTTCCCTCGGGCAGGTGGGTGGGCTGACCAGCCTCGGTGGTGGGGGGGGCAGGCCCCACATGGCCCCTGGACACCTGCCCCTCTGTACCTTAACCTGCCTGGGAAAAGTCCCAAAGCACCCAAGTGAAAGGCTGCCCTTCACTTTGGGCTCCAGAAACTTCTTCCCACAGCAGGTTCTTCTCTGTCCTGACATTTTTGGGGGGCCAGTTGTCTCTTTCACTGAGAGAATTAAAGAATGGGATATAGGATTTCAGAATAGCTTCTAGTTCTGTTTCTAGTTAAGGTAAATGGAGTAAAGCCTGAACGTTGTATTTTTAAAAAATTATTCTATTTATTATTATAATTATTTTTAAGTTTGGTATATGATATGTGTGCCCACTAGAGAGAGATGGAGAGAGAGAAAGAGGGAAAGTGAGAAAGCAAGCCACTAGGTCTGGGACTTGAACCACGGTCAGCCATGTGGGAGTCCAGCGCCTCAACCATTCTCCATCTCCCGGCCCCAGAGCACTGTATTTAAATTCTCTGTTTTCTCTAAGTAAGTTTTTTTCCCCCCAAAATTCTAATACATCTCATTATAAACAATTTAGAAAATATAAGGAAATAGAAAAAAAATTCTCCACCAGCGGGCCAGAAGGGGGCGCAGTCCCACGTGGGGAGGCTCTGATTTGGGTCTGGAGCCCTCCGTCAGAGCTGGTGCTGCGCCTGTGCTGTGATCCAGGCCCGGCTGCGGCTAGGGGTGGACTGTGGCATGATCCAGGCCCGGCTGAGGCTAGGGGTGGACTGTGGCATGGCATCTGTGGGGGGCACTATCTCTTTCTGTCTCTCTTTCTCTTCCTTCTCTCTCTCTTATTCATGGAACAAATACATACACGTTTTAAAAAGTTCACCACCAAATGCCACCTGAATGCACTTCTACTCCAGTTTTCCATGCATCTCAGAATACTAGTCATCATGTTGTACACATGCATTTTTTGAACTTGTAGCAAAAGCATATTCTTGAGCCAGAGGGTAGACGCTATGAGAACCGGTTCATGGGAACCGGGGGGAGAAAAGAGGAAGAAAAGATGTGGTCTAAACAGCTTCTAGTCTGGTTCCCTTCATCTGTCTGGTTCCCTTCTTGCTGGTGCCTGCAGAGCCTCCGTCGGGACCATGGGTCCTAGAAGTACCACGACCCAGTCCCATCATGCAGCCCCCAGGCCCCGCTGCCACTCCAGCAGATCTCTGGTGCATCTGGCTCTGGCTTCTGGCTCAGATGACAGCCGTGGCCTGCTGGCAGGATGGCAAGAGCTGGCTTTTCCTTCTTATGAGCTTTCTCAGAGCAGCAAGGTTAAGGGAGGGGATAAGAGTGGGAGAAGATGGGCTGAGACCAGACAGAGGACAAGGAATTGGCAACCTTCCATTTTGCATATCTGTCCTGTACGCCAGGTGGGTCCCTGGGTTTTCAGCTTTCTCATTTCCTATTTTGAGGTAGGAGGAAAGAAATGACGAAAGAGAAGACTGTGAACTAGGAGGAAAGAACACAGAGGGGAGTATGGGTTCTGGGGACTCTGCACCCACCCGTGCCTGACTCCTATCTTCAGAACTGCTCTGGAAGGAGGGGGATGGAGAGATTCCACCTTTACAGCCTTTACTGTGTGTAAGACCTTGTGCCTGGTAGATTTCATCCTCACGGGAATCCCAGGGGACCCGCAGGTGATGTCATAGTTATGTCTCTGAACTCCCACATGGCCAACAGCAGTTCGAGTCCCAGACCCAGTGGCTTAAAACTCATGCCGAGCATGTGCACATATGTGTCCAAAATCCCGAGAGGAGATTTGGAAGAGAAAGGATTGATGGAGAAAGGATTGTGGCGTGGCCATCCCCCTGGGGGGTGATTTCTCACTTTCTGTCTCTCTGGCAAGCATACACACCCTATAGCAAAAATATGTCTTAAAAATAAATAAATAATCATTAAAAAATAATCCCACAGGGTAGGCATGATTATTCTCATTTCACACATAAGAAGACTGAAGCTTAAAGAGGGTAACAAGCTTTCCACAAGTGAGTGGTCAGGCACTGCACGCAGGTCTGACTCTACAGCTTTGATCCATATAGCGTTCTGTCCTGTTTCTTTACATCTGCCCCTCCCCCACCCCCGGTTCTTGACCTCACTGTGCCTTCGGTCCATAGAACCCCAAGCCCAGCTCAGAGGAGATCTCCATGATTGCAGAGCAGCTGTCCATGGAGAAGGAGGTGGTGAGGGTCTGGTTCTGCAACCGACGCCAGAAGGAGAAGCGGATCAACTGCCCAGTGGCCACGCCCATCAAATCCCCGATCTACAATTCCCGGCTGGTGAGTGACCAGAAACCAAGCTGCCTGCCAGGCACTGGGGACATGATGCTGGGAGGGCAGAGCCTTCTCCATGTCAAGGAGTGGAAGAGGCATGCGCTAAATAAACAGTTGATGCCCTGTAGCAAATGCGTACAGTGCAAAGAAGATCAAAGAAGGGTAAGGGGCCAGCGAGTGGGAGTGGGAAGTTGTTCTTCTCTTTGGTAGGTTGTTGCCATAGGTACGTGCACTCTCCAGAGAGACGCAGAGAGAAAGAGAAATCACCTCCCTGGGGGATGGCCACACTGCAACCCTTTTCCTCCATTCTCCTCTTGGGATTTCAGTGGCAACCAGTGTGATTTTCAAGCCACCAGGTCCAGAACTCAAACTGTGGTCAACCATGTGGAATCCAGCGCCTTAACCGCCATGCCACCTGCTGGCCCCAGGGGAGTGCTTCTTTCACAGGGAGGTCAGAGAGGACCTCTCTGATCAGGTAGCATTTGAGCAGAGACCTACCAAGTTGTAAGGAAATGAAATACGGGGATGTCTAGGAGGGACCAGCAAACAAACGACTCGCATGTTTAAGGAACAGCAAGGAAGCCAGCAGGCTGAGGTCAGGGTGAGCAGTAGGGTGTGAAGTCAGAGAGTAACAGGCACAGATCACCTAAGGTCTTCGAGCCATTAAAAGGGCAAAAGGGTCTGGCCTTGGATAGAATGCGAAGCCTTTAGGGGTCTCGGGGCAGGGAGGCTGAGCTGGTCGGCATGGCCGCTGCATGCGGAGGGTTTGTGGGGAGCAGGAGTTCCACTCGGAGCGTTACGATCAGGCTGAGAGTGGTGGAACTCGACTAGGGTGGGAGCCAAGGTGGTGAGCAGCGTGGTTAGACTCTGGACATACCTCAGCCGTGGAGCCAACAAGGTGTGCCCACGGGTCAGATATGGAGTATGAGAAAAGAGACAAAGATGGCTTCAAGGGTTTTGGCCTAAGCAACTCGTTGGAGAGCACTGCTTTTTTCCTTCTGTTTTGTTTAAATGTACTTTTTAGAATTATTTTATTTAACTTTATTTACTTACTTATCTTAATTTGACCAAACAGGGACAGAATAAGAGAGAGAGAGAGACAGGGAAAGTGAGAAAACAAACCACCAGATCCAGGATTTGAACCGTGGTCGGCCATGTGGGAGTCCAGCGCCCTTAACCACCATGCCACCTGCCAGCCCCTATTTTGTTTTATTTTTATGACAAGGTCTTGCCTGTCTCTGTCCACCTGCCCCGGCCTCCCGAATAGCTGGCACTGTGATTTTATAACTGCATCTGGCATTTTTTTTTAAAAGCTGGGTCGGGAATTGGACCCAGGCCTCCCATGTGGCCTCAGACTGTGGAGCAGCGACACCTCACCAGTGTGCCCCACTGTGGCTGGGTTGGCACTGCCATTCTTTGAGATGATAGGCTACAGGTTTGATGGAAAAACTAAGAATACAAGGCTGGTCATATTAGGTCAGGGCACCGAAGAAGCGTCAAGTCGGGAGTGTCATCCGTGACTCTGGCATTCAAGGGGGAGACAGGCTGGGGGTGATCTGGAGTTCCAGGCAGACATGGAGGTTTGGGGAGTAGGTAGTATTTTCTCTGTCCAGAAGGAGGTGGTGAGTGGGGGCAAGAAGGTTCCTCAGCATCTCTGAGAATGATGACAGTTGATGGCTAAGGGAGATGGGGATGTCCCTGAACCTTGCTGCACTCTGGGACGGTGACCTCCAGCCTTGTCAGGGAGGGACATGGCTGTTTCGTAGAGATGTCTCCACTGCTGATGCTTCCACCCATCCTCTGTTGACCATGTACTCTCCATCGGTCTCTGAGCCAAGAGCAGGGAAACAGACATGAATACCCTTCATTTCCTGTCCCAGGGGACCTCGCTGCCTGGCAAAGCAGGCAGACACACACACTAATGATAAACAACGTGACGGTCTCTGTAGGAGCACAGCAGAGCAGCAGCTACGGGAGGTGGCGGTGAGGGAGGGCTCCCCTAAGGAGGTCATTAACGCCAGAGCAGAGCCAGCAAGGACCAGGAGAGGGAGGCGAAGTGTGAGCTGGAGCTCCCACCAGGGCAGAGGACATGGCGTGGACGCGGGGGATAATACACAGTGCACGTTCACAGACCCACAGGGGTTCTGCTTGGAGGAATGTCAGCGAGGCTAAGCAGAGCAGCAGGGGCCAGACCCACAGGGATTGGGTGCAGTGCTAAAGAACCACAGGTCTAGGGGAGTCACGGGAAGATTTTCAGCAAGGCACTGGCGTGGTCGGGTTTGCTTTCAGCATGATCACTCCAACTCTTATTTTTTTTTTAACTATTTCATTTTATTTATTATGAGGATGATTTATTTTTAATTTTGCTATAGGACACATGTGCTTACCAGAGAGAGACAAAGAGAGGGCGAGGGGGAGTGAGAAAGCAAGGTCCCAGGTCCGGGACTTGAATCGTGGTCAGTCATGTGGGAGTCTGGCATCCTAACCACCGCCACCTGCTGGCCCCATCACTCTGACTCTTTACCTGCAAAGTAGAGGATGCCTTGAGAGTCATCAGGTTGGTTGCAGGGAGGCCAGTTAAGACGTGACTGCGGCTATCCAGCAGAGAAATAATGAGGGCGAAGCAATCCCATGTGGTAAGAGTGAGGGGGATGGGAGAGACTCCAGAGATAATTGTAAGGTCTGGGTTAATAACCTGGAAACTGGGCGGGGGCAGGGAGAGCCACACAGGAAGGAGAATGCACTGAGATGACTCCCAGCACCCTGGCCGCACTGACTGGCGAGGCAGACGGCAGTGCTATTTACAGAATAAGCAGACGGGCGGAGCTAGTTTGGGAGTGAGAAACGTGCTACCTGCAGTTCTGCATGTCCGTAGCACGTACAGTGAGCCTGGGGGGTACCCAGGTGGGACTGTCCCTGGGCACATGAGCGTTAAGGGTCAGGAGAGAAGGCTGGGACAGAGGCTGGACTGGGGAGTCACAGCATACAGGTGGGAACTGACATCTCGGGGAAGAGGAGCTCACCTATGAGTCTGCTTGGAGGAAGGTCTAGCTCCAAACCTGGGAACACCAGCCTTTGAGAGGTTGGCAAAGGAAGAAACTGAGGAGCCAGACAAGTCAAGAAACTCGCTGTAGCCTGGTGGTCTGGTGGCCTGGTGGCCTGGTGGTTAAGGGAGCTGGATCCCATCTGAACTATAGAACAGTTTGAGTCCTGGTGCAGGATGCTTGAACAACACCAAATGTGTGCATGTGCATGCCCCAAATCCTGGCAGGATGGAGAAATGGAGAAGGGATTGCAAAGCGAGCATGCCCCATTGCGGGATGCTTTTTCCTTCTCCCTCTCTCACGCACTCTCTCTCTCTTTCTCTGTCTCTCTCTGGGGAGTGCCTATCTGGAGACCAGAGTAGGAGCCAGCAAGAGCAGCCGACCATGCAGACAGAATAGCCCATAAGGAGGCAAGGGATTATGAAATGACGTGATGCATTTGAGAAAGCACAGGCATTTCGGTCTGGCTGGAGCCAGGGTCTGGGGTCAGAGAGGTTGATGAGGCCTGGGTCATGATGGGCCATAAATGCTGAATTGCCCTGCAAGCTTCAAGGAACCACCGCACACTTTAGGTAAGAGGCAACATGATGCTCACTCATCATTCCTTCCTTAAATGTTCACTGAGCCCCGCCATGGACATGGGGACACTGGGTGTGCAGTGCACACGCCATTCCTGCCGACAGTCCAGCAGGACCGCCAGGCACTACACAAATGCTGTGTGTGATGAAGGCTTCAGAGAAGCTGTGCAGTTATTTGCGGGACCTAGCCTAGTCCAGGCATCAGGGCTTTTCTGAGGAACGACGTCTAAACAGACACCCAAAGAATGAACGCTGCTGTTGAGATGATTGGAGAAAGTGTTTGAATTGAAGGGTGTGGGGAGAAGCTAGGGTAAGAGAGAACATTCCAGAGACCAGCAGATGGCATAGCAGTTATGTCACTGGACTCCCACATAGCCGACCACAGTTCAAGGCCTGGATCTGGAGGCTTGAAACTCACGCTGGGCATGTGTGCATGCATGCCCAAAATCCTGAGAGGAGAATGGAGAAGGGATTATGATGCGGCCATCCGGCCTCCCCCTGCAACACCAGGGTGGGAGTGATTTCTCTCTTTCTTTCTCTGTTTCTCTGGTGAGCACACACACCCTATAGCAAAAAATCTCTCTCTCTCAAAAGAAATCAAAATAAAAAAGTAAAAGGAAGAACATTCCAGGCTTTCAGGAAGAGGAAGCAGTCTTCAAAGGCTCTGAGGTTGGTGGGGAGGTGGGCAAGAGAGAAACTTTATGTAGGATGCTGGGGTGGGCTAGAAGCCTGCCCAGTGAAAGAGAGTGTGGGGGCCAGGAGGTAGCATGGTGGTTAAGGCGGCTGGATTTCCACATGGCCTACTGTGGTTTGAGTTCCAAATCAGATGGCTTGAAAATCATACCAGGCATGGGTGCATGTATACCCGTGCATGCCCAAAATCACAAGAGGAGAATGGAGGAGAAGGCACTGTGGCATGGCCATCCTCCCCAGGGAGCGATTTCTTGCTTTCCCTCTCTCTGTCTTTGTCTGTCTGTCTCTCTCTGGTGAGCCTACACGCCCTATGGCAAAAATCTAAAATAAAAAGATTTTAAAAGAGAGTGTGAAAGAGGAAGCCAAAGGGCTGGAGGCCGCATGAAGGAACTCAACCATGGCATAAGAGCTTTGGAATCTGTAAAGATGGGGCTTTGTTTTGGGCAGATGGAGGTAGGTGCCTGCTTTGGCTCATTCACAACCCAGGACACCAACATGGAGAGAGATCGTGGCAGGCGGCAGGAGTGAGTGGAGGGGTCATCAAGGAGCCTCACTCATAACCAGCATCTGTTCCACGTGGATGTACCAAGCACCTGCGGGCTTCTGGGCACCTTCAAAGGTGCTGGGGACATCACAGTGACTGACAGGCATTATCCTGCCCTCGCAAAGGCAATAGCCCTATAGGGAGAAAGATACTAAATTAACAGTCAGCCAATCCTCCTGATGTCATGAAGGAAGAGGACATCTCCTTTTCCTTAGGCCTCACTGGGACAGTCCTTCGGGGCTAGGGCCTAGTTTCTCCCACTTTTGATAAGAAATGATCTCCAAAATATGGAATGCAATTAGAAAGAAGGCAAAATGGTGCAGAACTGTGTGGGAAGAAGTCTACCATGCATTCAATAAAACGAAAGGGCTGGTCCTATAGCCTAGCGTTTAAGGGAATCTGGATCCTGCTTGGCAGACCAAGATTCAAATTGTGGCCCTAGTGACAAGAACTACACTGGGCACGTGTACACGTGGGAGAAATGAGAAGGGATTGTGGCATGACCACACCCCATGGGGGGTGCTTTCTTTCTCTCTGTCTCTCTGCCTCTCTCCGGTGAGCACACACTGTCTCTGATCATTATTATTATCCTTTTTGTAGAGGCTTTTTGCCTTAGGGTGCATGCAATTGCTGGAGAGAGACAGACACAGTGAGAGGGAAAGTGAGAAACCAGCCCCCAGCAGAGGTGGCCATGCCACAATCCGTTCTCCTCCATTCTCTTTCTAGGATCATACATGCGCCTGGAGAGATTTTCAACCCACCGGGTCTGGCACTCGAACCGTGGTCAGCTGTATAGGAGTTCAGTGACATAACCCCTATGCCATCTGCTGGCCCTTGCTCTGATACTTAAAAAAAAACTTTTTAAAGGTGGAACTATTGAGTC
>NW_006159725.1:209912-224396 GCF_000334495.1 Tupaia belangeri chinensis
CACACACACACACACACACACACACGTATATATGTACTTCGAAAAGTTCATGGAAAATGGAATTAAAGAACCAAAATATGACACAAAAAAAGGTCAAATCCGTGCATGGTTCCTTGCATTGTATGCATTTTCCATGGGGTTGTTTAAACCCCTGCGTGTGTTTCCATAAGCATACCTGTCTCCAGAAGGAAACAGGAAAAGTTGGTCACAGTGACTAAATACATTATGATTTATGAAAAAACAATAACCTTCTTGGGCGCGGCGGCGGGGAGGGGAGGAGGAGAAGAGACAGGGAGGTTGTCGATAACATCTCTTACCACTCTGCCGCCCCTCCCAAGCTGGGCCCCACGCCCGCCTCCACCCTCCACATCCCAGCCTCTGAGGAAGCTCGCTGGGACAGGAAAGCTGACTGAAAGCAGCGAGCACCACGCCTGTGCATTCGGAAATGGGTTGGCACCGCGTCCTGTAGGGTGGGCTCTTTCAAACCAGGAGCACCGAGGCTAACCACCGAGTCCGGAGCCGCTCCACAGCCTTTGCATGAGAGGAATATGGGGGGAAAGTGCAGATGTCAGCTCAAAAGAGGGGGTGCTCCCACACTGCAGACAGTGGTTCAAGTCCCGCTTCTCAGGGGCTTAAAAATAGTTGACAAGAAAAATGAAAAGCTATTTGCTGCTGATGTTGTGTAATTTATTTTTTCTTGACTGATGTGCATGGTAATCATGCTGGAAAAAGAAATGTTATATACTGTAAAGGGATATGTAATATAAGTGTCATATAAATGTTTGAAATTTTATATTACATATACATGTAATATAAATGTAATATACAAAAATAAAAAAATTGTAATTTTTTTTTTTTAAAAAGATACTGGAACCTAGCAGGGGGCATAGTGGTTAAGGCACTGGATTCCCACATGGCTGACCACAGTTTGAATTCCAGACCTGGTGGTTTGCTTTTCTCGTTTTCTCTCTCTCTTTCTCTCTCTCTCTCTCTGTCTGATGAGCACACATGCCCTATAGAAAACTTCCAAATAATAATAAATTAAATTAAATGACTTTAAAAAAAGATCACACTGGGTATGTGTGTGTGCATTCCCAAAATCCAGAGAGGAAGGTTGAGGAGAAGGGATTGCAGTGTGGCCATCCCCCGCTGGGGAGGGGTGATTCCTCACTCTCCCTCTCTCTGACCCTCTCCAGCATCTACATGCACCCTGCGGGGAGGGGGAAGAAGAAAGAAAGAAAGAAAGAAAGAAAGAAAGAAAGAAAGAAAGAAAGAAAGAAAGAAAGAAAGAAAGAAAGAAAGAAAGAAAGATCAGGTGCATGTGCATGTACACCCAAAATCCCAAGAGAAGGAGTTGTGGCATGGCCATACTCCCTGGGGAGTGAGTTCTTGTTTCTCTCCAGCAAGTTCACATACTATATGGCAAAAATAATTTAAAAAAAAAAAAAAGGAAGGGAGGGAGGGAGGGAGGGAAGAAGGAAGGAAGGAAGGAAGGAAGGAAGGAAGGAAATAGAGAGAGAGAGAGAAAGAGAGAGAGAAAGAAAAAGAAAAAAGAACAGCATCAAGAAATACAACAGCGGATAGCCTTTCCCCTCAGAAGGAAGGGAGCCGAGCCAGGGCTGAACAAGCCGGCACCCTTTGACAGCCATTGGGTTGGGAGCTTTATGGAATTATCTCATTTAATCTTAAAAGAAAATAAGAGAAAGGGATTGCTGCTATTTTATGGATGAGAAACCTGAATCTCAGTGGAGTTAGCTAACTTGCCCAAAGCTACCCAGAGAGTGAGGGCTAGGGGCAGTCTCACACCCAGATCTGTTAGGCTCCGCGGTCCCTTTTAAAATGTCATCCGTGTGAGGCAATTCTAGGATAGTAACAGTGAGCGAGAGCTTCCTGACCTGCATGGGAGGTTAAGTTAAATTATCTTGGGTCCTTTCCCGTTTTGTTTTTTTCTTTCTTTCTTTCTTTTTATTTTTATTTGCCAGGGGGT
Source organism: Tupaia belangeri chinensis (assembly GCF_000334495.1). NCBI lineage: Eukaryota > Metazoa > Chordata > Mammalia > Scandentia > Tupaiidae > Tupaia > Tupaia belangeri. The sequence continues at coordinate 211,900 of NW_006159725.1, forward strand.
ATATACACTAGCCAGAGAGAGACAAAGAGGCGGGGGGGTGAGTGAGCACCCCTGAGAGGGCATGGTCATGCTGCAATCCCTTCTCCTCCATTGCCCCATTCCATCAGGATCTGAGACATACACACATGCATTGTTTTTCAAGCCACAAGGACCAGGCTTCAAACCTGAGGTCAGCCCTGTAGGATCTGGCTCCCCTAACGATTAGGCCATGAGCAGGCCCATATCTTAGCTCTCCTTCTGTCTCAGAGGTGCCAGGGCAGAAAGAAAAGCTTTGGAAGCCAAAGTTCAGCTCCTCCAGTTATCTCTGAAGAGCCCACAATCCACTCATCCTTCGGACAGGAAGGCCTGAAGTAGGTTGCTAAGGCCACGCAAGCCACTGCTCAGAGCAAACGCGAGGACCTTTTGGGAGGGAAGAAGGGCAGTGGAAAAGAGCTGGCATTACCTAGAAGGTTTGCTCTTCTCACTGCTGGGGCATCGGGTAGGGCAGACTTCCAGCTAGCAGTCCCCAAGAAACCCTGCAGGGCCACACAGCGGGGAGGGGAAGGCCTCATGCCACCAGGGAGCTCCCAGAGCAGACCAGAACTGAAGCTGGCTGTCCATGTGCTTGCTATGGAGGGGAGGAGGGAGTGTAGGTTTGGCAGCAGGAGCCCATCAGGGACACGGAGCCTGGTCTGTGCAGCGTCTGAGGACCAGTGTCCTTGGAAAAGGACCTGAGTTCGGAGAAGTGAGCAGGAAAGGGCACTTACAAGCTTCTGTTGTTATTTTTAGGTCTCTCCCTCGGGGTCTCTGGGCCCCCTTTCCGTTCCTCCCGTCCATAGCACCATGCCTGGAACAGGTGAGTTTTAACATGAGGGTTCTAATACCACTAGAGCTTCTTTAAATAATGGGATGTTAGGACCTGAATCAGCATTCCCTAAAGGTATATTAAAGGATATTAAAACCTATGCTGGGGAGCAAAGGGTTCCATGACCAGGTAAGTTTGGGAACTGCCCCGTATGCAAAGTTAAAACAAGGATGTGTGTGTTCTTTTTTTATTTCTACTACAGTACTTGCCCGCACCCCTGTGTATCATGCATTCTAAAACAAGCTGAATGGAAGGCAGAATTTTTTTTTTTTTTGGAGAGGTCTTTCCTATAGGGCGCGTGCACTCACCAGACAGAGAAAGACAGAGAGACAGAAAGCGAGAAATCACCCCCCAGGGGGGATGGTCACATCACAATCCCTTCTCCTCCATTCTCCTCTCGGGATCTTGGGCACGTACGCACATGCGCCCGGCGTGAGTTTTAAGCCACCGGGTCTGGGACCCAAACCACGGTTGATTACGTGAGAGTCCAACGACATAGCCATTACGCTAATTGCTGGTTCCTCTGGAAGGCAGAGAATTTTTTGAACTAATTTCTACAGAAGTCTGTTTTTCAAAAAGTACCTAGAGGGACCAGCAGAAGGTGTCATAGTTACATCGCTGGACTCCCATGTTATTGACTGCAGTTTGAGTCCCGGACCCGGAGGCTTAAAACACCCTGGGCCCATGCATGTGCATACCCAAAATGCTGAAAGGAGAATAAAGGAGAAGGGATTGCTACGTGGCCATCCTCCCTGGGGACGGTGATTTCTCACTTCCGGTCTCTTTCTTTCTATCTCTCTAGTGAGCGCACGCGTCCTATAGCAAAAATTTCTATTAAAAAAAAAAAGTACCTAAAACATTGCAAAGCATAGATGGGGTGACGACATGTCCATGTATATCCAGGACAGTCCCAGGGTCTGCCTCATGTTGATAATGATGATCAGGAACATTCCTTTCAGAGTATCTTCGTTTGGATGGTAGAACATATGTCACCTTATCCCTGGGACACAGGCTGGAAAATCCAAACACAAGAATTCCATTTAATCCACGCCTGCCGTTTTACAGAGGATGAGAGCACGTTTCAGGGAAGTGGGCAAGTTAGAACAGGCTGCAGGGCTTCTCAGCACACGGCCCGGGCTTGGTCCCCTTCCTCCTGGTTCAGGGCTCTTTCGCATGCCTTTTCTTTTTGGAGAATTAGAGAGACCAGTGGTCCTTAACTGTACGCTTGGTTCTCTCCCCCACTCCCCTGCGTTGTTCTCTCTCTCTCCTCCTCTCTCTCTGTTCTGCATTTCTTGCTTTTTTCTTTTTATACCATACTTCTCGGTCTGGCTGCATATGCCAAGCCCAGGGCGTGTCCTGGAGGAGGATAATTCTGGCATCTGTCCTTCTCGCCTTTGACAAGTCTTGGACTTGCAGAACCAGCCACACCACTCACGCTACTCTTGAGAGCAATTGGTACCGAGAATCCTCCCTCCCCCGCCAACTCAGGGCTGGGTGGAAGTTGATACGGATGGGTGGGGGTCGGGCAGGGGATGCCCCTTGGTGGGTCCCCCTTGGAAGAAATTGAGTGTCTGAAGGGCCCTGTCATGCAGTTCCAGGACCAGCAGCTTGACGGTCCCCTTGCTTTTGCTTGTCCTAGTAACGTCATCCTGTTCCCCTGGGAACAGCAGCAGGCCCTCGGCTCCTGGCTCAGGACTCCACGCCGGTAGCCCCTTTTGCTTCTCCTTGTCCCTAGTAACGTCATCCTGTTCCCCTGGGAACAGCAGCAGGCCCTCGTCTCCTGGCTCAGGACTCCACGCCGGTAGCCCCACTGCATCTCAGAATAGCTCCAAAGCAGCAGTGAACCCTTCCTCCAGTTTTAACTCTGCAGGGTAAGTGGGAGGGGAGGGTGCAGAGACATCCCTGCAGGGCCAGGGGACATGTGCAAAGCTGGGTCAATGCCTTGGGAAAGGAAGCTTGTCCCAGTGTTGAAAGAGGGGAATGAGGCGGCTGGGTGAGGGCGGAGAGAAGAGGCAGACCAGACCTGATCCCTGGGGAAAGGGATTCAGAAATGAAGCTTCAGCTGGTGAGCCATCCTGGCAAAGAGCTGATGTCAACAAAGCCAAAATTTCCATCCTCCCGGGGCGGATGGAAATTTCCACACACTCCTGAGCTTAGGAGTGCTCCATTTCATGCCAGGAACTCGTTCTCAGGAGGTTCTGATATGAGCCCAGAACTTAGGCACCAAGAAAGCCCTGGGGTTGCAGAGTGGCTGACACCAGGAGAAAGAGAAGCCCGCCGAGCCTTGTCTCCACTCCCACTGTAAAGTGTGCGACCAGTGATTTTCAGCGTATTCAGAAAATAGTGAGGCCACACCATGTCCTAATTCCAGAACATCTTTATTACCCCAAAAACCAGCCCCTGTATCTGCTAACAATCACTCCCAAACCCATCTTCCCTTATCACGTAAGTTTTTTTGAGATAATGTTGTGGCTAATCAACCTATGTCTTTTTAGTAAAAAAAAGATTTATTGAATTTGATTTGTCATTATTATTTACTACAGTGCACATGCACTCACCAGAGAGAGACAGAGAGAGGGAAAGTGAGAAAGCAAGCCACCAGACCCAGGACTCGAACTGCAGTCGGCCATGTGGGAGGCCAGCACTTCAACCACCATGCCACCTGCTGGCCCAGTAACTTTTTTTAAAAGTTCTTCCATGAGTGAGAGATAGACAGAGAGAGAACAGAGAGAGCGAGCGAGAGAGAGAGAACCCTAACAGGGCCTGGGTGCCACAGTCTACCCTCAGCCCCAGTCAGCCGGTGTCATAGGGATATGCGTGTGCAGTGTATTTGGCGGGGGCGGGGGGGGGGGCGGCTCTGGATTTGAACCTGGAACCTCCCCATGTGGGTCAGCCTCATGGAGCATTACATTTTCCTGCGGTGCCTTGGTCTGCCCCCCACCCCACCATTAGCTGCTTTATGATTGACTTTTCTCTTCCTTCCAGATCTTGGTACCGATGGAATCATCCCACCTACCTCCACTGAGACCAAAAAGTTTCTCCTACACGCCCTGGCCCCATATTCCCCACCGGAAGGAAGGGAGTCACTCCTTCTCTGTATGGACAGATTCCTCTCAGTGGAGTGGAAAAAAATATCCCCCCACCATCAAGAACTCAAACGCTTGCCTTCCTCAGGAGCAAGGGCCTCCGAAGATCCAAACTGTGACTGAACCAAGTGCTGACCCTAACGCTCCTGAATGGGAGCCCCTCCTAGGGTTCTCCCCCCTTGCCTGGGCCCTTCTCTTCCGGTTCTCAATGTTTCCGGTGACTTCACTTGGCCATGCTCTTTCAGAGAAAGGACTTTCCCCATGATTCCCCAAATCATCAGTGGGCTTCTGGGGACAACCATTTGTCTGGTGTGCCAAACTACCAGAAGGGGAGAGAATACTTTTGGCCCTGAACTTAGCTCCAGTCCCCAAACTGATCCCACAGTCTGAAAAGATTTGACTCTGGTATTTCCACCAAAGCCTTGAGGTTTTTCTCTGACCAGCAGTTTTCTAACGGAGTCTTCGTTTCACCCCATTCTCTCCTTAACCTCGCCCACCCATTTGCATAGCCCAAGTTCTCGCTTCTGCATAGAAGACTGAGCCACCCTCTGTCCCCTGGTACATCACTGTGTCCTCCCACCCCCCATTCCCCTCTCCGGGCTCTTTAGTCTGCTCCTGTCTGCCCTGGATCTCAGGAAGGGGGTTGATTCCTTTCCCGCCTGTGTTCCTCTGGATCTCCTATCTCTCGTCCTCTCGTTTCTCCTTGCTACAGAAAATGAAGACCCCAGGAACAAACATGATGCCGGCAGATACCTGTAAATAGCCCTTTCACGGTTTTGCATTGTCTCTCTCTCCTAAATGTGGAATTCTCCAGCACAATGTTTAACTCAGGTGTGAGTCGGCCATGTGGGAGGCCAGCACTTCAACCACCATGCCACCTGCTGGCCCAGTAACTTTTTTTAAAAGTTCTTCCATGAGTGAGAGATAGACAGAGAGAGAACAGAGAGAGCGAGCGAGAGAGAGAGAACCCTAACAGGGCCTGGGTGCCACAGTCTACCCTCAGCCCCAGTCAGCCGGTGTCATAGGGATATGCGTGTGCAGTGTATTTGGCGGGGGCGGGGGGGGGAGCGGCTCTGGATTTGAACCTGGAACCTCCCCATGTGGGTCAGCCTCATGGAGCATTACATTTTCCTGCGGTGCCTTGGTCTGCCCCCCACCCCACCATTAGCTGCTTTATGATTGACTTTTCTCTTCCTTCCAGATCTTGGTACCGATGGAATCATCCCACCTACCTCCACTGAGACCAAAAAGTTTCTCCTACACGCCCTGGCCCCATATTCCCCACCGGAAGGAAGGGAGTCACTCCTTCTCTGTATGGACAGATTCCTCTCAGTGGAGTGGAAAAAAATATCCCCCCACCATCAAGAACTCAAACGCTTGCCTTCCTCAGGAGCAAGGGCCTCCGAAGATCCAAACTGTGACTGAACCAAGTGCTGACCCTAACGCTCCTGAATGGGAGCCCCTCCTAGGGTTCTCCCCCCTTGCCTGGGCCCTTCTCTTCCGGTTCTCAATGTTTCCGGTGACTTCACTTGGCCATGCTCTTTCAGAGAAAGGACTTTCCCCATGATTCCCCAAATCATCAGTGGGCTTCTGGGGACAACCATTTGTCTGGTGTGCCAAACTACCAGAAGGGGAGAGAATACTTTTGGCCCTGAACTTAGCTCCAGTCCCCAAACTGATCCCACAGTCTGAAAAGATTTGACTCTGGTATTTCCACCAAAGCCTTGAGGTTTTTCTCTGACCAGCAGTTTTCTAACGGAGTCTTCGTTTCACCCCATTCTCTCCTTAACCTCGCCCACCCATTTGCATAGCCCAAGTTCTCGCTTCTGCATAGAAGACTGAGCCACCCTCTGTCCCCTGGTACATCACTGTGTCCTCCCACCCCCCATTCCCCTCTCCGGGCTCTTTAGTCTGCTCCTGTCTGCCCTGGATCTCAGGAAGGGGGTTGATTCCTTTCCCGCCTGTGTTCCTCTGGATCTCCTATCTCTCGTCCTCTCGTTTCTCCTTGCTACAGAAAATGAAGACCCCAGGAACAAACATGATGCCGGCAGATACCTGTAAATAGCCCTTTCACGGTTTTGCATTGTCTCTCTCTCCTAAATGTGGAATTCTCCAGCACAATGTTTAACTCAGGTGTGACTTTGGAAGACATCTCTGTAATAATATTTTATCCCCGTCTTCTCTTTTTTAAAAAAAGGAAACAATACCAAAGTGTGAAATACTGTGCTTAGCTTCCACGGAGTTCCCTTGTGGGCCGGGACTCTGTGGACTTCTGCGGGAACTTGTCTCTGGAGTCTCCTTCTTTGTGGGCCAGTGTGTAGAGATGCATTGGGAAGCCATCCCAGAAATGGCACTTTTTTTTAAAAAAAAAAAAAAAAAGACTGCATATGCAGGAAACTGTTGAGATTCCAAAGAATCTCTCTATTCCTAAATAAATGTGTATAGTAATGATATAAACTTTCTACCTGCTAAGAAGAGGTTTAGATCATCGTTCTTTGCCTTTTTGTTGTGGTGGGGGGGTAGGGGGGTGATGGGAGGGATGTGAACCCATAAAGCAAACTGGGATGAGAAAAAATGTTTCCAGTTGGTACAGGAAGTGTATTATTCTTGAAACTAATGCTAAGGTGATAAGGCTGGGTCTTCAGAAAAGTCATGATGCATTTTTGCATAGAAAAACACAGAAAACTGTATCAGGACTTTTCCGATGACCCCATATATTAACACAGAGCCCTGAGGAGTTCTTACTATTTGGGACAGTACTACCTTGAGGACAGGGCCGGCATGAAATGGGTCTCCCATTTTGTAAGTGGGGGAATGGTGACTGGGCCAGGTGAAGTTATGCAGAGATTGACGTGGTGGAGGTGGAGGCTAATATCTCGTGACTCAGATACCCTGAATGGAAATTATCCACATAAATGTTATTTACATGGGAAAGATATAGACATCGAAGGTGAAGAATAGTGCATGGACCAGTTGCAATGCATTCTCTTTCACATGCATTGCAACTTTTGCCAAGAAAGTTGAGGGGCTCGGAAGCTAACTCTGTGGGTTTTTCCTTAGGTTAATAAAGATTGAAATGGTTACCGTTCCTGAGGGGATGGCAGATCCTCTAAAAGGAAATGGCATGGCCCTACCCCACGGTCTGGTGGTTACGTGAACTGGATCCCACATGGCTGACTGTGAGGTTCACATCTCAGCCCCAGCAGGTTGGAACACATGTGAGACACACACATGTGCATGCCCCAAATCCTGACTGGATAGAGAAGTGGAGGGACTGCATACCCTGTTGAAGGGTACTGTCTCTTCCTCCCTCTTTCTCTGTTTCTCTGTCTCTGATGAACACCCTCTTGCGAATAAGAAGGAAGGAAAAGAAAGGAAGAGAGAAAGAGAGAAAAAGAGGAAGGGCAGGAAGGAAGGAAGGTAAGAAAGAAGGAAGGAAGGAAGGAAAAGGGGAAAGAAAAGAAAGAAAGAAAGAAAGCAGTCGTATCTGATGGAGGAAAACTAAAAGTGGGATTAAACACTTGTTGCAAATAATATCTGAGTGGGAAAACCATACAAAACCTATCCAGAGTTACTGCTCCTGGTGTTTGAATATTAAGATTTCTATTTCACACTGCCAAATAGGAGACGGCCTGTGGCAAGGGCTGCTTTCTCTAGGAAAGGCCTGGTTAAAAGGGCCTAGACTGCAGCGAGAGACAGCAAGCGGAGCCTGGGCGGTGATTAAGTACACAAGGGGTCTCCTCCGTTACTCAGGGCCCATCTGTGCATAGCTCTGCGCACACACGTACGCACATGTGTGTGTGCACGCTCTCAGTAACCCTAGCTGCCTTGACACCCTGCTCAGGTGAGTGCTCATGGTGGATCTTCTGCACTGTCTAAAGTTGGTTTTTGTCTACTTGTCCATGGTGTTTTTTGTTGGTTTGTTTGTTTTTTAGAGAGAGGTTTTTTGTTTGTTTGTTTGTTTGTTTGTTTTGCTATAGGCCACAGATGCTTGCTGGGGAAAAAAAAGAGAGAAACAGAGAGACAGAAAGTGAGAAATCACCCTCCAAGGAGGATGGCCATGCCACAATCTCTTCTCTTCTGTTCTCCTCTCGGGATCTTGGGCACGCACACACACACCTGGCGTGAGTTTTAAGTAGCCGGTTGGGACTCGAACCGTGGTTGACAATGTGGGGGTCTAGCGAGATAATCATTGCATCATCTGCTGGTCCCACCCATGGTTTTTTGTTTTTTGAGAGATTTTTGCTTTAGGGCGTGGCGCTTGCCAGAAAGACAGAGAGACAGAAAGCAAGAAATCCCCCCCCCCAGGGGGGATGGCCACGCCACAATCCGTTCTCCTCCATTCTCCTCTTGGGATCTTGGGCACGCACGCACACGCGCCTGGCATGAGTTTAAGTCACCGGGTCCAGGACTCGAACCACAGTCAACTACGTGGGAGTTCAGCGACATAGCCATTACGCTAACTGCTGGTCCCCCACTCATGGTTTTTATGAAAAACAGCACCATACCTTGTTCAGCCTCTGGTAGCGCCCGTTGCCTGTGGTGTTGGACAGTAACTGAACAGAGTCAAACCTGAAAGCAGTACAGTCCACCTTTCAGCTTCTCATGAGTCTGCAGAATCCATCATTCCTGGGATGTCTCATGGAAGCTTGCTTAGCTTCCTCCATGTCTAATTAGGGATAAGAGGGGCCAGCAGGTGGCATAGTGTTGACATCGCTGGACTTCCACATGGCCGACCACGGTTCAAGTCCCAGACCTGGTGGCTTAAAACTCATGCTGGGCATGTGTGTGTGCATGCCCAAGAACCTGGGAGGAGAATGAAGGAGAAGGGATTATGACTTGGCCATCCCCACTTGGGGGATGGGGGTTCTCACTTTCCCTCTCACTGTTTCTGTCTCTGTCTCTCCCTCTCTCTCTCTGGCAAGTGTGTATGCCCTAAGGCAAAAGTCTCTAAAAAAAAGAATAATAATTAGGGATAAGAGAATCTGAGGGCCACAACCAGTCATTGTCTAGGGAAAAAGAAAAAAGGAATAAACTGCTTTGTAAAAAAAGAAAGAAAGAAATTAAGTTTATTAATTTCTTCCATGATCGAGAGAGACGTAGGAGAGACAGTACGCCCAGCTGGGTCCTTGGCACCGTGATACACCCCAGCCTCAGCCCTAGATCCTGGGCGTGTGTGCACCGGCGTACTCAGGGAGGTCCCCAGGGGCACCTGGAATCTCCCCGCCCTGGACAGCACTGTTTCCCTGCTGCACATCATCCAGACCCTCTTTTTCATATTTGCAGTCTCTGATCTAGGTTGACTCAAATCTGCTGGACCTGGCTGTGAGTTACTAAGACCAAGTAAGGATTTGGGGTCTGATTAGAGGAGCGAGTTTCCTGATCTCAGGACTCAGAGCAGAACCCAGCTTTGAGCACCCAGGTTCTGCCTGAGCTCCACTCCACGCACGGTCCGCAGACTCCTGTCCGACTGGTGTTCTTTCTTCTTTGTATCCCCATGTCTGACATTGGCACTAGCACGTCATAGGAAATGAGGATAACGTGCACTCACCAGAGAGAGAGTTTAGAAAGCAAGCCGCGGGAACCAGCAGTTAGCGTAATGGCTATGTAGCTGGACTCCCACATAGTCGACCGCGGACCCGGTGGCTTAAAACTCACACCGGGCGCGTGTGCGTGCGTGCCCAAGATCCCGAGAGGAGAATGGAGGAGGAGGGATTGCGGCGTGACCATCCCCCCTGGGGGATGATTTCTCGCTTTCTGTCTCTATGTCTCTGTCTGTCTGGCAAGCGCACGCGTCCTACAGTGGAAATCTCTCCAAAAAAAAAAAAAAAAAAAAGAAAGCAAGCCGCCAGGTCCAGAACTGAAACCCTGGCCTGCCATGTGGGAGTCCAGTGCCTTAACCACCATGCCACCTGCTGGCCCCTGGAAATTAAGCTCCTTCTATTTATTTATTTATTTATTTATTTTACATTTGTCCACTGAACATCATCACAGCATACCAAATGCAGTTTTCCATCCAGAATACACTGTATAGTGGCTTAGCCATATGTTATCGTCAACAAATAATGTTCCATTTCTTGATATAAATATATATATATTTCTCACCTTCCCCATTTCTCACCTTCCCCCATTTCCCACCCTCCTCCCACACTATCTCTGGTATCTGTAGTTGCTGTCCATTCCCTTTTTTCCCCTCACATTTTATTGGTTAACAAAATATCGTAAGGGGACTAGCCGTAAGTGTAATGGCTATGTCGCTGGAGCCACCCGGGGCGGGACTTCCTGGCAGAAATTCGTGCCAGATGCCATTCTCCCTTCTGGTTATTTGGATCATGTTTTTTCAACCTTCTATCTCAGGGGGCCATGGCTGAAGGGATGCCACATGGGGGTCTTGGGCTGTGGTCCACCGCACCCTGGCATGGGAGATGCCAACTATGCTTTTCAAAATCACTACCACACAGGCCCTGCTCAGCCATGAAAAAATGAAGCTCACCAGGCTTGGTTCTGGAAAACCCAGAGTAGGGGCCAGTGGGATAGTCATGTCCCTTTTTTTTTGGTGGAGAGTTTGTTTGCTATAGGGCGTGTGCGTTCGCCAGACAGACAGACAGAGATAGAGAGATAGAAAGGAGAAATCACCCCCCAGGGGGCATGGCCACGCCGCAATCCCTTCTCCTCCATTCTCCTCTCCGGATCTTGGGCACACACGCACATGCACCCAGCGTGAGTTTTAAGCCACTGGGTCCGGGACGTGAACCGACTACGTGGGAGTCCAGCGACATAGCCATTACGCTAACTGCTGGTCCCCCAGTTTTAGCTTTAATAAATTAAAATTTAAAAAAATTTAAGAGAACTTTACTTAAGACTTAAATCCAAGAAAGAGTTTAGGACTCTGTTCAAATAGTAGGTACCTGGATCTGTCGACAATTCAAAAGAAAACAAAAATCCTTACCTCTGGAGTACAGAGCATAAAAAAAGACCAGTATTGTTTTAGTCAAAAGTCATAAAATTCTATTTCAGCAGCTCAGCCTCATGTACTTAATCTACTTCTGGGACAAGCAGATGGCATAATGGTTGCATTGCTGGACTCCCATGTGGCCGACTGCGGTTAGGATTCCCGACCTGGAGGCTTGAAACATGCTGGAAGTGCATGCATGCCCCAAATCCCGAGAGGGAAATGGAGGAGAAGGGATTGCGGCATGACCATTTCCCTCGCCCTCCCCCCGCCAGGGGCGAGGTGATTTCTCACTCTCTGTCTCTCTGCTTCTCTCTGTTTCTTCGGTGAGCACACACACCTATAGCAAAAATCTTTTTTAAATTTTTTATTTAAATGTATTTATGTACATTCATTCACTGTACATCATTACAGCATACAAAATGAGATTTTCCATCCAGAATACACTGTATGTTGGTTCAATCAAGCACATCAACATACATGTTATCAGGACCAGCAGTTGGCATAATGGCTATGTCGCTGGACTCCTATGTAGTCGACTGCAGTTCAAGTCCCAGACCTGATGGCTTAAACTCATGCCGGGCACGTGTGCGAGCATGCCCAAGATCCTGAGAGGAGAATGGAGGAGAAGGGTTTGCAGCATGGCCATCCCTCCTGGGGGTGATTTCTCGCTTTCTGTCTCTCTGTCTCTGTCTTTGTAGCGAGCGCACGCACCCTAAAGCAAAAACCTCTCAAAAAAGGAAAAAAAATAAAAAGTAAAACATACGTGTTATCGTCAACGAATAATTTTCCATTTCTTGTTTCCTGTATATTTTGCTTTTTTACCCATCCTCAATTCCTTACCTCTCACCCTCTGCCATCTCTCACCCTCCTCCCACAGTCTCTGGTATCCATGGTTGCTTTCTATGCCTTTCCCCTCCCCATATTTTATTGATTCACTAAAGATCTTAATTAATCTAAATATTTTGAATAGCAAGTGCAGCTGATACATACATATCCATGAACACAAGTCTGACTTTAGGCATAAACCTCTGTGAGTAAAATGACCATACTATAAAGTAGCACCTAGCTGGGGCTATATAGCTTACTGTAGTCATCAAATAGGTATTTTTAATGCATTTTTTTTAATTTAAAGAAAAACCATTTTAGTTTTTTTTCTGAAACCTTTTTTTTTTTTTCCCAAGCCAAACTGTATCCAGCTTTATCAAAGATACTTTTCATAAACAATCACGGTATTTCAGGCAGGACGTGGGCAGGCAATCGTTAACAGTATACAACAACTTTCAAACTCCCTTCTTCAATGGACTACCAAAATCAGAAAGTCACTATAAAACCCAATGAAGTCTTCATCTGATGCTCTCAACAGGGAAAGTTTAGAGTGAGGGTTGACATTTCACATTTAGCATGTTGTTTAACAACTTTTCACGAGCCGACCCTGACTTTCGGGAAATGAAAATGGCAGAATTATCAACCTGAAGATCCAACAATATAGAAAGGGAACTGCTGTTCTTTTGAAGGATGCCTTCTCAATGTCATTAGAAAGTCCGGATTGCCTGGTATCCTGGTATAACCAGTTTTCTGTGGTCAGGTCCCCACAGGTCTCTGGTTAAAGGGA
>NW_006159725.1:224680-232460 GCF_000334495.1 Tupaia belangeri chinensis
GCCCTACAGCAAAAACCTCTCAAAAAAAAAAAAAAAATAGAAGGGAAAGATATCCAAATCAATCCAGCTTCAGAGACATTCTATTAGTGACAAATGCCTCTTCCCCCTAAAACAACAATGAAGTGTTCTGTGTGCTAACAACATAACTTAAAAAAAAAAAGGTAAAACAAAATTCTGCATTTTCATAAAACTTGATAAAAATAGTATTTCAAACTGTACAGTCACCAGAAGTACACAGTTATCAAAAATGCACACACTTCACTTGGCATCTCCAACACCTTCGGCTTTCTGTGCCTGGTCTGTTTTGGCATCTCTGTTTTCTGCAGGGTTGTTCCCATCCTTGCCAGCATCAGCCTTTCCCTTTTTTCCTTTGGGTACCTTCTCTCCCTTCTTTGCAGAGGCCTTTTTAGGCTTGGGTTCTGGCTTTGGAGGAGCAGGTTTTGCAGACAACCTTGCAGATCTTCTCTGTGGTTCGTCCTTCACCTTGGCTTTATCTCCTCTAGCATCCCCTTCAGCCTTTCTCTTGGGCATGGTGGCGACGGCGGGACGTAGGCGCTGGATGCGGGGGATGCAGCGGAGCGCAGGCTTTGGTCGGTCCGGGGGTCGCTCTCGCCTCTTCTTCACACTGCTCCTCTGAAACTTTTTTAAAAATTAATTAATTTACATTCATTCACTGAGCATCATCACAGCATACAAAATGTGATTTCCCATCCAGAACATACTGCATAGTGGTTTAATCATGCATGTTATTGTAAATGATTTTCCATTTCTAGTTTCATATATATATATTATATTTACACACACACACACACACACACACACACACACACATATATTTTAAAACCCCTATTTCTGACCCTCTGCCCTTTCCCACCCACTTCTCACACTATCTGGTGTCTACAGTTCTCTTCCATTTCTTTCCCCCCCACATTTTATTGATCACACAATTTCTTTTTTTTTTTTTTTTGGAGAGGTTTTCGCTATAGGGCGCGTGTGCTCGCGAGACAGGCAGAGAGAGACATAGAGACAGAAAGTGAGAAATCACCCCCGAGGGGGGATGGTCTGCCGCAATTCCTTCTCCTCCATTCTCCTCTCGGGATCTTGGGCACGCACACACGCCTGGCGTGAGTTCTAAGCCACCGGGTCCGGGACATGAACCGCGGTCGACTACGTGGGAGTCCAGTGACATAGCCATTATGCTAACTGCTGGTTCCCTACAATTTCTTAAATAATCTAACTACTTTCAATAGCAAGTTTATCTGGTAATTTCAAGAAAAGCAGTTTTAACTTAAATCAAAGGAATGCTAAGGAACTTTGCTTAAAACTTAAAGCCAGGAAACAGGTTAGGATTCTGTTCAAATAGAAGGTACATGAACCTATCGACAGCTCAAGACAGGACACGAATCCTTAAAACCAGACAACAAAGCCTAGAAAAAAATCAGCAATGTTTTAGTCAAAAGTCATAAAATGCTGTTTCACCAGTTCAGTCTCATGTCCTTAATCTATCTTCTGCTGTGGCTCGATCTTCTTGATTAAATTCTAGGATATAATATTCAACTCAACTTGTCCCTATGATTAAGTTGGCCATTTTCTTAGATTTTGAACTCTTACTTCTGTGTCTGTATTTAATTTTCCTAATATAGCACTCCCTTGAGAATGTCTTGGAGATCTCGTCTGGTGTTGGTAAATTCTTTCAGGTTTTGTTTATCTGAGAATGTTCTTGTCTTTTCTTCCCATATGAAGGATAATCATGCTGGATACAGTATTCTTGGTTGAAATCGCTTTTCCCTTAACACCTTGAATATATTTTCCCATTCTTTCCTCGCTCGCATCATTTCTGATGAGAGGTCTACTGTCAGCCTGATGGGTAACTTGATGTTTTTCTCCTGCCAATCTTAGTATCTTGTCTTTGTCTGTGGTTTTGGTCAATCTGACTATAATGTGTCTTAGAGAAGACCTTCTTGGGTTGATTCTATTTGGAGGTCCTTTGTATTTATTGGGAGTGGATCTTTGAGTGCCTCTCTAGGTTTGGAAAGTTTTCTTGCAGGATTTTATGGAATAGATTACCAATGCCTTTATGAATCTCTTCGCCTTCTGGGATACCAATTATCTGGATGTTTGGACATTTGACAGTATCTAGTATTTCTCGTATATTAGTCTTATTTTTTGAGCAATTTTCTCAGGCTACGTGGTGGATTTTTCTAGGCCAGCAATTTTCTCTTCTACGTCTGAGATTCTATTTTCTGTGTGATCTAATCTGCTTTTAATACTTTCAAGGGAGATTTTGACTTACTGTTTTATAGCCTTCATCTCTAACAAGTCCATTTGATTCTTTTTTAAAGTGTGTAATTCCTCTTTTAGGTCTTGTAAGAATTTCCTCACCTCCTGGAACTCATCAGCTCCTTTCTCCTTTCTCTTCTGCAATTCATTGTCTCTCTTCCATCTCTGTTAGCTTCATCATTATGAATATTCTAAATTCTTTATCAGACATTTCCATGATTTCCATTGAACTGTCTGTGGATGAAGAGGAGTTATTCTTTACCTTGGGAGGAGAGTTATTTTCTTGCTTTCCCGTATTTCTTGTGGTCCTGCGGTGATTTCTAGTCATCTAATGGATGGTGTGTTTCTTCCTAATTCTTGAAGTTCAATCTGAATGTGCAGAAAGAGGTGATTTGGAATCTCTTTGCTGTTCCGTTGTGATCCCTTTGTGCCGCAGATTCAGTAGATAGTGAGGAATATGTTATTGGATGTTTGGCTATAGTTCCCTTAGATCTATCTAGAAACACAGTGAATGGAGATTGAGGAGCAGAGAGATGAGATAAAAGAAAAAGAAAAGGAAAGAGAGAGAGAGAAAAAAATGATGACAACAATAACAAAGAAAAATAAAAAAAGGGAAAAAATAAAAAACAACTAAAAAACTATTTTTTTTTTTTTAAAAGCACAAAATAGAAAATCGTGTCACGCATGAATCACTAGTTCTCAGGAGCCATGGAGCAATCTTCTGAGGGCCTGCTTCTCGCCTCTCCTGGGTGGGAGCCGGAGAGGAGATTATTGACAAGATAAAGGCGGGGCTGAAAGCAAGAGAATAGTTCACCTCAAAACATTTTAAAAGGGACCAGCAATTAGCGTAATGGCTATGTCGCTGGACTACCATGTAGTCCACCGCGGTTCGCGTCCCGGACCCAGTGGCTTAAACTCACTCTGGGCGCATGTGTATGCATGCCCAAGATCCTGAGAGGAGAATGGAGCAGAAGGGATTGCGGCATGGCCATCCTCTCTGGGGAGTGATTTCTCGCTTTCTATCTCTCTGTCTCTCTCTGTCTTTCTGGCAAGCACACGTGTCCAATAAGGAAAAATCTCTCCAAAAAAAGAAAAAAAAATTTTAAAAGGAAAAATTACCAAAAAATGAGAAGACAGAAGCAGAGAGAGACAGAGACACAGAGACAGAGATAGAAGGCTAGAGGAGCTCCCTACCACTCGAGTTTGTGGGCTGGAGGCTGAATTCTCAGTAG
Organism: Tupaia belangeri chinensis; assembly: GCF_000334495.1. Lineage (NCBI taxonomy): Eukaryota > Metazoa > Chordata > Mammalia > Scandentia > Tupaiidae > Tupaia > Tupaia belangeri. The sequence continues at coordinate 228,193 of NW_006159725.1, forward strand.
AAAATCTTCACTTCTCTTTTTTCCCCTGAAATCACTAGTTCTCAGGAGCCATGGAGGAATCTTCTTCTGAAGACCTGCCTCTTGCCTCTCCACTCAAGTTTGTGGACTGGAGGCTGAATTATCAGTAGAAAATCGTCATTTCTCTTTTTTTCCCTGTAATCATTAGTTCTCAGGAGCCATGGAGGAATCTCCAAAAATCTTTCTAAAAAATAGAATTTCCCTATACCAGCAGGTGGCGAGGTGGCAAAGGCACTGGATCCCACGTGACTGACTCCGAAGTTTGAGTCCTGTGCCGGGCAGCCTGAAAAACACACTGGGTATGTGTGCATGTGTGCCCCAAATCCTGAGAGAATGGAGGAAAAGGGATTGCTGCATGGCTATCCCCCCGGGGGTAATCTCTCACTTTTCCTCTCTGTCTCTCTCTGGTGAACATATGTGCCTTATAGCAAAAACTCAAACAACAAAAAGTGCAATCTCCTTTTTCCCTTTTTAAACATCGAATGCCCTTCACTGAGACAGGAACTGTAACTATAAAAGGATTTAGTATAGTAATTCTCCCCCATACACATCTGCAGATTCTTTTTTCTGTGGTTTTGGTTACCTACTGTCAACCAAGGTCCTAAAATATTAAGTAGAAAATTTCAGAAATAAACAAGTGATGCGTTTTAAATCGTGCACTCTTCTGAGTCATGTGACATCTCCCGCTCTGTCCCGCCCAGGGCATGAATCATCCCTTTGTATGCATGCTGTGTGTGCTCCCAGCCCATTAGTCACTTAGTAGCTTTGGTGATTAGATCAAAGAATCAGATTCTGTAAAGTTTGCTACCATCCCTGGTTTCAAGCATGCAGTGGGGGTCTTGGAACATACTCCTCATGGGAAAGGGGGACGACTGTACATGGCTGCAGGAGATTTTAGCTAGTTAGTGGAGGAAGCCTCTTTCAGGGGTTAAGAGCATGACCTCAGAGTCACCTCGCCTGGTTGGTACCCAGCTGTGCCTCCTTTTAATTGTGTCACCTTGAGAAAGGCTCTGTGGCTCTGCTTCCTGCCTCCATTTTTCACCTGTTAAGATGAGAATAACAATCCCATATGACTGACTGTGGTTCGAGTCCCAATCAGTGGCACGAAATTCATGCTGGGTACATGTATGTGTGTGTGTGTGTATATGCCCAAAATCCCAAGAGGAGAATGAAGGAGAAGGGATTGCAGCGTGGCCATCTGTCTCACTCCTCTCCTGCCAGCACTTTTGTACAAAAAACTAAACAAATAAAAAATATCTCTTATCCCATAGAGTTGCTGTGACGATTAGGCAAGTTAATAAGTGCTTGGAGCAATACCCGATGTGTTAATAGGCAATATAAGTGTCATCTGTAATCATTATGTCATTGTCATGAAGTTGGCAGAGAACTTCCCTAGTCTACTCTTCCTGGGGGATTCCGCTGTCCACAAGGACCTGCTTTGGTGGTGCAGGGATTGTGGCCAAAGATATATAATTCAATAAAACTTGGGACCAGCAGTTGGCGTAATGGCTATATCATCCGACTCCCATGTCATCAACCGCGGTTCAAGTACCGGACCCGGTGGCTTAAACTCGTGTAGTGTACGTGTACGTGCGTGCTCAAGATCCTGAGAGGAGAATGGAGGAGAAGGGATTGTGGTGTGGCCATCCTCCCTGGGGGGTGATTTCTCATTTTCTGTCTCTCTTGTCTTTCTGGTGAGCACGTGCCCTATAGCAAAAACCTCTCAAAAAAAAAAAAAGAACAAGAATACTTAACACTAGGTGATCAAGGTCAAACCTGGAATTACAATTATCCTAGGATAAAGACCTAATAGCCTAGGAAGAACTGGTACCTTCTAAAGACCGAGGGGACTTTAGATGCCTCAAGCTTTAATCCTTCAGTCTTTCATGGAAAATACTGGTGGCAAGAAGAAAGTTCTAGATTCCAATACTAGAATGAAAAAAAAAAATACTGGAACAGAAACAAACGGGGAGCATGTTGAGATTTGCACCCTACCCATTTAGTGAAATGGATTCCTTCGCATTTCTTTGGTTCTCACTCTCTCTTATCTGGTCTGTTTCCACATACTTGTAATAGGACTTCTCCAATTTATCATACACTGATTTAGCTGGGTGTCCCGAGAGCAGAGGTTCTCAACTTTGGACATTGGAATTGAGAGCATTGAAGCTGGTGGATACCCGCATAGAAATGTGGATTTATTTTGTTCAGGGTGTGGCCTGGGCATTAGAGGTTTTCTTTGTCTGTTTGTTTCAAGGGTTTTTTTTTGCCATAGGGCGTGTGAACTATAGGAGAAAGACAGTGAGAGGGAAAGTGAGAAATCACCCCGGGGGGATGGCCACGCTGCCATCCCTTCTCCATTCTCCTGGGATTTGGGGCGAGCATGCACACAGCACCAGTTTCATTCTCAAGCTGCTGAATCTGGGACTCGAACTGCGGTGGGACATGTGGGAGTCCAGCGCTTCAACCACCACACCACCTGCTGGTTCCTGGGCATTAGAGTGTTTAAAAGCTCATCCAGTGATTCTACTTTGCTATCAAGGTTGAGAGCCACTGTCCAATAGACGTCAGTATTAAATGCATCGTTAAAATGCAGACTCTGGTTTAGCAGGTCTTGACCTAGCGGTCTGAAGCTTCGTGGCTCCCAAAAACTTCCAAGTGATGAAATTTTGCTGGTCCACGGATCACCCTCTGAGTACCAAAGGCTGTCCTCATGACCCAGGACTGGGGGCACCGAGGGTGGATCTCTCCAAGACCCTATCGATGTTGCTGTTTCCCTCACTCAAGGAGAAGCAAATGAATAAACCTTCTTTAAAAATTTAGAGGAGTGGGGCCAGCAGGTGGCATGGTGGTTAAGGCATTAGGCTTCTACATGGTCGACTATAGTTTGAGACCTGGACCGAGTGACTTGAGAACCAATCCAAAATTTTGTGTGCCCAAAATCCCAAGAGGAGAATGGAGGAAAAGGAATTGCACTGAAGCCATCCCCTCTGGGGGTGATTTCTCATCTTCTCTCTCTCACTCTGTCTCTCTGTCTTTCGCTGGCAAGTACACGTGCCCTATAACAAAAACCTAAAATGAAATAAGTTTTGAGAAAAAATGTAAAGGAGAAAAGATTTAACCAAGGTGAAAAAAGGCCACAGTTGATGATTGTATAGTAATTTCCATGAGCTGACCATTCTTCTAAGCAGTTTATACAGGTGATATTCTAAAATTTTCAGGGTAACCTTAGGAGACAGGTATTATTACTATACCCATTCCGTAGGTAAGAAGGAGGGGCAGGTGGCGCGGTGGTTACGTTGCTGGACTCCCACATGTCCGACCGCAGTTAGAGTCCTGGACCCAATGACTTCAAAAACACAGTGTGCCTAAGATCCCCGGAAGAGAATGGAGGAAAAGGGGATTGTGTGTGACCACCCCTCCTGGGGAATGATTTTCTCACTTTCTCGCTGACTGTCTCTGTCTCTCTCTCTGGCGAGGGCATGCACCCTACAGCAACAGCCTCTTTAAAAAAAAAGAAAAGAGGAATACCAAGACACTTACTCAAAGGCATACCAAACAAGTTTGAGTCTTTTTTTTTTTTTAAGAATTATGTATCTACTTTTATTTATTATTATGTTTTCAATTTGCTATAAAGTACACGAGCTCACCAGAGAGACAGAGACAAAGAGCAGGGAGGTGAGGCAGCAAACTGCCAGGTCCAGGACACGAACCGCAGTCGAACATGTGGAAGTCCAGCACCCCAACCACCACACCACCTGCTGGCCCACAAGGTTAACTCTTAAGCCTCTGAGTTACTGCCCGGGTTATTGACAGTTATTCTAATTCCCAGGCCTAAGCACAGGCAGAGGGGCGACGTCTCACATCGGGGTGTCTAGCAGACACGCAAGCACTTACTAGGTGTTCGCTAAATGGTCACAGACGGGCCGTCCCATCGCGGGGAAGAATGGATAATGATTTAAACAGACATCAAACAAACCAGAGCAGGTCTCAAGTCAGCCCCGTCACCCGCCACCCGCCACCCGGTCCATGTCCCTAGCGGGAGGACCCTCCAGCGCTTGCAGAACGTCCCTGGCCCAGCTCCGCTCTGCGCTCCGTCCTCCCCGCCAGCAGGTGCCCCCAGACCCCCGGCTCCTCCTCCGCCGCCGTCACAGCCTCGTCCTCTCCCCTCGTTCCGCCGCTTCCTGTCGCCGCGATCGGGGCCCTGAGCGGTGGGCGCCCCGGCGCCCGAGGCTTTCCCGCCGCGCCCCCCC
>NW_006159725.1:238174-250865 GCF_000334495.1 Tupaia belangeri chinensis
CCCGGAGCCGCTGCGCCCGCCCGCGCTCCTCCTCGCCAGGCGGCGCGGACGAGGCGAGCCCGGGACTCTGGCGCTGCGTGGCCATCGGCACACCCCTCCGTGCTTTTCCAAAACCCAGAGTACGCGCCGAAACCCAGACTCGGAGTTCCCAAGGTCACCGAGTCGGAGCTGCCATTTACCAATGTCTGCTCTTTTATTTGAGTGTTTGTAAATGGGCCACTGTTCCCTCTGTTCTCCCAGGGAATTAGGATTCAGAGGGGAGGACGCTAAAAATACTAATCGGCGTATCCAAACGAGCCGATCCGCATTACTGGCCAGTGACCCTGGCCTGCAAAAGGGAATAAGCGAGGACAGCTCTTTTCACTCTGGGTACTTTGTATTTCTAGCCCTTGCTCTGAAAATTGGCCTCGATGTTTTGCAAAATTGACCTCAGAACTGGACCAGGCTACAGAGTTCTTCCATCCCTTTTTCTTACCTCCCTTTTCTTTCCTCTTTCCTTTTTATTAATTTTTCTTTTCTTTTCTTTTTTTAACAGAGGCTCTCGAGGTTAAAAGTGATTTGCACCCCAGTCTCCTTAGGGGCAGAGCCAGAATTGAAACTTAGGCCTATGGTGGACACCCACTGTTTTCTTGAACCTGATTTCTTGAAATCTGGTTTCGGATGAAAGCTGTACAGAACTTGACCTTCCTAAAGCCCTCTCTGGATAGCATTCTTAGGAGTGGCCTGTGTGTTGAAGTGTGTGGGTCCACGGATACCATTTCATTTGTCAGAATGGGGTTAAGCAATACGTGTAGCCATGCAGATGCTGAGATGAGACAGATACCTGAAATGTTTTTGATATTTCTATTTGTACTTCCAGTAGAGGAGCTAATGGCTTGGCCGTTTTCAATTTTAGCTCTTTATAACTAAATTGACTCAGTTATCGCTGTTCTTCTCAGTAACTTCCCAAGTGTAGCTCTTTGACTTCACTTCATTTTTAACTGGATAATTGTCTTAAAGTTATTTTTTATATCTCAACAGAAAGTCCCATCTTGCACCTCAAAGTCCTGTTTTCCCTTTGGTAAATTTTTGAACTGAATTTCTTTCTTTCTTTCCTTTTTTTTTTTTTTGTTGTTAGATTTTTGCCTTAGGGCATGTATGCTTGCTGGACCGGAGATAGTGAGAAGTAAAGTGAGCAATGACCCCCCAAGGAGGATGGCCACGCCTCAATTCCTTCTCCTCCATTCTCTTCTCAGGATTCTGGGCATGCACACACATGTGCCCAGTGTGAGTTTCAAGCCACCGGATCTGAGACTCAAACCATTGTCAGCCATGTGGGAGTCCAGTGCCTTAACTGCCATGCCACATGCTGGTCCCCAAACTGGACTTCATAACTGAATAGAATTAGAATTCCATTTTCACCTCCTAGGTTATCTGAACTCTTTGTTGAATTATATATTTAGATCACCACCCCCCCTTTTTTTTTTAAGAAGTAAGCTTTTATTTTTCTAAGAGGTTTTTGCCATAGGGCGTGTGTGCTCCGTGGGGAGAGACAGAGATGGTGAGAGAGAAATTGAGAAATCACCACCCAAGGGGGGATGGCCATGCAGCAATCCCTTTTCCGCTTTTCTCCTCCTGGGATCTTGGGCATGCTCATACAGGAGCCCGGTGTGAGTTTCAAGCCACTGGGTATGGGACTCGAACTTGAGGTCGGCCATGTAGGAGTCCAGTGGCATAACTGCTATGCCATCTGCTAGCCCCAAGTGAGCTTTTTTTTTTTTTTCTTTTTCTTTTGGAGAGGTTTTCGCTCTAGAGTGCGTGCGCTTGCCAGACAGACAGAGACAGACAAAGAGATAGAAAGTGAGAAATCACCCCCCAGGGGGGATGGCCATGCCGCAGTCCCTTCTCCTCCATTCTCCTCTTGAGATCTTGGGCACGCACGCACAGGCACCCCGCGTGAGTTTTAAGTCACTGGGACCGGGACTCGAACCGCGATCGACTACATAGGAGTCCAGCAATATAGCCATTATGCTAACTGCTGGTCCCCAAGTAAGCATTTTTTTAAAGTTTATTTCTTCCATGAGCCAGAGAGAGAGAGAGAGAGAGAGAGAGAGAGCCTTCAGCAGGTTTTGCTGCGGCTCACCCCAGCACTGTGAGGATCGTAGGCACCCATGTACCCAGCGTACTTGAGGCTTTCACTTTCGAAACGGGGGCCCTATGTGAGTCAGACGTGTGGGCATCCCAGTCTACCTCTGCACCACCACCTGGCCCCCAAGTTTTGATTTTGACTGATAAACCCGTGACCTAAATTTAAACCTCAGCTGAATTTAGCATCCGCTTAAAACCACATGAAACTGCCGTGAGTCATGTGACCACTAGCGGAAACCAAAGTGGTCGTGCTCTGTGTTTTCCCTGAGAGGTTCTTATGGCAGTTTTAGAAATGTGAAGACATTCTCTAACACGCGAGCTTTGTTATCCCCATGTGGTCTTCAGTCGGCCTGCGGAGGGTGGTCATTGATGTTCGTGCATCTCGACATGGTGTTAGACACACATAGAACGCTGCTCCTGTCTGCAGTTCCAGGTCTTGCCAGGTGACCACGAGTCCTCTCTAAGGAACATGGCGTAAAGGGAGTAGCCAGGAGATGCCTGGCGGTGTGGCTAGGGAAGCAATGTTTCCGCGAAGGCGTTTGTCCTGTTCTGCAGCAGGCGTGAGGGCACGTGCACAGAGCGACCCGGTGCTGTTTTCTTAGGGTGCGTCTTGCGTGTTTCTGGCACGGGCCTTCTCGCCGCAGGATGGCCTCAGCTCTGTGTCTGCGGGTGCTGGGCAGCCTGTGTGGCTGGCTGTCGCTCTACGTCTCCTTCTGCCACCTGAACAAGCACCGAAGCTACGAGTGGAGCTGCCGGCTGGTTACCTTCACCCACGGGGTCCTCTCCATAGGCCTCTCGGCTTACATTGGCTTCATTGATGGCCCTTGGCCTTTTACCCACCCAGGTAGGCAGGGGATGCTCCCTTAGGGGTTGATGACTTGGGGGAGTCTTAGGCGGATGGGGCTTTCGAATGCAATTTGTACGATTCTGAAGAATATTGGAGACTCATTCTAATTTGTTTTGGAGTCTCCATTCATCTTCATTGCTAACTCTGATATTGTTAGGTCACCTATTGTTTCCACTTTTCATAACTCTATTTTTTTTTTAAGGTTTTTGCCATAGGGTGTGTGTGTGTGCTGGAGAGAGAGAGAGAGAGAGAGAGGTTTGAAAGTGAGAAAGCGCCCCTGTGGGGATGGCCACACCACAATCCCTTCTCCTCCACTCTTCTCTTGGGATTTTGGGCACAGACGCACACGTATCCAGGGACCAGCAATTGGCGTAATGGCTATGTCGCTGGACTCCCATGTAGCTGACCGCAGTTTGAATCCTGGACCTGGTGGCTTAAACTCATGCCAGGTGTGTGTGTGTGAGTGCCCAAGATCCTGAGAGGAGAATGGAGGAGAAGGGATTGTGGTGTGACTATCTCCGCCCACCCCCACCCCACCCCCGCTCCCCGGGGGGTGATTTCTCGCTTTCTGTCTCTCTGTCTCTGTCTTTCTGGCAAGCACACATGCCCTATAGCAAAAACCTCTTCAAAGAGAGAGAGAGAGAGAGAGAGAGAGAGAGAGAGAAACCACCACCAGAGGTAATGGCCGTGCCGCAATCTCTTCTTCATTCTCCTCTCAGGATTTTGGGCATGCACACACATGTGCCCAGTGTTCTTTTTCAAGCCGCTGGGTCTAGGACTTGTACCGTGCAGTCAGCTGTGTGGGATCCAGCTGCCTTAACCACCATGCCACCTGCTGGCCCCTTAATTACCCTTTTGGAAGGTTCTATCTCCCGCTTGGTCATATGCTAAGGTACTAGGCATTCAGACTTCAACACAAGAATCTTAGGGGACCTAATTGGGTCCCTAACTTTCTTGAAATATGATTTTTAAAAATTCCTTAGATTCTTTTCTGTTAATTTCCAGATTCTCATATTGAGCTCCTAGGTTTTCCCTAATACTGTCTGAATGAGATCAATGCAGTTCTTTTTTTCAGAATTAGGTATTTAATTTGATTTATTATCCTCATTACTTTTTAATTTGCTATAGGGCATGCGTGCTCACCAGAGAGAGAGGGAGGAATAGTGAGAAAGCCAGCTGCAGGGTCTACGACTTGAATTGCAGTCAGCAGCATGGGAGTCCAGTGTCTTAACCACCATGTTACCTGCCGACGCTGAAAGCAGCTCCTAAGCTCTGTGTTTTTTATGAAGGTCTGAAATGGTTTCAGACATGTCAGGGTTTCTGGACATGGGAGCTCTTCAGTTTTGGGATTCTCTCCAGAGTACTTCCAAAATGGGTTAGGGCCACCAGTGTTCAAAAGCCTAACCTATGATCTAGGAAATTAATCTGACGTTCAGGACGGAATGAATCAAGAGTCCGGAAACATATCTTTAGTTGGTTAAGAACACGTGTTTAGGAAAGATTGGGATTTTAATGGAAAGAAGTACCTAACTGCATTTCGTGTTGTCCTGAAGAGAGGACACTGAGGTTATTACCTGGGCTCAAATACCCCTTAAAGTCTGATTCCTCAGAACAGCACTTCCTAGGGCCAGAACATCGCTGATTTTGATAAAGACAAAACATTTTAGTCTTTATTTGATTATCACTAAAAAGCACGTACCTGCCCCTGTTTCTGTCCTCTTCAGGGATAAATAAGGGTTAGAACACAACATAGAGGGCTGGCAGGTGGTATGGTGGTTAAAGGCATTGGATTCCCACATGGCCAACTGCAGTTCGAGTCCTGGACCTGGTGGCTTGCTTTCTCACTTTTTCCCTCTCTTACTCTGTCCCTCTCTGGTCAAATTTAAATAAACAAATGAATAGATAAATACAGTTAAATAAAATAATTCTTAAAAAAAAAAAAAGAACACAACATAGGATCCCTTGCAAAAAAAAAAACAAAAAACAAAAAACAAAAAACAAAACAAAGAAGAACACAACATAGGATCCCTTGCAAAGCGGGGCATCCCCAGTTACTCAGTTGCTCTGTCTTGGTGTATTTCAGGCTCGCCCAATACACCACTGCAGGTCCACGTGCTCTGTCTCACCCTGGGCTACTTCATCTTCGACTTGGGCTGGTGCATCTACTTCCAGTCTGAGGGCGCCCTCATGCTGGCTCACCACACCCTGAGTATCTTGGGCATCATCATGGCCCTGGCGCTCGGGGAGTCCGGTGCAGAGGTCAACGCCGTCCTCTTCGGAAGCGAGATCACCAACCCCTTGCTGCAGATGCGCTGGTTTCTCCGCGAAACGGGCCGCTACCACAGTTTCACCGGAGACGTGGTGGACTTCCTCTTTGTGGCTCTGTTCACTGGAGTAAGGATTGGCGTCGGAGCGCGCCTCCTTTTCTGTGAAATGGTCTCGCCCACGCCCAAGTGGTTCGTGAAGGCGGGGGGTGTAGCCATGTACGCTGTGTCGTGGTGTTTTATGGTTAGCATCTGGCGCTTTGCATGGAAGAAAAGCATCAAGAAGTACCATGCCTGGAGGAGCAGGCGGAGCGAGGAACGGCAGGGCAAACAGAATGGGCATCTCAAGACGCACTAGCCAAGGCTTGCGGCCGATAACGGATTGGGTTAAGTCAACCATGGAGCCAGGTGGGAAATACAGCTGCTCTGGAATCACACTTAGAACAAACTTAGGTTTCAAAAAAGGGCTAAATTTATTGATCAGTTTGGTCAGTCTTCAAGCCATGCATACGCCAGTATTAAAACCCCAACTTCTACTGTGACACGGTTCTAGAAGGTGAGAATACTCAGTGGTCATTGGAATAAGTCCGAACTGGGAGGCCAGCCTCACTGGCTTTCATTTTAGTTTGTCATGACCCCAGCTCCTCTTGTCCCTCGGAGGCTCGATGTCCAGATTGCTTAGAAAGGAACTTGAGAAAGGTGACTATTTCTTACTCCTTTGAGAAGCAGCTCTTCCAGCCAAGAGTTATTCCTGCACCCCATGCAGTAATTAATGGATATGCACTCACCCCATTTACTATGAAGTGAGGGACTTTCAGGAAGAGAGACACCTTTGGCATTCTGAGCATTGGACCTGGGTATTGGATCCGCTTACATAAAGAGGGACAGAGGGGGGCCCAGCAGCTGGTGTAATGGCTATGTCGCTGGACTCCCATGTAGCCGACTGCAGTTCGAGTCCAGGACCCAGTGGCTTAAACTCACGCCTGGCGCGTGTGCGTGCGTGCCCAGGATCCCGAGAGAAGAATAGAGGAGAAGGGATTGCAGCATGACCATCTCCCCTGGGGGGTGATTTCTCGCTTTCTGTCTCTCTGTCTTTCTGGAGAGCACACAGTGCCGTATAGCAAACAAACAAACAAACAAAAACAAACAAACAAAAACCTCTCCAAAAAAAGAAAAGAGAAGAGTGACAGAGGACGGGAGCAGAACTGACAGTGGCTGGTGGTTACTTAGCGATCCTCACGATCGACATGTCAGAGGTTCCTCCAAAGTGCACCCAGTTTCCCCAGTTCACTTGAACTCGAAGAACTCAACGTGTAGCCTTAACATAGCTTTGATTTATGACAGTGAAAGGGCACGAAACAAAACCAGCAAAGGGAAAAGGCATCTGGGACAAATTCCAAGGGAAACGGACATGAGCTTCCAAAGTCCCTTTCCAGTGGGCACAGAGGAGGTGCTCAGTTCCTGAAGCAGTGATTTGTGACAAGATGACAAGTGTAGTCTGTCGGGGAAAGTCATTAAAGACTTGGTGCCCGAGGTTTTTACTGGGGACAGGCCATGTACCAGGCTATCTAGCCTCGGCCTGGCACGTCACAAAATGCAAGACTCCCAAGAGGCAAGCATGTGTTCAGCATAAAATGTATTGTTGGCACACAGTTTAGGCACAGCAAGCCAGTCTTTAGCAGGTCCCGGTGGGGGCCCTCCCCAGATCCCAGTTATCAGGTGCCGGCTAAGAGCCAGCCTGCCAAGGAGACCTTTCTAAGCATAGCAGTTCCGGCCTGCCATGTTAACTCTTATCTGCACAGAACCCGTAGAGCTAGGGCTTTGGATATGCAATGAACGAGGTGTGGGCAGATTTGCCGAGTCCTGTTGTACGGGTCCTGCCCTACCAGGAAAACCGTGCCAGTTCTCAAGGTTTTTGTGCATTAATCTCCTAGGCATGAGAGGTTATGACTAAATTCCATAGGGATTTACATGTGGATTCCACTGTGTGTGAGATGGCAGTTCGGGTTTCAGCTCTGCTGTACACATTGCAAACTAGAACCAAAGACTGGAAAAGTATGTACCGGCCTCAAAGAGGAGGCTATTTCTTTCTCTTTTATTTCAGATACTGTTTTAGTACTCTTATAGTTTTTTTCTTTCTCTTAAAAAAATGCTACTCTCTATGGACAGACTCATATGACAAAGTCAGTCTTGGAAGGAGAAATCCTATTTCTTAGTGCAACAGTCTCTTAGCTCACATAGGAGAAGCAAGACTATAACCTTAGAACAAAGGGTTAAGAATCAAGAATTCCTTGGGGTCAGCAGGTGGTATAATGGTTAAGGCGCTGGACTCCCATATGGCTGATGGCAGTTCGAGTCACAGGCCCAGCGGCTTGAAACTCATGCCAGGCATGTGAGCACGCATGCCTAAGATCCCGAGGAGAATGAAGAAGGGACTATGGCATGGTCATCTTCCCTGGGGTGTGATTTCTCACTTTCTCTCTGTCCCTCTGGCAAGCACACATGCCCTGCAGCAAAAATCTCTTTAAAAATAAAAAAAGAATTCCTGGGTTCTTTCATTTTGGAACTCACTAGCCAGATTATTTGGGCAGGCCACTTGTTTGTGCTTTGTCTCAGGGGTTTTTTTTTAATTATTTAATTTTTAAAAAATTTATTTATTCATTCATTTAGTTTAATTTGACCAGAGAGAGACAGAAAGGGAGATGGAAAGTGAGACAGCAAGCCACCAGGTCCGGGACTTGAACCATGGTCAGCTATGGGCGAGTGTCCAGCACATTAACCACCACGCCACCCGCTGGTCCCTTTGCCTCAGTTTAAACTGAGAAACCCTGTTGTATATTTCATGGAGATAAGACATGGCTTTTACTAATGGAGGTCTTTACTGTAGGGTTTTTATGGGGGAAAAAATAAGTATTATTTATGATGTATTTATTGTTTATTTATTATGACCATGTTATTTAGATCGGTGCTGATGGATTAGCTCTGTTGGTGAGCAAGAGGACCGTGCTATTGAAGTCCAGGCTTAGGTCAGTCATCAGTGTCAGTCTGGTCTATGGTTACTGGTACTGCTAGCTAATGAGCTGTCTTGAGATGGGTTGCTATTGGCCACTAAAACTCAGCGTGAGAGAGTAGTTGGAGCTGCATAAAGAGGCCACTGCTAGGGGAAAAGCACCTTTCAAGGCATGTTACCAGTGGTTCTTTTAAAATGACTGTCATTTGGTTAAAGAATTTTGCTGGGCAGTGACATAATTTAAGAGATAGCATCTCTACTTTTTTTCCTTCCTTCCTTCCTTCCTTCCTTCCTTCCTTCCTTCCTTCCTTCCTTTCTTCCTTTCTCTCTCTCTCTCTTTCTTTCTTTCTTTCTTTCTTTCTTTCTTTCTTTCTTTCTTTCTTTCTTTCTTTCTTCTTTCTTTCTTTCTATGATTAGTATCCCTAAAATGCTGGCGAGCTTCTTTCCAAAATGATGATCAAAATAGGATGCGGGGGAATGCTGATTTTAGCAAAAGCCTAATAGAAAAAACTTGACTCTGAGCTTAAAAAAAAAAAAAAAAGAAAAAGCTGGCTTTTGAATTTTGGCACAGTGCAACCTGTCCCATACCAGACAAGTGACTCTGCTTACTCGGGTACCAGTACTTTTGTCCTTACCACTCAGAAGTGATGGCATTGCAGATCTTGCTGTCTGGGGCACTCTCGTGGGAATATATTATGTAGGTGTTTTTGCCTGTTTATGATCAGAAACCTGAATAATGGTTAAGGGGAAGAGAACTCTCCTTTCAGCTTTTCTTGATGTCGTAGCTAATAACTGTGAAGACACCTCTCGGAGGGAGAGGCTTGAAATGTGAGGACTCAGCAGTCCAGATGCTGAGTTTTACACCACAGTTAAATGAAGTGCTATTAAGTGAATGTGTGGTATGGTGGGACAACATGAAGCACTCATTTGCATTTGGATTACTATGTAATAACTAACGCTGCTCAAGAAGTATTTATATTTCAAGAAGATTTGTACTAAATTTTATAAAAATAAAACTTTTTATAAATCCGAAGTCTATTTTGATACCTTTGTTGTGGCTTTGCCAAGAAGTTAGGGGAAAAAAAAAAAAGGTCTTCCGTCCTGTAGAAATGTTGATCCTTATTCACACTAGCGAAATATTCTCTAATCTGCTATTTATCATTCATCATTGCTTTTTCATTTTTTTTCTTTAATTTAGGGGGTAACAGCAAACAGCACACAATTCGTCAAAAGGGACAGGAAGAACTTAATTCTTCCGTGCTCTGCCATCTGTTTGAGCAGTTGCCTTGAAAACACTGTGGACTGGGGCCGGCAGGTGGCATAGTGGATAGGGGCGCTGGATTCCCACATGGTCAACCACAGTTCAAGTCTCGGACCTGGTGGCTTGCTTTCTCACTTCTTCTCTCTCTCTCTGTCTCTCTCTGATCAAACTGGAAAATAATAATGATAATAATAATAAATAAAGTTAAATAAAAGAATTCTAAAAAAAACCCAAAAAAACCCAAACAACAAAAAAGTGGAGTAAGTCATGAACACAGAGCCTATGGCTGTCTTCAGAACTGTATTTCTTGTACTTGGGACAGCCTTGATGCATAGTAGGTAGGTAAGCATGTTGAAAGAATAGCTGAGGGGCCAACAGGTGGCATGGTGGTTGGGGCACTGGACTCCCACATGGCTGACCATGGTTTAAGTCCCAGGTCTGGTGACTTGCTTTCTCACTCCCCCCCCCTTCTGTTTCTCTGTGATGACTATTATAAGTTTAAAAAATATGGGGACCAACAGGTGGCATGGTGGTTAAGGCATTGGGCACTCCCACATGGCCGACCATGGTTTGAGTACCGGAGCTGGTGGCTTGCTTTCTCACTTACCCCCTCTCTCTTTCTCTCTCTCTGTGTTTCTTTCTGGTCCAATTAAAATAAGTGAATGAATAAATAAAATTTAAAAAATAGTAATAGTAATTATGATCAAATAAATCTTTTATTTTTAAGAGAGAGTTTTGCTTTGGGGCATGTGTACTTGCTGGAGAGTCAAGAGACAGAGAGACAGCTAAAAATCACACCCCCAAGGGGGAAGGCATGGTGCAATCCCTTTTCCTCCATTCTTCTGCCAAGATCTTGGGCATACACGCATATGCGTCTGGTGTGAATTTCAAGCCACCAGGTTTCGGATTCAAACCGTGGTCGGCCATGTGGTAATCCAGCGACATAGGGCTACACCATCTGCTAGCCCCTAAAATAATTCTTAAAAATAAAGAAGAGGTGAGAATGTGGTTTACAACAATCCCCACTGGAAAACCTCCTCAAGGTCATGTCCAGTGTACTGGTTCAACAGTCACTCTTCTTGGTAAGGGATAACTGATTCTGGGGAAGGTATCTTACCTAGACTGGCATGGCCCTTCTGAAGGCTTCCTATAGATAAAGCCTTGGGGGTACAGTCAAGCTAACCCCAGCTCACTGTGAAGAGGCCATCAGGGGATATGGTTATCATCAGTGCTTTGTGGGTGATGATCATTTCATTATTTAAAAAAAAAAAGGGGCTAGAGCAGGTGCGGTGGTGATTAAGGCACTGGACACTCACATGGCTGACTGCAGTTCAAGTCCTGGACCTGGCAGCTTTCTCTCTCTCTCTCTAGTGAGTACAGGAGTCCTATAGCAAGTTTAAAAATAATAACAATAAAAATTTAAAAATCCTAAAAAAATTAGTTCTGCAGTGAGTACCCACTGGCTTAATTAAATCCTTTGCTTACCATCTTCTGAAGCTTTCCCACAGCAAAATGCCTTCTTTGCTCACAGCTAGAACCTCGGGTCTATTTAAGTTTGGAAAGATCTTGAAAGCAGCTTGCCAAGAGGTTTTGTATGCAAGGAAGAGAAGGTGAATTAGGAAAGTTTCCCAGTTTGTTTTATTCTTCAAGCTTAAGTATTGAGGCATTCTTGAAGGAGAGAGCTGGACTCATTTTTAAAATGCACGATTTGATGAGTCATTGAATCCAATTGATTTGGTACGCACAACTTAATACTATTAAAATAGGGGGAAATATGAAGCATTTAGTACATTTTAGAAGGTTTATTAAGTTTAGGTATAAGGTTTGCATTTCGATCATTGTAGATAGATTAATGGAACTCGTTCTATTAATAGTTTTGTGTAGAAAACTCAATTTAATTGGTAATCTTCGGGTGGAATTGTCATTCTAGGATACACCAGCAGGTGGCGATGTGTCTGAGCAGTAGGCAAAGTGCTTGGAACCCTGATCTATTCTTTCAAAAATAAACATTACAAAATTAGCTGGCTGTGCCTTGAACTTAAAAAAATAAAAAAATCAAGCAATAAAAAGTCATCTTTGGCCTCTGTTTATCTTTTACTTTTTTTACCCTGTTCTAACGTCAGCCTTAGCTCATGCATCTATTCAGGGATAATGATCCTTTCATGAACTGTTTTGGAATGGCTTTTAGAAACAGCATTGTTAAGAGGTAATTGTTTCCTCTCTCCACTTCCACAGTTTATTAGATTTGATTTGCCACTTGATTCCCACAAAATGGCTGAAAAGTGCCTTACCACCAATACAGATTTAAGCTTAAAAGTCTGAAATAGTTGGACAGGATAAGCAGTTCAGATGTTCGCAAGCAGAACTGCAGATGTATATTGTATATGGCACCTCCACCGCCTCAAGACTAAATTAGTCAGTCATAGAACTGTAATAGACGGCAATCCAAACTTCTCTATCCAGAAGGGGAAAACAAAAGCAAAACCACCACCAAAAACACCCCATATGGGAACTCTGCACAGAGAACCAGCCATTTACTGGATAAATATGCTCTCTTCTCCAATACCATTTCTTTCGCCAAGCGTGTTAAGTCGCTATGGAAAGCACCACGCTTTTTCAGTTTGGCGAACAATACATCCTGTGCCAAGGCACAGCCTGAAAGCAGTGTTTATACCGAGGAATCCTGGCTCCACGTTCCTCAATCCCCTCTCTCCAGCCCACCCCTGCCACCAGGACGTGGGCCAGGCGGCAGGGCGGCCAGCAGGTGCCCCAGGTGAGCGGCCAAGGCCAAACCCCCCAGGAGCTGGGGTTTGCTCCAGAGGGACGCGGCCCGGACACCTAGACCTGGGCTCGCCTTCGCGAGTGAAAAGCATATCCGAAAATAAGAACACGGACACCCCGTTAAGGAGTAAAAGTTTCCGGGGGAGGGCGGCTGCGGCCCCAGGAGACTCATCGGGGACCCCTCGGGGTGAAAGCTGATTTAGGACGAGCCAGCCTCGGCTGCTCACAGGCCCCCGGCGTGGGGAACTGGGGGCCGCGGGGAGCTGGGGGAGCGACCCCGGCCTCTCCCACCTCCGAGCCCCCGCAGAACTACTTTTCCGCTCCCCGGCACGGCTGCGGCGGAGGCGTCCGGTCGGGGCGGCGCGCACCCGGCGGAGCGCGGAGGGGGGCGCGCGGGGCGG
>NW_006159725.1:251405-258005 GCF_000334495.1 Tupaia belangeri chinensis
CGCGCGCCGCGCCCCCAGCCGCGAGCGACCGCCCTCCCCAGATAGAGAGCCGGGGGTTCGAGGCCCCGAGACTCCGGAGGAGGAGCCGACGCTGGTCCCTGAGCTGATCCCGCCCCGGCCCTGGAGGGATTCCCGGGTCCCCTTCCCACGGCCCGTGGACGCTGACGAGGTTGCCCCCGTGCCTGCTGGGGGCTTGGCCGCCGGCTCCGGGACTCCCCGCTGGCCGACTTTCTCGACTTTGCTTTGGGACACCGCTGGTTTGGCTGGCACCCGCATCCCCTCTTCTCGACCCCTTCCATCGGATGTTCTGGATGACTGAATGGAGTTTTGAGTTGGACTTCTGTGTCCCCGACGGAGTTGGGCCTGATCCCAGAGCACTGGGGGTGGGGTGGCGGTGTTCCTGTAAAATGCAAGTTGGATAAAGGAGGACCTCTCGCGAAGGGCCCCAATGAGTGGCTCACAGCCCACTATCACCGACAGGTGGGTACGCAGCCCCTGCGGCCGCCTGCGCTCGCCCACCTGGCCGGGGAGCAGGGCGCTGGCCGCGGGCCGGCGGTGTTGACAGCCGGAGGAACGCGGCTGGTTCGGAGCGGTGCGGCTGGGCTGGCGGTGCTGCCGGGGTCTCGAGTTGATGGACTCTGGGAATGTAGTTCTTCTGGAGAGACTCCCTGCCCCAGGTTCTCGGAGAAGGGGCCGGGCAAACGCTGATGGCGTTCTGGTCTGCCAGTGCACATCAGGGGTCTGCGCTCATCTTGGGAGCGGGGAGGGTCACTCGGGGTGAAGGTCAGGGCCTGGCGTCGTTTGGACACTGGCACGTCATCAGTGTAACTCCTGTCCGGTTGTATTTTAGGACTTTCTGCCTGTGGACTTAATGCTGAGCCGGTCGCCTCGCCGGTGATCTGTAAACTTGATCTCTTTTAGGTGTTGACCTGCCGAGTGTTTAATGATTAGCTAATAATTTTTCAGGATGGGGACGTTAGACATCAGGGGCTCTCGCTGGAGGCAGTACCCCGGAGCTGGAAGACTTAAGGGATAAATGATAGGGCTTGCTTTTAATTATATTTTAAAGATTTCATGGACCAGAAACACTTGCTACGAAGGGCTCCAAACCCTAACCGTAGTGCAGGTGTGGCAGGTGGGTTTGCACACTTGTGTGAGTCCTGCCCGCTTCTCACTGGTGTTGCACAGTACTGTGTGCTCAAGTAAGCTCGAGGACTTAGGTGTTTGGAGTTTTCTGACCCTTAAGTCATTCTTTTGACTAGTTTAAGTGATAAAAGCATATTGATTTCTTTGCTGCATCTTATTTATTAGTTTAATTATAATAGTTTATGCTAGTCCCAGACTTCAGTCAGCTTGCTTTATTTTTAAGTTGACTTTCAAACTATTACATCATTTGGAAAAAATAGACCAAATAAGTGAATTAGAGGGGGCCAGAGTGCTTTGATGAGAAAGGCAACAGGAGTGCCACTCCAGAACATAGCTTAATTTCCTAATAAGAGCGTTTCACCCAATTGTAAGACTCGTTTGTTGATTTTAAAAGGGCCAAATTCCATTATCGTACCATAACAGCTACTCCAGAGACAGAACTTCCTCTTCCTGTTGATTCTTTCCAGTGTCACATGAATGTTCACCTAAAAGATTCCATTAAATATTTAAACTGTTTATATTTATTCTTTGTATATAGTTTAATGAGTTTTCATTTTCAGAGAAATAATTTTAAATTGTTCTGAAAATGTGGCTAACACCAATAGCCACAGTGCTCAGGGTGCATTCTGGGTTATCTCCATCCCTTTTCCTTCTCAGGGTGTTCTGCTTCTCAAAAATCACTTTCCCAGGTGTGTGGATAGTTGTTTTCCTGGTTCATTCAGTTCTTTCCCTTCTGTTGAGCCTGCAGACAAGAAGTTTTGCTCAGGACTAAGGTAGTGCTGGTTTTCATTGCAGCGCAGCGTGTTTGATTTGTAGAGACAGAGCTTAGGGTTGCCAACTCACTCAACACAAAAAACGTTTCAGAGCTCCCTAAGTAATAGTTTTTCTTCCGCTTTGCCTCTCAGGGATTTTCTTTCTCTTTCTATTATCTTGGAAATAAAATTGGGTTGTATCGTTTCAATAATTGAGATGGCACGTAAACATTCGACAGGCATGCAAGTCAGAGCCTGTTCCTTGCCAGGCACTGTGCTGGGCTCAAAGATGAGATGATCCGTATTCTGAATTGAGTCTGCAAATTGGTCTGGGCATGAATATTCTTGAACTGATTAGGTACTCTTTATATATATATATATTTAAAGAAAAAACCTTGAAAAGTGCTTAATAAGCACTACTGAGATTTGTTTCCTAGGAATGTATAGGGTGTTGGGAAAGTCATGCATACTTTTCTGTTTTCTATGCAAAAGTGCATCGTGACTCTCCAGACAACCCAACCCAACATTACTGTATGTTCTAAATGAGAATTATTCTTACGGGACCATTACTTTTCTTCTTCTCCTTGTTCTTCTTCTTGTCGTCTTTCTCCTCCTCCTCGTCCTCTTCCTCCTCCTTCTTCTGTGGATATAAACCACGCATTTGCTCTTTAAGGGAGTTGCTCTTCCCGATGTGACTGTTGGGGTGAAACCTGGACGTACTGGTTCAGTAGTATGTCTGTGCCAGGGTGCCTTACGGAAGTTATGAATATGGAAGAGTTTCTAGCTTCTTCTCAGGCCTCCCTGCCTCGTTCTCTCTCCTCGCTGTCTCAGGCCAGCGTACTGTAGGTATATTCTGTTCATTCTAGAGCTACTGGCACATGAACAGGGCCCGTGTAGCTTTTTAGAGATCCTTTCAAGTCTGAAGTGCTGTGTGTGGTGTGGCTTTGTTTTGCAGAGTGCAGAACCGCCAGGCCAGCTGTGTGAGCTAGGGTTCTCTCATTGTGGCGCTTCTGACTACAGAGTCTGTCTGTCCCTGCTGAAATCAGACTAGCTGCTTTAGGGCGTTGCTCTGTTTTGCAGTATGCGGCAGGCGACACATGGCTGAACAAGATAAGAAGGGTTTTATTCTTGTGTTAGGGACGTGCTGGGGCTGGGATGGAATTCAGCCTGTGCTTAGGCTCTGATTGGTCACTGCGGATACTCAGAACTCTGTTATATCCTGTCATTATTCCGCAGTTACATTAACTGTTCATTTGCTCCCTTTCTGTTCACCTCCTACGCCCCTGCCCTCAAACTCCTTTTTAAAACTTTAAACTGAAACTTCTCTTAAAACGTCAAACTCAAACTATGTTCAGGGTAGTTGTTTTTAATGTAGCG
Organism: Tupaia belangeri chinensis; assembly: GCF_000334495.1. Taxonomy (NCBI): domain Eukaryota; kingdom Metazoa; phylum Chordata; class Mammalia; order Scandentia; family Tupaiidae; genus Tupaia; species Tupaia belangeri. The sequence continues at coordinate 254,681 of NW_006159725.1, forward strand.
TTAGATATTTTACCAGCTTAAAAATAAAAGTCTAAGCGACTGGGCCTCCTCTCCAGTCTCCTGCTACTGAACTTCTGTAAAGACCCGGACACTCCAATGTTCCTGTTTAGAATGCAGACCTGAGAAGCAGAGGTATCTGGCTGCTGTCTAGCGATCTGTATTCATTGCTGCCTTCCGTCCTAAAATAGACCCTAATCGAACCCAAAACGTCCTCTTAGATTTTCCTTCTCCTCTTTGAGAGATTAGGGGTCCTATGGCAATTAGAACTTCTGAAAGAGGAGAGAATATTCTTCCGGTTGATGCTGTAACGATTTCTAGTAATGAATATTCAGGGCCAGCACAGGTAGAAATGTTATAAGGGTCTTCCTTGAAATAAATAGACCTTTGTTTTGTCAAGGGCTTACGGATTTTGTTATTTTTTAATGTCTAGATAAAGGTTTAGATGTAATGAAGTCTTCTTAGCACTGAATTTAGCTGTCAGCTTATTTGACTTAAGCAAACTTTCAGAGTTAGTGTAGAGACCCGTGACTTTACATGGACCTCTGTCCTGTAATTAATATTTTCATTCGTGGTACTTTTTCTGCCCAAACTGCCATATAATGCTTTCAATTAAAACATTTTTTTTGGAAGTAATTCATGTTTGTGTACTATTTTCAAGGTTGAATGACTCATCTGCAAGGTGACATGTATTTGAATATTTTCTGGTAAAGTCAGTGAACTGATAAATACAAAGTTGAAATTGGGGCTGTCACAGTGCCAGCTTGGTATTCAGTTTTAGTCTTGTCTCTTGTAGTTGTTTGGTATGAAATCTCGATTCACACAGGTATGCACTAGTACCTTCACTTGTATAGTTTTATGTGAGTCAACATGTAAAGACAAAGGAATTTTTCTAAAAAGTACTGTAGTTTTCCTGAGTAGTGGCATGTTAGTAAGATGTTCATATATGTTGGGATTACAAAAGAAGCTTTATTTGAAATTATTACAAAAATATGTTAACCTGGTGCTATCATTTAACACGTTGGTGGTTTCTAGTTGCTAATATGTGGTATGTAACATTGAGTTAGCATGTAGGATTTTCTTCCTTTTTTCTTTTTTAATTGCCAGAGGGTGTGTGTTTTAGCCACAGTGGTGGGAGGCTGTGGATGGGGAGGGGAGGGGAGGAAGCACCTCCCAGTGGGGCGTGAACATGCTGCACCCCCTTCTCTATTTCTCCTCTTAGGATTTTGGACACCCCCATACCCATGCCTGGCATGTTTTTGAAACCATCGAGGTCAAGGTCAAGATGTGAACTGTGGTGGGCCATGTGGGATCTATCTCCCTTACCCACTAGGCCATGTGGCCTAGTATTTTATTTTTAACTAACTTAAACTTTTCAATTAAAAAAATGAAATCTGAGGGGCCAGCAGGTGGTGTGGTGGTTAAGTTGCTGGACTCCCACATGGCTGACCACAGTTCGAGTCTAGGACCTAGCAGCTTGTTTTCTCACTTTCTCTTTCTCTGGTCAAATAAAATAATAATAGTCAATAAAATACACTTTAAAAAATGAAATTTGAGGCAAACATTCAGATAACCTATAAATGGCAGGTTTTACATATTAGTCCATGGATCATTGTAATTCCAGGCAAAACAGAAAATTTTTGAGTGTATGTATGTGGTTGCTTCTAAAAGTCATCCAGAAATGCATATGAATTAATTGCCTTTAAAGGTGTGGTGAGGAGAAGCAGTGGGATATGCTAATGGTTCTCCAGCCTTGTGACACTGATGATGTTTCAAAGGGTTATTTGAAGACCTGTCCTTTCCCCTCCTCCTAAGTAGGAATCTTTAAAATAATGCCATTTGAATTGAAATTTTTTTCAAAAAAATTATTTTATATTTATTTTATTTAAAAAACTTTAATTTATTTATTTTAATTTGACCAGAAAGAGAGAGGGAGAGAAAGAGAGAGAGAGATATGAGAAAGCAAGCAGCCAGGTCCAGGACTCGAACCACCATCAGCCATGTGGGAGTCCAGCACCTTAACACCACTCCAACTGTGGGCCCTTGAATTAAAGTTTTAAAATCAGTGAAATATTTTGCTTTCTCTTGAATAAAATACTTCCAAGTATGTAATATCCTATGGCAATATATTTAATCGTTGCAGTATTTCCAATTCAGTGCACAAGAGAGCATGTCTTTACGCTGTAAGGCAGTTCGTAAAGTTGAAGTCAAGATTATAAAACTGCAAAGGACAGACAGAGGATTTTAACCTAGATTCTCTGTGTTTTCTACTTTCCTTTAGTCGCTTTCCTTAGCCTGACCAAGTCAGAGTTGGGATTTTTACTTCTACAGGCTGCTTTCTAGAACCTTACCCATTCTAATTTAAGTATCTCCAGAGGATAAAGCTTTTGTCACTTCCTTAGGAGTCTGAGCCACAATCTGATGGATCGTGTAGGCAGGAAGTTTTTCCTGCTCTTGAGCTCGACTTTTCTTTTAAGTTGTCCTTGTGTGTACTTGCTGTGCCAGACCAGTAATGTTGTCCTCCTGCTTTATGTGGCGGGGACAGTTACTCACCACCCTGTCCTTTCTCCTACCCATACCTGACTTTTGCTTAGCAAAACGGTATGTTTCCTGTTGATGCATTGTCTAAATATCTTGATATGTTTATCTGCCTCTTAATATCTTACTAACTTTCCCCCAGTTGCTCTTCCAGTGCAAAATGTGTTTTTCTAAATGCTCCACTTTCTCTTGACCCATGTTCTAGGGAAGCAGTTCCAGTTTTAGTTTTACTGTGTTCGGGGGGTGAGGGGGGACCTTTGATTTAATTCAGGTATAGCTTAAAAGTATGGGTAAGGAGATTCTCAAGATCACTTTAATTTACTTTTATTTTAGATGGTTTTTAGAATGGACGTCAGAGATGTCTCAATCAAATGAAACAAGCAAATTTATACAAACAGCATAATTACCTAATCTACTAATTAAGTAATTGCTCATGTTACTTTTTTACAAAGTGATTCTTTCAAATATGAGTGGCCCTAATATAACAAATGTTATCAATTATGTGTCAAAAGAGTAAGGTACAGAAATACAAAGTGGCAGGAGTCTTGTTAATGGGAAATCAGAGGTGAAGATAAAACATCTCTGAAGTAAAAAGATGTAATTGTAGCTTTAAAGTGAAATTTCTGTTGCAGGGTATGGTAAATTACATCCAGAAGTTGTTACTTTTTTCCCAGTGACTTTTCAGTCTGTTACCTTAAGTTGGATTTCTTTCTTTCTTTCTTTCTTTCTTTCTTTCTTTCTTTCTTTCTTTCTTTCTTTCTTTCTTTCTTTCTTTCTTTCTTTCTTTCTT
>NW_006159725.1:258172-276410 GCF_000334495.1 Tupaia belangeri chinensis
AAAGACCCACAATGCATAGCAGTAGTTTTTCCTGGTAAAACGGACTGCTGTTGAAGTTGAAATAATAGTTTACCTTCTTGCCACTGTATGTACAAAATCGTTACTAATGACAGGATAGCAACAGGAAGAAAAATATATGTTTAAATTTTTATAAAATATGTAGAATTGTGAGACCCTTCAATATTTCATTAGATCCTTTTCTTTGATTCTAATTAGCTGAAAAATTATTTAAATTGATGTCCTTGCTCTTTGGTATTTTGCTAGTATTTTCAGAATTCTGGGAACATGCCAAATTTATTGTCACATTTTATACTTTCAGTTTAGAATGTGTGTAGTATCATGCTAGCCTTATAGGAGGGAGTTAGTAAGACAGTTTCTGATTCTGGGAGAAGCCCATGAAGCGGGTGCTGAAGTCACTTTCAGCTTTTGATCCTACGGAGGAAGAGGTGACCTGCGTGCGGGTGGTCAGAGGCAATGCCTAAATGTTAGCCTAGTGAAAGGAGAAGCTAAGTTCACCCTTCTGAATCACAATGTCCCAGTGCAGCTGACAGTTCAGATGCTTACCAAAACAAGGTCTTCCACTGATTCAAATGCTGAGCTGGGTTTTTGAGGTCATGGTCACATGACAGGCCTGGGTGGTTTCCCAGTGTCTAGAGTCAAGCAAATCTAGCGGCCAATGAAAACCTAAATTTTTCTCTCTCAGAGCCACAAGGAACAATTCACACAGAAATTGGAACCACGGATGAAAACCTAGTTTTAGTCCTTGCTTGTGATGAGCCGCTGTCACAACGCTTTTTTCTCTTGACGTTAGCGAATCATGGTCAGTTAAAGATACTGCTCTGAGACTAGAGTCTGGTCACTTATTACATGTCAGTGCTTGTTTTAGGTCCACACACTCGAGATGGAAGAGAGTTTTGTAGGTCTCCTGTGAATGCATACAATGTAGATGATTCTGTTGTACAAAAACCAGCGACTTCATCCGCATCTGGAGGAACGCTCCGCGACATTGATCACGTCCTGTGGAGAGTGGCTGCCTGTCCTGGGAGGGACAGAGCCAGCCCGTACACCTGGCCACACGTAGGAAGTCCTGTAAGGTGCTCAGACCGAGGGGTTATCTGCTCGCACTCCACACACAGGCTGATCGTTGTGGTTTGCCCAGTAAACTCTCTGTGGTTTTCTCAGAGGAAGTGGTTCTCGTAGATGAAGGCCTGATCTTTTTGGAGATTGTTGGTGGCATGTGCACTGTCAGCTTATTTCCTGTTTTATTGGCTGTTTGGGCAAGACCTTCTTAGGGCAGCTCCCACCGAAGGGATATTTACTCTTTTGTGGCACCAGGGTATATGGTTATAATGTGTAATATCTACCTCTCGGGTGGTCGGAGGGTTAGACCCAGGTCTGTCAAGTGCTTTGAGCCCCCAGATGGGACATGTCCCTGATCACGTGTGCAGGGTGCTGGGACGTGTAGGTATTGCCCAGCAGAAGCACACGTGTGTTGTAGTGAAGCGTGAGTCCACCGAGCTTATCGTTAACTACCAAGTGTTGTTCAAGTCACCGCCAGCATCCTGGTTGGGATTTTTTCCTTTTACTTCTTCCACCTCTCCTTTACAATTTCACCCTCGTGGTTAACGGAGTGAATAGATGGTCTTCAGCACTGGTGCCAGCCTGCTCACAAAACACCTCGCTCAGGCTTCCACAGCTCTTTTCTCAGCACACCGAACAATGGGGTTGAGGGGGATTCCTTTTGAGGTCAGTAGCTGCACCGTACATATACACACCCTGGATTTGTTTTCTGTTTTTAAAGAATTATTTTATTTATTTATTTACTAATTTGTTTGTTTGTTTAATTTGATCAGAGAAGGACAGAGAGAGCGAGAGAAAGAGAGAGGGAAAAAGTGAGAAAGCAAGCCGCCTTGCCCAGGACTCGAATCATGGTCAGCCATATTAAGTCCAGTTCTTAACCACCATGCCACCTGCTCCCAATCCCTGAATTTCCTTTGCTGAAACCTCTAGGTGAGCAAACTGATAGAATCGCATGTATTGTATTGCCAGGTTTTTTATTTTTATTTTTATTTTTTTTGCATTTAGCTTTTTATATTTAAAAAAAATGAACCACAAAGGCCCTGTGTTCACTTGTGCTGTGTGTGGTGCTGAGACAGGCTCTGTCATATCTTTATTTAAGGCAGTTCCTAAGATGAAGTAAAAGTCAGAGAGTCTGTCTAATTTTGATTTAGAAATCATTAAGTTCACTCTCAGCTGCTGGTGAGTTCATTTTTCACTGCCGTTGGAGCCATGTGTCTTTAGGCACTGTGGTCCAAGAGGGAGGATGCCAGGGCACAGTGGCTGAGGCCAGGCCCCATTCCCTGTCCAGCCTAGCCAGGTCTGCAGGTGCCTGTGGTCCTGACTAGTTGGGAACTGGGGCCGGAGGCTGGCAGTGTGCTGAGACCCTGTCAAGAATGCCACCACCCCCATTCTCTCAATGCGTGCTTTTTCACTTTCTCATAAAAAAAATTAACCGTGACTAATGAGGGGGGGAGACTTTCTTTAAAACTAGATTGTCAGCTACTTATAAGTTTTAATTTTATTTATTTATTTATTTATTTTTTGAGAGATTTTTTTACTGTAGGGTGCATGTGCTTGCCAGAGAGACAGAGAGTGACGGAGAGTGAGAAATCACCGCTGGGGGGAATGGCCATTTCCTCTATTCTCCTCTTGGAATTTTGGGCATGTACATGTACCTGGTGTGAGCTTAAACTGCTGGGTCTGGGACTCGAACCACAGTCAACTATGTGGGAATCCAGTGATGTAACCATTACACCACCTGCTGGTCCTGATAAGTTTTATTTTTTAGCATTTATTTATTTATTTATTTATTGTGATTTTCTTTCTTTCCTTTTTTTTTTTCCTCGAGATATTTATTGTGAGTTTCAAGCCGGTGGGTCTGGGGCTTGAACCATGAAACTGGCCATGTGGGAATCCAGTGCCTTAACTGCCATGCCACCTGCAGGCTGCTGTTAGCTAATTTTTTAGTTCCTTAAGTGTAGGAGAATAGGTCTTAATAATTTTAAAGTAACTATTTGCTTGATTTTCATTCTGTTTTAATACTGAAAAGCATAAGGAAGAAAAGGCTGGCAAATGATCTGACTACCCAGATGATGCTCAGATTAAACACACACGTGCGTGCATGTACGCAGACATGGGAAATGGGAGCCATGTGTAATGGTATAAATGTAAAGTCTTTCTCTTATCTCACCCTTATCCGTACATATCCACAAGTTCTCGGACCCTCTTCTCACAGGTCACCATAGTTAAATTTTGTCTACCGAAACTGTTTTTAAGAGAGATTTTTGCTGTAGTGTGCATGTGCTCGCTCGAGAGACAGAGAGACAACGAAATCCTCCCCCCCAGGGCGATGGCCATGCCACATTCCCTTCTCTTCCATTCTCTTCTTGGGATTTTGGGCACGTACTCACATGTGCCTGGCATGAGTTTTAAGCCACTGAGTCTGGGACTCTAACCAGGGGCCAGGATGTGGGAGTCCAGTGACGTAACCATTACGCCATCTGCTGGTCCCCAAACGTTTTAAAATATATACTAGCTTTTTTATTTATTTATTTATTTTTAGCGGTTTTTGTTATAGTGCGCATGTGCTCAACAGACAGAGACAGAGAGACAGAAAATGAGAAATCACCCCCCGGGGGGATGGCCATACCACAATCCTATCTCCTCCATTCTCCTCTCAGGATCTTGGGCGCACATGCACACGTGCCCGGTGTGAATTTAACCCACTGGGTCCGGGACCCAAACCGCGGTCAACTACATGGGAGTCCAGCGACATAGCCATTATGCCAACTGCTGGTCCCTATATCAGATTGTTTTAATATATTGTTTGCACCTCCCCCGCAGTTGGTGTACTGTCAGCCTTGATAGGTTAGCCGCTGTAGCCACACCTAGTTTCGGTTGTCTGCAACACCGACTTCTCTCTTGCTTATACCGCTCTGTCAGCTGTGGGGTGGCTGCAGTGTTGCCTCATGTGTTTTATTCTGAAGCCGAAACTGAAGGAGTAGCCCGTGTCTGATGTATCCTCACCATGGTGGAGGGTAGGAGTAAGGAGATGGGTGCAGACATCCTCCTGAAGTTTCCCTCCGTCGTGGCAAATGTCCCATCCTCTCAGGTCACATGGTCAGTTCGTTGTCAGTGGGGTAGGGGTGTCTGCTCCCTGTGCACGGCATCGCAGGTCACATGACGGTTGGGGAGGCTGCATAATCTTCTTAAGGGAGGAGAGGAGGGCTTGAATAAGTACAAACAGTAATACAATGTGCCACAGGAGATGCTTAGTAAATGCATGTTAAATGGGCATTATGAGTTTGTGGGAAAAGATTTTAATGGAAATTTTCAAATACACCTGAAAGTACAGAGAACGGTGTGATACACCTGTGTGTTCTCATTAGCTGCAACCTAGCAGTGCACAGACACTCTAGGGTCACCTGTCTCCTTCACTTGCCTCCCTACTGATTTTTTAAAAATATTTATTTATTTAATTCCATTTGCCATTATTATTTTTTAATTTGACCAGAGAGAAAGGGAAAGGGAGAAAGCAAGCTGCCAGATCCCGGACCCAAACCACAGTTGGCCATGTGGGAATCCTGTGCCCTTAACCATCACGCCACCTGCTGGGCCTGCCCTCCCCCACCACTGAATTTTTTTTTCTCTTTTTTTTGGAGAGGTTTTTGCTATAGGGCACATGCACTCGCCAGACAGAGAGAGACAGAGAGACAGAAACTGAGAAATCATCCCCCAGGGAGGATGGCCACACACAATCCCTTCTCCTCCATTCTCCTCTTGGGATCTTGGGCACGCACGTGCCCAGTGTGAGTTTTAAGCCACCGGGTCCGGGATGAGAACCGTGATCAACTACATGGGAGTCCAGCAACATAGCCATTACGCTAACTGCTGGTCCCCTGAATTATTATTATTTTTTTTGAGAGGTTTTTGCTATAGGGCACGTGCGCTCGCCAGACAGACAGAGACAGACATAGAGACAGAAAGCGAGAAATCACCTCCCAGGGGGGATGGTCACACCGCAGTCCCTTCTCCTCCATTCTCCTCTCGGGATCTTGGGCACGCACGCACACACGCCCAGCGTGAGTTTTAAATCACAGGGCCCGGACGCGAACCGCGGTCAACTACGTGGGAGTCCAGCAACATAGCCATTACGCTAACTGCTGGTTCCCAGTCCCCTGAATTTTTTTTGAAGCAGTTTCCAGATATCTTCATTTCACCCATAGATATTTTACTAAGTATCACTAAATATGAAATCTGAAAGTGTACCTTCTTGTAGTAAATTCTCCCTGGGTAATAATTCGGCAGACTAGAGACTGATAGGTGTGAAGGTGGAAAGGATGTTCATGGAGTGTATTAGAACTTGTTTTGATTTCATTCGAATATTTCTGGAGGATGCTTACAAGAGAATATGATCGACTTTGCCTGTCTCTCCTTTACTTCCCTGTGTGTGTGTGGGGGAGGCGGGGGCAGGGTGGCAGAAGCAGGTAATTAACCTCTGGAAAAAATAACATTGCAACAGATTTGATTTGCAGGAGGTTTCATTTCTCACTGAGCCTCTACTGGAATGACGCCAATTGAAAGGAATCCCTGCTCTTAATGGCTCCATGCAAGTCTTTGGGGAGCTCTCATTCAGTGATGTTATTTACCCTGGAGAAGAACATCAGAATTATTTATAGAAAATCCTGTGTTCACCTGTGCTGTTTGTTATGCTGAGACAGTTTCTACCCTATCTGTAAGGGAACCCCTAAGATGATTTGGAAGTAAGGAATGAGTCTGCCTAATTTTGGTTTAGAAATCATTAGAGTTGCCTTCAGCTGCTTAACTTAGTTTGTCTGAGGATCTTAAAGCCTCTATTTTGACACAAGATGTGAAAGTTTTATTAGCAGTCAGTGTAATCAATAAGTTTATTTGAGCCAGCCAGTGGCGTGGTAGTTAAGGTGCTAGATCCCACAATGCTGACTGCGTGGTTCAAGTCCTAAACCCAGCGCCTTGAGAAGCAGGACAGGTGCATGTGCATGCGTGCCCAAATCCCAGGAGGAGGGAAGTGGAGGGTTGCGGTTATGCCCCATGGTGGGGGGGGTGCCTTCTTTCTTTCCTTCTTTCTTTCCTTCTCTCTTTCTCTGTCTCTCTGACAAGCACATGTACCTTCTGGCAAAATTTAAAAGAGAGAAAAAGTTTGTTATTTCCATGTTTGCAGGGAGTAATAGGCATTATGTTATGGATCTTGAAGCATCCGTTTTACGACAGCTTTTGTTGGGAAGGATGTTATGTGACAAGCATTGGGAAGCAGATTAGACACGTATACCCCTTCTTTAGTTTTTAGATGGCGAGGTGACTGAAGTGGTAAAAGGATTTATCCAGCGTAATGAGCACAGTTTTATAAATAGCATGATGAAAATACTTTGTTTTCGTGGAGTGCCACTATCAAGTTAATTTTACTTCCTTAGCCAGCCAGCTTCTTTCACCATGCACAGAAGCACTTATATTAAGGTCATCTTTATAGGTATCCAAGTAGTTCTAGTTTTCTTTAATGTATATCATTAATCTCATCTCACAATCCATAGAGGAACAACAGTAGAAAAATGGCTCATTGGCTTGTAAATAAAGTAATTTAAATGTGAGTTTTTCTTGGCATTGAATTTGATGCTGACTTTGGTTATTTGGGACAAGATAGCCTACTTTACAAGTAAACAGATAAATAAATGTTCCCCATGGAGAATAACTCTTTGACGTGCCATTATATGTAATTTTTTGGTGTGTCACAACCGAAACATTCGTTTTCAGAGATAATAATTTGTTAGTTGCATGATGTGGGGAAGTTTGTGGTTTCTAGTACTGTATCCACCCAGAAGCCTCCCTGATTAGCATTCCCGGGACAATGTTTAAAGGGCCATTGGATACGTTGTCTGGATGTGAACAGCGACATAAGAGAGGGTTCTCACCGTGCAATTATGGTTTAATAGGCTACAAGGTACAATTCTGCTTCCCCAAATAGGAAGTCACACACTATAATGTATGGGTGAATATTAGTAATCATATGAATTTCGACTCCCCGGCAGGAGAGTTTCTGAGGTCGTCCTTTTTGTCAGCCATGAAAAGTAGCTTCTAAAGGAAAAGCTATTTCAACCCTTAATTGTGTGTGTGTGTGTGTGTGTGTGTGTGTGTGTGTGTGTGTGTTCGGTCATGCATACATACACATACAAAGTACAAATGTGTGTGTGTGTTCAGTCATGCATACATACACATATACACAGAGTACAAATATGTGTGTGTTCGTGTGTTCAGTCAAGCATGCATACACATACACACAAAGTAAAAATTGTGTGTGTGTTCAGTCATGCATACATACACATATAAAGTAAAAATGTGTGTGTGTGTAGTTATATATGTGTACACACACTTTTTTTTTTTTTTGGCCCTTGTAGGAGAGGAGCAGAAGAAGGGAATTGAATGGGGATGAGGAAGACAAAGGAACTTGGGTTTCAGTGTGTCTGACCTGTTCTGCCACTTACTAGCTGGGACACCTTAGGCATGGTCGGCTTCTCAGAATAGCAGTTCAGTTTTCTCATCAGTAAAAATGGGAATAATACGGCACTCTGCAAAATTGTGGAGACTGAGAATGTATTTAAGTACCTAGCATGTTAATAGTAGCTATTATTTATTTATTTAAAGAATTACTTTATTTAACGTTATTTATTCATTTGCTTTTAAATTTGACCAGACAGGGACAGAGCGAGAGAGAGAGAGAGGGAAAATGAGAAAGCAAGTTGCCAGGTCCAGGACTTGAACCACGGTTGGCTATGTGGGAGTGCATCGCCCTTAATCACCATACCACTTGCTGGCCCAATATAGTAGCTGTTGTTGTTTAAACCTCAGAAATTAGCTAGGTTTTTCTAAACCTTTCACTTACACTTATGAAATGATTTTGAATTTATATGTATTTTCAACTGCTGCTGCTGCTGCTGCTAAGATAGTTTTTCCCCCTTGCTGTGATAATATTCCCTATCTTTTATATTTCAGGGTATAATCTGGCTTTAGAATTAAGATGCAGTTGGAAGTGAGAAATGCATTTTTGAAAACTGGTACTTCAGTTAGACTGTGGAACAGCAACATCTCCAGCCCATGGTGGGCAAGACATGTAGGACTGACAGCCAACTTTAAATCTGCCTTTGAGCACTCACAATTTGCCTCGTTCTGTAAGCATCAGCATTAGATCATTTGTTTATTCCTTTATTCAGTAAATATTGACTGCCTGCTATTTGTAGCTCATTGTCTTAGCAGAGTTATTTTGAGCTGTTACTACCTATCATATTCTATTTTAAAATTAGCCCCATGGTCTGGTGGTTGAGGGAGCCCGATCCCGCATGGCAGACTGTACAGTTCGAATCTTAGCTCCTGCAGCTCGAGAAACACACTGGGCATGTGGCCAGGGTTTGGACAGGGTGGAGAAATGGGAGGGGGGGGCTGTGGTGTGACCACCGTGCTTGCATGGTGCATTCTTTCTCTCTCCTCTCTGGCAAAAAAAAAAAAAAACAAGAAAAAAAGAAAAAAAAAAAAAAAGAAAAAAGGAAAAAAAAAAGAAAGTAAAATCTACTTATAAGAGTGATATTTACTGATTAATGCTGAAGATTAAGGTGAAAAGTCATGTGTAATTTGAAGAAGAGGTGGTATAAAATCATAATTTTTAAAGAATTATTTAACTTTATCATTATCATCGTTATTTTCCCTTTTTTTTTTAAGAGAAATTTTTGCTGTAGGACGCATGTGCTTGCCAGAGAAACAGAGAGACAGAGAGTGAGAAATCACCCCCCAGGGAGGGATGGTCATACCACAATCCCTTTTCCTCCATTCTCCTTTTGGGATTTTGGGCACACATACACATGCCCGGTATGAATTTTAAGTTGCTGGGTCCCTGACTTGAACCGTGATTGACTATGTGGGAGTCCAGCAATGTAACCATTATGCCATCTGCTGATCCCATTAGCATCATTATTTTCAATTTGACCAGAGAGATGGCGCATGCGTGAGAGAGAGGAAGAGAGAGGAAATGAGAAAGCAAGCTGGCCATGTGGGTGTCCAGTACCTTTAACCACCATACCACCTGCCCCTAAAAATAATAATTATTAAATTGATCTTTATCCCCCCAAATTAAAAATATTAACGTGTTGGGGTTAGCAGATGGTGTAGTGGTTACACTGCTGGACTCCCACGTGGCTAACCACAGTTTGAATTCTGGACCTGATGGCTTATTTTCTCACTCTCCCTCCCCCTCTCTCTCTGTCTCGATGGTCAAATTGAATAATAATAATAGTAAATAAAGTTAAATAAATATTTAAAAAATTAATTTCTCTATCACACACCATCCTATATGTCTTATTTATTTACTATTTGCCATAGGGCACATGTGCTTGCAGGAGAGAGGGAGAGGGCGAAAGAAAGAGTGAGAAAACACCCCAATTGAGATGTCATAAACATGGCCATGATTTGGTCAACCAACATTTCTGGAAACTGCAATAGTTTGATTAGCAAGACATTGCTGAAATTGTGATGACTTTTAAAGGTGGCAAGATGTGATGTAAGTTAAATAAGTATTTTTTTTAAAATAGATGAAATTTAGTCTTATAAAGAAAACTGGGTGCATGTGTATGTGTGTGTGGGGGGGTTTGCTAGTATTAGCAAAGAGGTTAAGTCAGCTGGATCCCACTGAGCTATTTTCCAGACCAGTGGCTTCTAAAACACTCTGGGTGCATGTGTGTGCATTCCCCAAATCCTGAGATGAAAATAGAGGAGAAGGGATTATTGTATGACCGTCCCCCTGGGGGTGTTTTCTCATTTTCCCTCTCTCTTTATCTGTCTCTCTCCAGTGAGTGCAATGCCCTATGGCGTGACTTTCAAACCACTGGGTCTGGGACTTGAACTGCGGTCAGCTATGGGGGAATCCAGTGATGTAACTGTTCTTATATTTTCTTAGTAACCTCAGAAAGTCTAGAACAGAGGTACGCAGATAGTTGGGTTAAAAAAGAAGCCTAGGAACTAAATCTTTAATTGAGTAAGTGCTGTTTCCAGGTAGAGAAAGACTAGAGAATTTTAACTCGAGAATTTTGCGAGGTTTAAGATTTGCAGAGATGCGACATGCAGGAGGCTGTACTCTTGGAAGCATTCGTAGGGATGCAGAGACTTTATAGCCCTTAGGGAGCTCCACAGACATCCGCTCTCCGGAGTTATGGGAAGCTGCTTTTTCCCATGCTTGCAGCCTCCCTGTGGGGTAAAGGTCTGTTAATTTTGCATAAATATTTACCATATCTCATTTTAGCTAGCATTGCTGACTTAGACTGTTAGCAATAAGGGGGCCTTTGCTCATCCGGCTTGAAAAATGTACTGTTATCGATATGACTAATCTGGAGAACTTTCTGTCATCTTTGAGCCTTGAAGTTAAAAAGTCAGATTGGAAAAATAATGAGGGGATAAACAACCAATCCACCGTCGATAAATAAGTTGGTTACTATAGAAACTCGCCCATGCTTATTTCTATATACTTATCTTATTTACTAAAATGAGATTATCACAGCATAATTCACTCCAGTCTTGTTATATATAACATATTAAATAATTATCACTTTTATATGTTTATGTATCTGATACGAGCGGTAGTTTGCATTTATTGGATTGTCAGGAAAGTCATGATGCATTTTTGCATAAAAAAACAAGTCCTGCCCTTTCTGATGACCTTATACATTTTTTAAAAGAATTATTTTATTTAACTGTATTTATTATTATCATTATTTTCAGTTTGGTCAGAGAGAGACAGAGAGAGGGAGAATGAGAAAGCAAGCCACCAGGTCTAGGACTTGAACCGTGGTCGGCCATGTGGGAGTTCAGCACCCTTAGCTACCACGCCACCTGCTGCCCCCCCAACCTTATATATTTACTATGTTCTTACAACTGTGTCTTTTTTCGGTAACAGTGATAGCCAGCTTCCACATACAAGGCATCATTTCTAGGTGCTTTTGAAGACACCGTAATACATTGGGGTGTGGAGGAGGTCGTGTGCATTTTTGCGTAGAACAGGAAAGCACATCATAACTTTCCCGACTGCCTTAGTAAATAGTAGCAGAGCAAATGCTGTCCCCAGTTTACAGAGGTGGACAGCCTCAGATTCAGAGAGGACAGTATTTCCCAGCCAGGACATTTTTGGAACCAAGTTTAAAATTCAATTCTTGACTCTCGGTGCATTGTATCTGCTGCTCACACAGTTTGGGGGAGCCGTTTTCCGTGAACTGAGAATTCAGACACAAACAGAAAGTACACAACTCAAATGAGAAGCTGCAGCCAAAGAAGGTTATTTATTTTGTCTCTTGTCTTTTAATATAAACTGGTCACACTTTCCACGTGGTGTCCCAGGGAACATCCAGATCCCTGTAACAGGAGTGTCATTTTTGTCTCAGACGCCTTCGTTCAGCCTCTTGAGGCAGAAACGGGAACGTATTGGGTCGTTGGGAATGTCATGATGTATTTTTCTGTTTCAGTGCAAAAATGCGCCATGACTTTTCAGACAGCCCAGTAAAATGGAATTAATGTGTAACTGCCAGACTTTGATTTTACTAGAAAAGATTCAATTTGTTATTTTAAAATGGTGCATTTGTTTCATTAGTCAAAATAGTCCAACACTGACAGTTTCGTGATTCAGTCCAGGAGCTATCCGTGTAACTGCAGCTGGATTTTGTGGTTACCTGGAAGAGCTCTGTTTTCACATTTCCTCATTTCTTCCCCTCTCACCTCCTCCTTCTCCTCTCCTCCCTTCCATATTTCTGCATGTATTCTTGCCTTCATTGTCATCACCAGACTTCTCATTTCTTCCGTCTCGCCCATCTGGGTTCCTTGTTCTTTTTCAATTTATTTATTTGTGGCTAAGTCCTTTTGCCATTCTCTCTAGTTTTCTAAGCATGTAGTAGATACCTAGCAGGCTTTCTGCAGTGTTTGTTTTATTTATTATTTTTGCCAGGAGGTGCATGTGCTTGCCAGAGAGTCCGAGCAGGAGAAAGCACTCCTCCAGGGACTGCCATTGCACAGCGCCTTCTCTTCCTTCTCTCCCTCCGGGGGTTTGGGCTCACACGCACACGTGCCTGGCGTGTTTCTCAAGTCGTGGGTCCAGGACTCAAACCACGTGGTTGGCTGTGAGATATTTGGCTGCCTGCACCCCGAGCCCCTGGAGCTAGCCTGCTTGTTTCACTTTAGTATAGCTGCGCAAAAGTTATTTCAAAGGTGGTATCTTCTGTTTTTACCTTTCTTACCTTTTCTTTCCTACCTAAGAGATAACCCAACCATTAATCTCTCTAGCAAAAAAAAAATTTTTAAGAGTTATTTTATTTGTTTATTCATTTACTTATTTTTATTTGACCAGAGAGGGAGAGAGCGAGAGAGAGAGAGAGAGAGAAAGAGTGAGAAAGCAAGCCACCAGGTCCAGGATTCAGGTCCAGCGCCCTTAACCACCCCACCACCTGCCGGCCCCTAGTCAAAACAATGTTTGAGGAGCCAGTCCATGGCGTAGCTGCTAAGGTCCAAGAGCTAGATCTCACATGGCCAGCTGCGTGGTTTGCGCCTTTAGACACAGCAGCTTGAGAAACATGCCTGGTGCGCGTGTGCACATGCCCAGAGTCTCTCAGGAGGAGAAATGGAGGAGAGGGGATTGTGGCCTGACCATTCCCCATCTTGGGTACTTTTTTTCTCTCTCTAGCAAGCATGTGTGCCCTCTGGCAATATTTAAAAAAATAAAAAAATATTTTAAAAAATTATTTATTTAACCAGAGAGAGATTTTAAAGAGGGAGAGAGGGAAAGTGAAAAGGCAAGCTTCCAGGTCTAGGGCTTGAACCACAGTCATCCATACAGGAGTCCAGCGCCTGAATCACCACACCGCCTGCCAGCTGCAAAGACCCCTTTGTTTTTTAAGTAAAAATGACGTGCTGGGTACTGTAACATCTGATAGTAGTGCCTCACAGTGACCCAGTGAGGCCGCTGGTTTCACTTTATCTATGGAAGGTGAAGACGTCCAGCGCTAGGACGTGCGGTGCGAACCTGGTGAGCAGCAAGACTCCTGTTCAGGGAGCCTGTGACTCCCCAGCCGATCTTTGGAGCACTGTGTTCTGTCAGAGCTGGTCCTGGGGGCAGTGCACAGGGCCAGTCGGGACCGGGGTCGGGAATCAATGCCCTGGACGGGTCAGAGGTCGCTACAGAGGAAACGGGTACTTCTGCCGAAGCCTGCAAGGTGAGGGAGGAGCCATTTCCGGTAAAAGGAGCGTGGAAGTGAAGACACGGGGGAAATGCTCACCTCGTCTGGGAGCCGTGTTATACGGTGGACTAGAGCGCGGCAGGTGGGAGGGCACGGCGCTGGCAGAGTCGGGCGACAGGTGGCACCAGGCCTTTCAGGTCATCCGAGTTGGCGTTTTAACCTCTGGATTGTGGAGAGCCGCTGAAAGACGTGAATGGGGAGGCAGGAAGATCAGTGACCTTGTGAAGAATGATTTCATTTTGCGAAGTAAGTTCCGAGGTAGAGAAACCAACAAGGAGGCATCTTTTAGCGACGCAGGTAAAAAGTGACGGTGTCCTAAGGAGCAGGGCAGGCAGCCCTGTTGCGGGACAGGAGGGGCGCCCGCAGGAGGACAAGGGTTGCTGCCGAGTGTGGGTCCTTCTGGAGTGCTGGAGGGGGGGCGCCACTCACCATGGCGGGGATGGAGGGAGGGCCCGGTCCCCGCTGCTGGCTTTTGTTGGGTTCCCTGATTACATCGGGGATGGGAAGAGAGCAGGTAGGTCAGGGAGATATTTATGTAAGGGTCCGTGTTACCTACCGCCCAGGAGCTGGCACTGTTCAGTCTGGTGTTGGTAGACGTGGCGATGGAAGCTTCAGCTCCTTACGGTGAAATAATGCTGGAAACTCATTTCCGCAGTCACACCAGCTGCAGTTCCTGGGGGGCAGCTAGCTGTAGACAGTGGCTACTAACATGTTGCTGACTGGACACCTGAATCGCGGCCACACGGCATTTGGGATGGTTCTGTCAAACATTACTTACCTCGTGCAGGGCCCTGTGCGGAGGGGCCTGGGCGCAGGTTGGGGGGCGGTTCTGATTTGGGATTTCTCAGGGGTTCAGTCAAAACGTCAGCTACTGTCAATGGAAGAAAGGACTTCAGTCATTTGAAGGCTGAGCAGCTGGGGACACTTTGCAGCTAACTGCGGCGTGCTGCGCACAGGAGTGCCGTTGTGGGTAGGTGGACCTTTCTGTAGGGATGTTTGCTGTGGCTGACTGTCGGAGCGAGTGGGAGTGGGCAGTGCAAAAACTGCGTAGCTTTTGCGAGCTGACCTTAGAAGTCACAGTCCATCATTTCTGTAATACTGTTCTTTTTTTTTCTTTCAGTTTGACCAGACACACACACACAGAGAGAGAGAGAGAGAGAGAGAGACCAAGAAGCAAGCCGCCAAGTCTAAGACTTGAACCATGGTTGGCCATGTGGGAGTGTCCAGTGCCCTTAACCACCTGCTGGTCCCCTGTAATACTGTTCTTACCGACGTTTTATTGATTTATTTATACCTTCCTTCCTTCCATAAGGGAGAGACAGACAGGCAGGCATCCCCAACAAGGTCTTCCTCCCATGATCCTCCCCAGTCTCGACCAGCTCTAATCACAGGCCATGACCCAGGACCTTCCCACCCAGGTCCAGTTGCCTTACCCCGTGGCAGGGCCTGGCCTCCAGATGGTCATGCTGGAGTGGTTACACAGATGGCCTGTGCACTGTGGAGGCACCTGCACGAGGGCATGAGTACCAGGAGGCAGGCGTCGATGGCTGTCATTTTGCAGGCTGCCCACCACAGACACCCAAGGACTGTCCAGGTACCAGTGTCTGGTGGACAGCTAGACGCGCAGGAGTGAGGCCTGGCGACTGCTGCTGTGTGTGTTACGGCGGTGAAGGATTTCAGACGTGTGAGGTCAGGAAGACTGAGATTATACCAGAAGGACAGCTACTAGAGTATCCTGGGGCATGTGTTCGGTGGAGACCAGATGTGTTTTCCAAGACTGTTGAGGAAGGGTTGCCGGGGAGGAGGAGAACTAGGAAAATTCATTATAAAGAAAGCATGAGGGATAAAAATTGAAAGTAGAAAGTAATTAGCATTGCTAAGTAGTCAGATAAAAGTGAAAATTACGAGAGTCATTCTTCCAGAAATGACCTCTTAATACCTGTGGTACAGACACGAGTAAGACAGAGGCCCTGGAACACACCACACAGCCCGAGACGTGTCTGAGGAGGCTCGAAGGACGATAATAGCCAAGTGTAGAACCTTTATGAAGCTTTCTAGAGATAGCCACACCGCATCCCTTTCTCCATTCCCCTGTTGGGACTTTGGGTATGCACCCACACACGCCCAGTGTGATTTTCAAGCTGCCAGGTCCAGGACACGAACCTTGGAATTGGCAATGTGGAATCCAGCTGCCTCAACCTCCACACACCTGCAGGTCCTAAATATAGAACCTTTTCCTCAAGCCGCCAGGTCTGAGACTTGAACTGAGTGGTTAGCCATGTGGGATTCAGCCATCCTAACCACCAGGCCATAGGCTGCCCCAGTAGAGAACCTTTTTAAAGGACAGGAAAGAACTGAGTTGTATATTTAGAAGTCTGTGTGTAGGAGGCATGGAGATACGGATACGAAACCAGGCATGAGGCAGAAAGGACAGTGTGGGACATTTTGAGCACTGACATTTGTGGTGAGAAGAGGCTGGGAGGCCAAGCAGAGTGGTCTTGAATGCTTGTTAAGGAGCTTGCCGTTATCCTGTAGACCGTTTCCCATACTTAAATTAATTGGATATTACCTTAATAATTTGCCATAGTCTTAAAATCCCTGAACTATTATTTATTTAGTGCTTTTCTTTAAGTAACATTACTTTTTACACTTAAAATCCATTTCCAAAGGAAACCTCCTTTCATTATTATAAGCAGAAAACCAGTATTACTTGCCACATATTAAAGCAACAGTAGAACAAATACAGACTGAGCCAGTCAGTGGCATGGTGGGTAAGGCTGGAACCCACATGACCAACTAGTTCGAGTTCTGAATCCAGCAGCTTGAAAAACACTGCAGGTGCATGTGTGGGCCTGCCTGAAATTCTAAAAAAGAGAAATGGAGAAGGGATTGGAGTATGGCCATCCCCCACAGGGGGTGCTCTCACTTTCCCTGTCTCTTTTCTCTCTCCCTGGCAAGCACACATACCCTCTGGCATATTAATAAAAAGGAGAAAAAGTACAAACTGCTAAATTTAAAAAAAAGTAAATAAAATTTTATTTATTTAAAACTGACCAAAGAGGGACAGCGTGTGTGTGAGACAGAGAGGGGGAAAGTGAGAAAGCAAGCTGCCAGGTCCAAACCTCGAACCGTGGTTGACCATGTGGGAGTCCAGTGCCCTTAACCACCATGCCACCTGCTGGCCCTAAACTGCTAAATTTTTTTTTTTGAGAGGTTTTTGCCATAGGGTGCGTGCGCTCGCCAGACAGACAGAGAGAGACAGAGAGACAGAGAGACCAAAAGTGAGAAATCACCCCCCAGAGGGGATGGCCACGCCGCAATCCCTTCTCCTCCATTCTCCTCTTGGGATCTTGGGCACGCATGCACACGCGCCCAGTGTGAATTTTAAGCCACCGGGACCGGGACGCGAACCGTGGTCGACTACTTGGGAATCCAGCGACATAGCCATTACGCTAACTGCTTGTCTCTAAACTGCTCATTTTTTTAAAAAAACTAGAAATACAGTAATGCATCCTTTGATTGAAAGAAATGCCTATCTAAAAACAAATTTATTGAGAAGACTTTAGTCCTTAAAGTAACTTTTGTTTGGATGTGGCTTGGTTAAGATGAGTTTTAAGGTCATTGGTCTGTTTCATTATTAATATTCAAGGTTAAAGGACCAGAATATAGTGTAATGGTTACATCACAGGACTCTCACTTAGCTAACCGCTGTTTGAGTCCCGGACCTGACAACTTGAAGCTCTCGCCAGGTGCATGTGTGTGCGTGCCCAAGATCCCAAGAGAAGAATGGAGAAGGGATTATGGCGTGGCTACCTCCCCGGGGGGTGATTTCTTACTTTCTGTTTCTATAAACACTTGCATCCTATAGCAAAAAATCTCTCTTAAAATTTTTTTTTATGTTAAATAGCACTGAAAATTCCAGTTATCAAGTACAGGGGAACTTCAATAAGTTTACGGAAGAGTGAAATTAAATTTGTTTTGGTACAAAGAATGGATAAACAAATAATTGAAGGGCTGTCCCCCTGGTGCAGTGGCTAAGGAAGCTGGGTCCCATGTGGTCGAGTATGGTCTGAGCCTTAGCCCTTGCAGCTAAAAAGCTTGTTAGGTGGGTATGCGTGCACGCCCAAAATCCCAAAGGGAGAGAGAAATGGAGAAAAAGGGATTGCAGCAGGACAACACCCTATTGAAGGGTGATTTCTCCTCCCCCTCCCAATCTGGCAAGTGCCCTCTAACAGTTAACAAATTTTTGAAGTCCATACATGGGTTTTTCTGATACATGTTTTCCATGACTTTCCATTCATAATTGGAATGATCGTAGAATAGTTAGTGGCCAGCTTTGGTCTTTGGTTAAACACTAGTAAAAAGTAGGTATTTTCTTCCAAGAAGCCATCTAAAGTAATCTGTAGAATCTGTTCTTTTAACTGTGTCATCATGTATTTATCAGATGTTGTGAAATGAAAAAGAGATTTCTTGTCTACTCTTTGCTGCCACCCAATTTGAAGGAATTCTTTTTTTTTCTTTTTTTAAAAAATTTTTTTTAGTTTATTTTTATTATCATCATAATCTTTATATTACATTGATTACATATAACTTTACAGTGTATTACATTGCTTTTTCAAAAGGGAATGCCATGCATGCCAGTCAATACAGAGACATTAGTCTCCCTGCTTCAACATTCAATATCTTTTCTATGATTTTCCCAATCATTGTTATTATTATTATTCTAATTATTATTATTATTATATTTTTTTGGAGAGGTTTTTGCTATAAGGCGCGTGCGCTCGCCAGACAGACAGAGAGAGAGACAGAGACAGAAAACGAGAAATCACCCCCCAGGGGGGATGGTCACGCCGCAATCCCTTCTCCTCCATTCTCCTCTCAGGATCTTG
>NW_006159725.1:278042-298329 GCF_000334495.1 Tupaia belangeri chinensis
AAGATTTTCATAGTTTTCTTTATAAAGGTCTTTGACTTTCTTAGTTAGGTTTATCCCTAGGTATCTTATACACCTTGTGGCTATGGTGAAAGGGATTCCTTTCTTCAGCTCTGCTTCGTTCAACTTGTTGTTCCTAAATAGAAATGCTATAGATTTTTGGATATTGATTTTGTATCCTGCCACCTTACTGTATTCACTTATTACTTCAAGAAGTTTTCTCATGGATACCTTTGGGTCTTCTAAGTATACCATCATGTCATCTGCAAATAAAGATATTTTCAACCCTTCTTTGCCTATTCGAATACCTTTAATATTGTTCTCTTCTCTGATTGCAAGAGCTAAGACTTCCAGTACTATATTAAAGAGCAGTGGAGAAAGCAGGCAGCCTTGCCTAGTACCTGTTTTCAGAGGAAAAGCTTTCAGCTTTTCCCCATTCAGTATGTTAGCTGTAGGTTTTTCATAGATTCAATTTGGAGGAATTCTTGTGAAAAGTATCAAGTCTTTCAAGCACTTTTTATAATACTCGAAATACTGCCTATGAGGTTTTCAGCGGCATCCTCTCAGAGGGAAGGACTCCAACTCACTTCCGGTCTCGTAGTTCCAGTTTTAGAGTTATCTTGCTCACTTCGCTTTGTACATGGAATACTTAACTTGTCAGGGTATATTTAAGCTGTCCACATCCACAGATATATTTGTCAAGATACACTTATTTGCAAAGCTTGCTCCATCATGCATATGAGCTCACGAATTGAAGCTTTCTTCCAGAAATATTTGGAATTCTTCCTACAGCTCAAATGGTTGTGTGAAGACTTTTCCACTGTTTCTGCCAAAGCCTATACCAAGCTCCAATTCTGAAGTTAGGTGGGACTCCTTTTATAAAACCTCAATGTTTTGAGCTGCAATGGCTGACAAAAGGCATGCAAATAAAGTGTTGGAGGTGCTGCAGAAGTGGCAGGGAAGAGGGTCACACCCGACTTTGCAGTTCTTTAGTGTCTTAAGATGACTGAGTTCTTTCATGGAGCTGCCCGAGGACAGGTGTGACAAGGGTGCTGGTCATCTGGGAGTGTCTGAAGCCCTTCACATCAAGGAAGATGCACACCGTCGGTTCCCGGAGAAGTGCCCCGTGTGTTTAGGAAGGCAGAGAATCAGTAGTTGGAATTGCTCAGCTAGCCTCAATTTCATGTGCCCCCTCTGTTTCTTCTGCTGAACAGGAATGCACCCAGAATGGGTTAAACCCCTGTGTCCAGGAGACTGTTCTGCAGCGTGTCGGAATACTTCTTCCAGTTGAACTGCGTAATCCTCACTTACTGTACTTGTGTTGGAATTAGATAGTTGTATATCATGAAAACTGGTGTCATAGGAGCACAAAACCCAGAGTTATTTTGTGTGCTTTGGAAATATGAGTAGACTTGTTATTAGGATATTGCTGTCCAATCACATGTGGACAAAGTTGGGGGAAAGGTTAAAATCTAGATTTCAGTGCATGTCTTTAGTTTCTTGCTCCACTGTAAGGAAACCGAAACAGGAAATAAATCATAGCTGATGAATTTTAGAATAGTTACACAAGAAAGATAATGGGTACCCCCATCAGCAGATCCTTAACTAAATAGAAGGCCTTCATCCATGTTGGCTGAAGTACCTGGACACATGTACTTTTGTATCATTTTAAGTTGAAATCAAGTTAAGGTACTTATGAGTGGTTTTAACAATTCCCTTCTTAAACTGCTCTTTTTCATTAAATGACTACCCACTGGTCCCCCTGGGTTGGATAAGAGTTTTTACCGTGTAGCTGAAAGCATGTCTTGACTTCAGATTTGAAGAGTAGGAAACATGAAATGCCTCCCTGTTGAGGATGCTGTAGGAGCCAGGTCACAGGCCCGCCAGCCAAGTGAGTGCTCCTGCTCCCTGGACATTCCTGGTGTTTTACTAACATGTTCAAGTCTATGGTAGTTTGCACTTATTTCCTGGTGTAGCCTTCTCTTCCTGACAAGTACATGCTAATTTTCTGTTTGTAACAGTGAAGTAGTTTGCTTTAGGAAATGACAGTGATGTTACTTAAGGAAAGCCTTAAGGGCTCAGGTGACTGTGGCAAAGATCACATTTAAGCAGGAAAACAATGGCCTGCAGAGTAAGGCCAGGCTCGGTGAGCCCCCTCACTTCAGCCTCATGTCTCCCCGCTTTGCTTCGCCATCAAGTAGTCCACCTTCCTCAGGACAAGAACCCAGATTCTAATCAGGTGAACAGTAGAGGGCATTTGCTAGCTCGAGGACAGAGCTTTCTGTTTTTTTTGTTGTTGTTGTTGTTTTTGTTTTGTTTTTTGGGTTTTTTTTATTATATTTTTTTTAAAGAGAGATTTTTGCTATAGGGTATGTGCACTTGCCGGAGACAGAGAGATACAGAGATAAAGAGAAGAAGTGAGAAATCACACTGCAGTCCCTTCCCCTCCATTCTCTAGAGATTTGGGGCATGCATGCATACATGCCTGGCATGTTTCAGGCTGCTGAGTCTGGAACCTGAACTGCGGTCGTCTATGTGGGAGTCCAGCACCTTAACCCCTATGTCACCTGCTGGCCCCAGACAGAGCTTTTGGATGGAGCAGTCCTGGAACTTAGTTTTCCCAGCTTATTGAGCTTGCCTATCTTACTCCCCCCTCTTTTTTTTAAAGAGAGATTTTTGCTATAGGGCACGTGCATTAGCCTGAGAGACAGAGAAACAGAAAGTGAGAACTCACCCCCCCCGTGGGGGTGGTATGGCAACACCAGAATCCCCTCTCCAGGCTCATCTTGGGATTTCGTGCACACACACACGCCTCGCATGAGGTTGAAATCACTGGGTCCAGGACTCGTAACTGTGGTTGGGCATGTGGGGGTTCAGTGATATAATTATTACACCATTTGCTGTTCCCCCCTTTTAAAAAAGAGAGATGTTTTCTATAGGACACATGTGCTTCCTGGAGAGACAGAGAGAGGGAGAGAAACAGAAAGCAAGAAATCACACCCCCAAGGGGATGGCCATGGCGCAATTCCTTCTCCTCCTCTCCTCTCAGATTTTTGGGCATGCACACACTCACAAGCGCCCAGTGTGAGTTTTAAGCTGCTGGGTCTGGGACTTGAACCATGGTCGACTAAGTGGGAGTTCAGTGATATAACCATTATGCATCTGCCAGTCCTTCTTACTTTTATGTTGCTAATACCTATGTGACAGTAGGTGGCAAGTAGATATTTAAGTAGATGAATAAATGAACAAATAAACCAAAGCAAGAGTTCCATGGCATCTGTCTGAATCTTGGGCACCAGCAAAAAATATATATATATATATTTTTTTTTTTTCAGAAAAATCCCCGAGGCCATGCTGTGCTGGAAACTTCATTCCCTACCCCTACCCTCCTTTAATTGCAATTTGAACTAATACTTACTGTTAAGGAAGGCTATGGGAAAGCAGTATTTCTGCAGTTGGGCATATAAGTTCTATGAACTTTATAGAAAATAATTTGACAATATCGTTCAACAGACTAATAGCGACAATTTTGGTATATATCGCAAGACCTTAGGGAATGAAGATCTACCTGTCAATGTCATATGCAGATGTCGACCTCACAGTTATTTGTATTGTGGTAGGACAAAGAGGACCCAGTCTAAGTCTGGTGACTCTGCGGAGGTAGAGTGTGCACTGTGAAGGCGAGGGTCTCTCAAGGGGCTGTTATTAATACATTCCTGTACTTGTTTCACAGACCATATGGAACAGTAAAGACATTTCCAAGTAAGCCTTAATGGGGAAGTGTCCCTGGTATGTGAAAAGTAGGAGATAAGACTTGAAATATAATGCCCATTCTGTTTTTAAAAAACACATGTAAAGGACCAGCAAATGACGTAATGGTTACATCGCTGGACTCCCAAGTAGCTGACTGCGGTTCAATTCCCGGACTTGGAGGCTCAAAAACCTCATGCTGGGCACGTGTGTGTACGTGTGTGCCCAAAATCCTGAGAGGAAAATGGAGGAGAAGGGATTACAGCGTGGTTTTCTGCTCTGGGGGTGATTTCTCGCTTTCTGTCTCTCTGGCAAGTGTGTGCAACCTATAGCAAAATTCTCTCGAAAACAACACAAAAACCATACACATAAGTTTGTCGATCAGGGTGGCGGGATCCCACATGGGGATTCACACAGTTCAGTCTTGGACTGCGACACGTGTATGTGCCCAGAATCCCAGAAGGAGCAGGGATTGCGTTGTGACTGTGCCCCGGGGGTCTCTTTCTCACTTCCTCTCTCTGGTGAGTACCTGTTCCCTCTGGGAAATTAGAAAAAGAGTAACAACAAAACCAAAAAATATACGTATAATGCTTTGAAAAAAGGCTTCCAGAGAAGGTACTACTTTTTTTTTTTTTTTTTGGAGAGGTTTTTTTTTGCTATAGGGCTCGTGCGCTCGCCAGACAGACAGAGAGAGACATAGAGACAGAAAGCGAGAAATCACCCCCCAGGGGGGATGGTCACGCCTCAATCCCTTTTCCTCCATTCTCCTCTCGGGATCTTGGGCACGCACACACAAACGCTCCTGGCATGAGATTTAAGACACCAGATCCGGGACGCGAACCGCGGTCAACTACGTGGGAGTCCAGCGACATAGCCATTACGCTAACTGCTGGTTCTCTCACTTGTATTTTCTATGCTGTCAACAATGATATACATTGCTTTTGTAATGAAAGATGGTTTGTTCTTAGCTGAACTCTTTAGGTTGTATTTATTAATCTTTATTTCAATGAAAAATAACAGTGGGAGTAATCTGACAGATGATCAGAGGGTCACTGCAGTATAGTATGGAGTTTCTCATTTTCCAAAGTATTGGCTGACCTCTTCCCTTTTCTGACTGTAACAGGCAAATTAAGATGATCACAGTCTGACCCCGACATCCTGACTCAAATTTCTTAATTCTGAGCTTGCCGACCTTCCCTTCCCTAATGTCTGTCACATGACAACATATTTTTATCCAACCTAGGTGAATAGAAATATACAGGATGGAAAAAAAAAGTGTAACCTGGCTCGGCAGCACTATGGCCAAGGAGAGTTGGGTAGTTTCAGAAGCTCACTGCTGTCTAGCAGTCTTACTGTGTCTGATTCTCCTGGCACCTACCTGGGGAAAGGTGACACAGCAGGGGAAAATGGGTGATCTGTGACCCTGCTGTTTACAGCTCAGAGCAGGAGCGATACGTGAACAGCTTGGAAACTCTTCCCATACTTTGAGGGAAAATGTGTTAATGGGAGTTTTACCAAGGATTATAGAAAGGTACAAAAATAATTTCTTTAGATGCTTTTAGTAATAATTTAGAAATCAGATAGAATACTTTTTTAATGATCAAATAATGTCTCAAAGATACCATTTTGGAACAGAGAAGGAAATTGTTGAGAAATCAGAGCTGGGGTTCTTCCCTGGAATAGGCCGTTTATTGCAGGGGGTCAGCGTCTGTCACTACCTGGTCTGCCCTGAGTACTGTCCATGCACTTACCGCCTTTCAGCCTGGCAGTACTCCCGTAAAGCAAGTGCAGGACTCGGTGTCATCATTGCTGAGGAAGCTGCGTTCATGCGGTTCAGTAACCTGAGCGGGCTTGCGCAAACCACTGAGGGACACGCCAGCTTTGACCTCCATCTGATCAATACCAACTCTTTTTTTTCCTGTAAGTGTTTCTCTTTTAGAAAGGCTTTATAAGTAAATGTCATTTGGTCCTTGAATTATTATTATTATTTTTAGAGAGGTTTTTGCTGTAGAGTTCTTGTGCTTGCCAGAGAGTCAGAAGGCGAGAAATCACCTCCCAGGGAGATGACCATGCCATAGTCCCTTCTCCAGTCTCCTCCCAGGATTTTGGGCATGCATGCACATGTGCCTGGTGTGAGATTTAAACCGCTGAGTCCAGGATTTGAACTGTGGTCGACTCTGTGAAGTCCAGGGACGTAACCATTATGCCATCTGCTGGTCCCCATATTTTTTATTTGCCAACATTTATGGTATAGTTGGTTATTCTTTGGCTGTTAAAAAGTAGAACTGGGTTTGTCTTAGCACCTAGCGGTCTCCATGACAGCAGCACCATCTTATATGGTGACTGATGACTGAAGCGTACATGCACATCGTTTATTATTTATTTATTTATTTATTCTTTTTTTGGAGAGGTTTTTGCTATAAGGTGCGTGTGCTTGCCAGAGAGAGACAAAGAGACAGAAACTGAGAAATCACCCCCCAGGGGGGATGGCTGTGCCGCAATCCCTTCTCCTCCATTCTCCTCTTGGGATCTTGGGCACGCACGCACATATGCCTGGTGTGAGTTTAAGCCACCGGATCCAGGACTCGAACCGCAGGATTCGACTACATGGGAGTCCAGTGACATAGCCATTATGCTAACTGCTCGTCCCGCACATCTTTTGATTTTATTTGAAATCTTACAGGTTTAGAGATAAAGGGATACTATTTGAAACTATTGCTTCTGTTAAGCTTTACAGTTAATTCAGTGAACCTGTGGTATAAACTATTATATTACATTTATCATTTTAGAGAAATTGATTGGAGTGATAGTTTCAGCAAAAGTAGTGTATTCTGGGATATACAAGAGTGTTTTATTCTTTAAGCTAATTCTAAATATTTTTAAAAATATTAATTTTATAATTTTTTTTTTTTCTAATTTGTTGTAGGGCACATGTACTTGCCAGAGAGAGAGAGAAGGAGAGGGAGAGAGAGAAAGCCACCAGAGCTGGAACTTGCGCTGTTCTGGGCCACGCGGCATTCCAGTGCTTTCACCACAGACCACCTCCTGGCCTCAATTCTAAATATTTTCTGAAGGAAAAAACTTGAAAAGCTTTGTTGTCTCAGTGTAATTTAGATGTAAAATTTCATGTTTTTCTTTTTCCTCTTGTTTTACTTCTCTGTGAAATAATGCTACTGTAAGACCAAACTATGTGTGTGTATATGTGTGTGTATGTGTGTATACACACATGCACGCATACCTACACACTGTGAACAGCCATGTGCCTGCTGCCCAGCACCATCATTTTGGGGGACAGGTGATGGGATAAAGATTGCAGATAAAGTTGAGGCTTTCCTTGAAGCTTTTCCCTCATCCTGTCCTTCTCCCCCCACCCCCGGAGGTAAATGCTGTGGTAATTGGGTATTTATTGCTCCCAGGCTTGTTTTTATACTTTTGCTCTGTAACTGTGCATCTCTGAACATTATAGAATTATTTTTAAAATATTTTTGCCAGCAGGAGCATGTGCTTACGAGAGAGAGAGAGAGAGAGAGGGTGTGGGAGAGAAAGCATCTCCTTAAATGGAGAATGGTCACGTTGCAATCCCTCTTCCTCCATCGCTCCCCCTTTCCAGATTTTGGACACGTGTGCATACATGCCTGGCATGTTCCTCAAGCCTCCAGGTCTAGGGTGAATCTAGGCTGAAATGTTTTTTTTTTTTCCTTAGTAGCTTTCTTTTTAAAGTATCACAGTACTTTAAAATACCGATTACATAACATGTTGGACATACATAAAGATTAGAACAGCATAACGAGCCTTCACTGACCAGTTACCGGCTTCAGTAATAAGCCGTGTGAGGCTGGCAGGGTGCACTGGTGAAACAGTGCTCTGTGAGGCTCAGCCCCCCACATGGGAAGGTCCGGGTTCGCATCCAGAGACTGCACTGAGAATGTCAGGTATGGGCCAGCAGGTGGCATGGTGCTTATGGTCCTGGACTCCCACATGACTGACCATGGTACAAATCTCAGACCCAGTGGCTTGAAAATCATGCTACACACGGGTATACGTGTGCTCAACATCCCAAGAGGAGAATGGAGGAGAAGGGATTGTGGCGTGGCCATTTTCCCCGGGGGCTGATTTCTCACTCTCCCTCTGTCCCTCTGACAAGTGCATGTGCCCTATGTCAAAAACCTAAAAAAACAAAAACAAAAACAAAAGCCAGCCAGGGTTTGGCTGAAGCTGGGGGAAGGTAATGGAGTCAAGACTCTGTTGGGAATGCTGTTTTTCTCCCTCTCTCTGTTGATAACATAATAAATAAATAAAATACAAAGCACACGCACTAGTCGGAGAGCGGGAAAGCAAGGAAGTGCCCCCCGCTACGGGACACGGCCATGCGCAGTCCCTCCTCCATTTGTCCCTCCTTCCAGGTCAGGTGCACCCACGTGCCTGGCAGGGTTTTCAGACTGCCGAATCCGAGACTTAAACCAAACAGTTGGCCATGTGGGATCCAGCTGCTTTAACCACGTGGGACCCAGCTGCTTTAGCCCCTAGGCCTCCGGGGGCCCCACATTGAGCCCTTTCAGTGGTACACGATGTAATATATGAAGCGGCCCTCTTCTGCTTGTCTTATCTGATTGACCAGAAGTAACCTCCAATTCATAAATGGAATTATCCCACATGGGTTTTTTGTAACTTGAAATTTTCATTTAGCCATATGCTTTTAAAATGTTTATTCTGTGTGATACCCACGCTCTGTGGCTGTGCAACAGCCTGTGTGAGCACTGATGTAAGTAATAGAATAGTGATGAGGGGTAGGACTTTCTCCTCCGCCCCATAGTCTCTTCAATAAGAAACTGTTATTTTGATAATGGTACCAATTTTTTAAAAAATTATTTTGAGAGACCAACAGATGATGTAATGGTTACTTACTTCCCTGGGCTCCCACGTATTTGACCACAGTTTGAGTCCTGGGCCTGGCAGTTTAAAACGCACGCCAAGTGTGTGTGCATGCCTGTACAAAATCCTGAGAGGAGAATGGAGGAGACAGGATTGCAATGTGGCCATCCCCCCTCGGAAGTGATTTCCTGCTTTCTGTCTCTCTGAGGAGCACATATGCTGTATAACAAAAATTTCTCCCCCACCCCAAGAGAATATTTAAAATATAAAAAGTAGATTTTTCAAAGAGATTTTTGTCATAGTTAATGTGCGCTTGCTAGAGAGACAGAGACAGTGAGAAAGTGAGAAGTCACCCCCAATGGGGGATAGCTACACCTTAGTCCCTTCTCTTCCATTCTCCTGCTGGGGTCTTTTGCACACATACACATGTGCCTGGCGCGATTTTCAAGCCTCCAGGACAGAACCACGGTCAGCCTTGTGGGAGTCTAGCAATGTAATCACTACGCTATCTGCTGGCCTTCCAAAAATGTATTTTATGGATAAAGAGGAAAGACATTTAGCTATGTTTTCTACTCCTATGATCATTTCAGGGTGTAACCATTGTTTAATGTAGGAGTAATGCTATGGGTTTTAGATAATGCATTTTTTTTTTCATGAAAAGAAATTGCATAGGTAGGACTTTTTGAAAGATTACTATCAGTTTGACACTTCTAACATTGCTGGAGTCTCTTATTTTGGAGCAGAGTAGAGCATTCATTCCTTTTGATCTGATCACCAGTAGAGGGTAGGGAGGTACTTCTGGAGGTGTGGTTGTGTTACTGTGTGCGGCTAAAGATGTGTGTGAACCTAATGGTACTGAAAAGAACAGTCCACTGAGCTCCCGGACATCAGTAGCTGATTGTTTGCATGGTCCCAAAGGCTTACGGAACTGAGGACCTATTTCCTCTTAAATAGATTGCCTTATCTTATCTAAATGTGGATTTTAACTATCTTTTGTAATAAAAGTAGTTTCTTCTAATGCAGCATTGCACAAATTGACTCCCAATATGTAAAACTGAAATTTGAGATTTTTAGTTTAATGATTTCACTCCTCATGTATTAATTAGATTGTCGAGAAAGTCATGATGTATTTTTCTGTGTTTTTCTATGCAAAAATGTGTCATGACTTTCCCGATGATCCAGTAGTTGCAAACTTTGGAAAAGAATGTAAATATTTCTTAAAACATTTCTCCTTGGCTTATGAAGAATGTCTATAATAGTTATAGCAAAGAATATATTTTTATGACTGCTTACATTGAGTCATACATATTAGCAATTCAAATCACTCACAGTTCTATTAAGTCAAATCCACCATATGATACACAGATATTCTTTGCTTTGAAATTTTAAAAAAATTTTGGACATTACATCTTGGCTTAGAAATCTTTTTCAGACTCATAAAAAAAATGAAAGAGATTGGCATTTCACTCTGGTTTCACAAGAAAGATTAAGGATGAGAAGATAAGTGATTTAAAG
The DNA here is from genome assembly GCF_000334495.1 of Tupaia belangeri chinensis. Lineage (NCBI taxonomy): Eukaryota > Metazoa > Chordata > Mammalia > Scandentia > Tupaiidae > Tupaia > Tupaia belangeri. The sequence goes on from NW_006159725.1 coordinate 288,177, forward strand.
AGCCAAAAGAGAGGCCGGCTCGTGGCATGGTGGTTAAGGTATTGGGCTCCCACACTTAGAGTTCTGGACATGGCGGCTTGCTTTCTCACTTTCTCTTTCTCTCTCTCTCCTTTCTGTGTCTCTCTGGTCAGATTTAAAAAGTAATATTAATTAATTAAACAAATAATTCTTTTTTTTAAAAAAGAAATAAGACAAATTACTTAAAACTTGTAAGTTGGTATGAATAGGGTGACCCTCTGGATTCTTCCCCCATAGTGAGCCACTGTTTGTTTCAGGTTTTAAGCAAAGTTAGTCCTCTCATCATGGAAACGGACCATTCATTAACAACTGGTTTTACTTTGAAACTTACACAGCAAACACCAAAGAGTGAATTGTTGCTGTAACCCACGGGAGTCTTGAGATTGACGTCAGAGCACCAGTGCAGCTGGGTAAGCAGTGGGAAGAGTATTTTTAACATCCTCGCTAGATGATCTTTTTGACCTTTCCTTTGATGCTTTCACTTCCATTAGTGTTTTTTTCTTAAGAGCTTTATAACGTAATTTTTACTAAAACTGTGATAGTGTTCTTTAAGTTAGCATCTATATAATCCTTTTCTTGATTTTCATCCCCTCTACAACCTTCCTTTTTTGAGATGGATTTTTTTTTTGTAAGAATTTATTTTTTTAGACAGGGTTAGATTTACAGAAAACTGGAAAAGCTCAAGAGGAGCATACGTATGCCCCATGCTTAAATTAAGCACACTTAGATTTCCCTATTGTTAGTATTATGACATTAGTATGGCACACTCGTTAGGATTATTGAGCCGATATTAGCATTATTATTAATTGAAGTCCATACCTTAGTTTCTACCTATCATGATTTTTTATTTAATTTAATTTGTTGTTATTATTTTAATTTGACCAAGAGAGAGAAAGGGAAAGTTAGAAAGGAAACTGTCAGGTCTAGGACTTGAACTGTAGGCAGCCAGTGGGAGTCTAGCACCTTAACCACCACACCACCTGCCGGCCCCCGTTCTTTTTTTTCCTTATGTTTAATTGTCCTATCTCCACTCCTCTTGGGCCTTCCTTGTTTTCTGATGACCTTGGCAGTCCTGAGGAGAACTGCATGGTGGTGGATGTAAGGAGTGTTAAAAGGTATCCCTGCACTGGAATACGTGTCATGATTAAAGTGGGGCGAGGTTGCTAAAAGGAAGATCGCAGAGGTGAGCTGCTGTCTCGTCACGTCATACGCGGGGCACACATGGTCAGCACAGTTGTGACCATCAGTGGTGACCTTGCCTCCCAGGCTGAAGGAGCATTTGCCAGCTTTCTCCACTGTAAAGTACGGGCTCTGGGAGCAATGCCCTGGTTAGGTCAATGGCTCTAGTAATTGCTTGGGGACTAGATACTGAAGTCAGTCATATTGAAGTGTTGCTCATGAAATGTTAAGTACTTTTGTAGTAATATGTCCCAAGATGAGAATTAAAATTTTTAAATGTTCAGCTTTTCAAATCTATTTTCGAAATAAAGATTTCTTTTCTCGTGGAATTCTTCTGAAGGTTTTGTGTTTATCTAAAGGAACAAACTTAGGTTTTAATATTTTAAGTAGAAATGTAGAGAAGCTAAGCAGTTTATCAGTTATTTAAATTCTAGACACCTAGACTTAATACCTTTCTTTTCGTTCTTTCCCTTTTTTTTTGTTTTTTAAAGGTTTTTGCCATAGGACAAGTGCACTCACCAGAGCGGAGAGAGACAGAGTGAGACAGTGAGAGGGACAGAGAGAGCGGAGAGAAGTCCACCAGGAGGGATGGCCATGCTGCAATCCCTTCCCCTTCACTCTCCTCCCAGGATGTTGGGCACACACGCACACGTTCCTGGCATGATTTTCAATCTGCCAGATCCAGAACTTGATCCACGGTCAGCTCTGTGGGAGTCCAACACCTTAACCACTATGCCACCCATATTTCATATTTTAAAAGTCAACTTTATTTGAAGTATGATCTGTATGCATATAATAAAGTTCATTCCCTTTAATGTGTGTTTAGACGAGCTTTGACAAGTATATACAGGTTTTTTTTTTTTTTTTAAGAATTCTTTTATTTAACTTTATTTATTTACTTACTTTTTTTTTTTTTTTTTTTTGACCAGAGAGGGACACAGCAAAAGCAAGGGAGAGCAAGCGAGAGAGAAAGTGAGAAACCAAGCTGCCAGGTCCGGGACTCAAACCGCAGCCAGCCATGTGGGAGTTCAGTGCCCTTAACCACCACACCTCCTGTTGGCCCCAAAGTATGTACAGTTTTTAACTACCACCACCATAGTTAAGATATGTAACATTTTTACTATCTCCATATGTTTTCTTGTACCTTGTCTCCATTCAGTACCCTTAGCAACCACTAGTCAGCTCTTGTCACAGTAGTGTCCCCTTTTCTATTTATGTAAACGAAATCATCTACAAGACATCATCTTTTTATGCCTCTCTGCTCTTTCATTAAATCTGATGCTGGGAACCAGCAGTTAGCGTAATGGCTATGTCGCTGGATTCCCACGTAGTCGACCGTGGTTCGCGTCCCGGACCTGGTGGCTTAAAACTCACGCCAGGTGCGTGTGCGTGCATGCCCAAGATCCCGAGAGGAGAATGGAGGAGGAGGGATTGCGGTGTGACCATCCCCCCTGGGGGGTGATTTCTCGCTTTCTATCTCTCTGTCTGTCTGGCGAGCGCACGCGCCCTATAGCGAAAACCTCTCCAAAAAAATTTAATTAATTAATTAATTAATTATATCTGATGCTTTCGAGAGTCATCTAAATGACCTATATAGTAGTGATCCGTTCCTTTTTCTTATCATACATATAGTATTCTATGGTGTAAATATACCGGTTTCATTATCTGTTGACCTGTTATTGGAACATTTGGATCATTTCCAGTATTTGTTTCAAGTAAATGTGAACATTAGCCTATGAGTTTTTATGAGGCATATATTTTCATTTCTCTTTGGTAGGTACCTCAGGGTAGGATTACTGAATTGTATGGTAAGCATATGAGGGATCTTCAAAACGTTCATGGGAAAGGCATGTTATCAAAATACTATGAATGGATTTCAATATTTTTTTGCTCCAGAATAAACTTGATTTCATTTTTCTCTGAACTTTTTCAAGTCCCTCATAAACTTAGCTTTATAGGAAATTGCCTAATTGTTTTCCAAAGCGTCTCTGCAGATGCTTTACAATGTCTCTTTCCATTCCCACCAGTTCTGTAGAAGAGCTTGTTATTCTGTATCTTCATGAACACTTGATATTGTTAGTCTCTTAAATTTTAGTCATTGCTGTGGGTATAAATGTCTTTAAGAGGCTGACTTGTCTTGTTATTGAGATGTAAGATATGAGTCCCTTATCAGGTATATATTTTGAACATTTTTCTTCCACATCATGGCTTATTCTTTTATTTTCTTAGCAGTGCCTTTCAAAAAGCAGTCGATAACACTGATGAAGTTCAATATATCAACTTTTCCTTTAACTTTTATTCTTTTTGGATTCTATTTAAAAATTTTTTCGGGACCAGCAGTTAGCGTAATGGCTTTGTCGCTGGACTCCCATGTAGCCGACTGCGGTTTGAGTCCCAGATCCGGTAGCTTAAACTCACGCCGGGCGCATGTGCGTGCATGCCCAAGACCCCAAGAGGAGAATCGAGGAGAAGGGATTGCAGTGTGGCCATCCTCCCTGGGGGGTGATTTCTCACTTTCTGTCTCTCTGTCTCTCTCTGCCTTTCTGGCGAGCACATGCGCCCCATAGCAAAAACCTCTCCGGAAAAAAAATTTCCTACCATAGAGGGTGTGTGCTCACCAGAGAGAGACAGAGAAAGGGAGAAATCACCCCCTAGGGGGATGGCCATGCCAGAATCCCTTCTCTTGGGATTTTAGGCCCACATACACACATGCCCAGTGTGATTTTCAAGGTCTGGGACTCAAACTGTAGTGGCCATGTGGGCGTTCAGCGCCTTAACCACCGTATCACCTGCAGGCCCCAACTATTTAAAATTTGTCCTAACCCAAGATTACAAACTATTTTCTTTCTTTTTTTTCCAAAAATTTTATCTTGATATTTTCTATAAACATTTAGGTCTGTTATTCCTATCTAGTTAATATTTGTATAGGATGTGAGGTGAGGATTAAGGGGTGTGGGGGGGCATGTTTCAGCACCATTTATAGAAAAGGCTATCTTATTGCATTGAATTACTTTGACAACGGTGTTAAAAATTTGGTAGACCCTCTGTTTTCCTTCCCTCTTCTTTAATAAACTCTCCACTTTGTTATACCCACAAAAAAACCAAGCAGATAAAATAAACCTCAATAGACCATCTGTTTGTAAGTCTATTTATGAAGTCTCTATGTGCTGTTGATCAGTATGCCTATCCTTAGCTTCATCTTAAATCTTTCTCTCTCTCTCTCTCTTTTTTTTTTTTGATTCTATTTAAAAATAGGGCGCATGCGCTTACCAGAGAGACAGAATCAGAAAGTGAGAAATCACCCTCTAAGGGAGATGGCCACACCATAGTCCCTTCTCCTCCATTCTCCTCTCGGGATTTTGGACGTGCATGCAGACACCCAGCATTGAGTTTTAAGCCTCTGGGTCTGGGACTCAAATTGCGCTAGACTACGTGGGAGTCCAGCACCTTAACCACCATGCCGCCTGCTGTCCCCAGAGTCAGTTAATATCTATTTAAAGAAAACATGTTGGGATTTTGATGAACACCGGATCCCACGTGGTTGATGGCGCAGTTTGAGTCCTAGACTTCGCGGCTTGAACATCACACTGGGCACGTGTGCATGTGTGCCCAAAATCCCAAGAAGAGACTGGAAAAGAAGGGATTGAAGTGTGGCCGTCCTCCCTAGTGAGTGTTTTTTCTCTCTTTCTGTCTCTCTCGCAAGTGCATATGCCCTATAGCAAAAACTGAAAGAAAAAGAAATGGTGTTGAATTTAGACCAGGTTGGGGAGAACTGACATCTTAAATTGAGTCTTATGTCCCATGGCCATAATACCTCCATTTAAGTGGACTTTGCTTTTTCTGGAAAGGTGTTACCGTTTTTGTGTACAAGTCTTATGTGTAGTTTGTTAACTTCATCTCTATATATTTCTTATGTTGTGAGATTATTGTAAGTGGTATTTAAAAATTAAATTGTTTGGGGACCAGCAGTTAGCGTAATGACTATGTCGCTGGACTCCTACGTAGTCGACCGCGGTTCGTGTCCCGGACCCGGTGGCTTAAAACTCACGCCGGGTACGTGTGCGTGCGTGCCCAAGATCCCGAGAGGAGAATGGAGGAGAAGGGATTGCGGCGTGGCCATCCCCCCGGGGGATGATTTCTCACTTTCTGTCTCTCTGTCTCTCTCTGTCTGCCTGGCGAGTGCACACGCCCTATAGCAAAAACCTCTCAAAAAAAATTAAATTGTTTATTACTAATATTTAAAAATACAGTGGATTTTTGTATATTGCTGTTATCTTGCTAACCTTACTGATTGTCTGTATTGTTTTTTTAGATTTCTTTCTACTTTTTACACAGATTATCATGTCATCTGTGATTAAAGTCATTTTTCTTTCTTTTGAACCTGTGAGCCTTTTGTGTGCTTATTTTTAATGTCTTACTCATCTGGACAGAATGTTACAGAAAGCAGTGACGAGAGCAGACGTTAGACATCCTGGCTTTGTTCTCCATCTTAGGGCACCACTAAGTGTGGTGGTAGGTGTTAGGGAAGTTACCTTTTATTTCTGATTGTAGAGAAATCTTGTTACTAACATATACTGAACCTTGTCAAACATTTTTGCATCTCTTGAGGTAATCATGTGCCTTTTCTGTTTTAGGCTGGCAAAGGCAAATGCCGTTGATTTTTGAATGTTGAACCAATCTTGCACTTACAGGGTAAAAGCCACACTTAATCTGTATTATTCCTTTTATGTATTGATCGACTTGATTTGCTAATGTTTTGATTTTAGAGGTTTTTTTTTTTTTTTGTCAGAAGGTGCATGTGCATGCCAGAGAGAGAGAGAGAGAGAGGGAGGGAGGAGAAAGCACCCCACAATGGGGAACGGTCATGTGTCAGTCCCTCCTTATCTCACCTTCCTTTTGGGATTTGGGGCCCACATGCACGTGTTCTGGATGTTTTTCTGAAGTTGCTGGGTTCAGGACTTGAGCCAGGGGTGGCCATGTGGGATCCAGCTTCTTTAACCTCCAGGTCACAGAGCTGACCAAGTTTGCTAATGTTTTGGTGAAGATTTTTACATCTACGCTCATGAGGGATTTTGTTTAATAATTTTTTTCTAATGTCATTGTCTCATTTTGCTGTGAGGGTAATGTTCACCTCAGAACATTGGTTGGAAAGTGTCATCTATTTTCAGAAAGAGTACGTGTACAACAGATTGACTTAGTAACTGCTGACTTTCTAAGTTTGTATGTCTGCATTTATTTCTTGTGTGAGACGTGGGAAGGATTGTACCCCCCGCAGGGTCTTGATGTTGTGATCTGCCCTCAGTTCCAGCTGGCCCAAGGTCGTGGGTACCTGTGTGCCTGGAATATTCAGGAGGGCCTGCAGAGGTGAACCTGGCATTCCATGTGGGTCAGTCTCGGAGACTGTCACTTTTTTTTTTTTTTTTAATTTTTCTTAAGTTTTTTTGCCAAAGGGCTTATGTGTTCACTGGAGAGAGACAGATAGAGGAAAAGTGAGACATCACCCCTCAGTGGGGGTGGTGCTGCAACCCCTTCTCCTTCATTGTCGTCTTGGAATGTTGGCACACATACATGCAGCTGGCGTGATTCCCAAGCTGCTGGGTCTGGGACTTGAACCAGTCAGCAATGTGGGAGTCCAGCGCCTTAACCAGGACGCCATCTGCTGGCCCCGAGAGTCACATTGTACTGCTGTGCCACTGTCTGCCTTCTAGCTCTTCCTTCGCGTGCTTGTAATAATTCACAAGATCATCTCAGTGTGGAATTTTCTTTGCAGAAATGTTTTGACCAAAGATTGAATTTACTACTTCCTGAAAGCACTCATTATTCTGAATTTTAGTACCATAGACTAATAATTTATTCAATAACCTTTATTTTAGGATAATTTTAGATTTATAGAACAGTTGAAAGGTGGTTCAGAGTTCTTATATTCCTCACACCTAGTTTTCCTCCTTGTTAACATCTTAGATTACTCTAATACATCTGTCGAAACTTAAACTGACGTTGGTACATTACTGTTAACTAAACTCAACTCTAGGTGGATGTTACCAGCTCTTCTGTTAATGACCTCTTTCTGTTGCAGGTTCAAATCCAGATACCACATGGCGTGTAATTTTCATGTTTCTCTGGTCTCTTGCGACTGTAGTGCTTTCTCAGACTCTGTTATTCATGACCTTGGTAGCCTTGAGGAGTTTTACCAGGTACTTGGTAGAGTGTCCCCTAGTCTGGCTTTGCTGCTGGGTCAGTGTTATACTAGGGGTTTAGGTATTTTTGGACTAATCCCATTGAGATGAAGTGCCTTTCCCATCCTCTCGGGGATATTTGATGTCCACATAACAAAACCAGTGGTATTAACTTGGACCACTTGGTTAAGATAGTGTGTGCTAGGTTTCTTTACTAAACTTACTCTTTTTCTCTTTGCATATTTATTTTTCTTTCTTTCTTTCTTTCTTTTTTTTTTTTGGAGAAGATTTTGCTATGGGGCGCGTGCACTTGCCAGAAAGACAGAGAGAGACAGAGAGAAAGCGAGAAATCACCTTACAGGGGGGATGGCCACAATCCCTTTTCCTCCAGTCTCCTCAGGATCTTAGGCATGCATGCACACACGCCCGGCGTGAGTTTGAGCTACCAGGTCCGGGACTCGAACTGCCGTTGACTACATGGGAGTTCAGCAACACAGCCATTACGCTAACTGCTGGTCCCCATATTTATTTTTTAGAAGCAAGTCACTGAATCTAATGCACATTTAGAAAAGGTGGGAAGTACCTCAATGTATGGTTCAAAATCCTTCTGTAAGGACAATTTGTTTCTTTCTTCCTGTTCATTTATATATTTGGTCCTTTATATTATTATGAGCTCATGTATATTTATTTTATATTGAGTTCTTTTTATAATTTATTCATTTATTTTTTGCTAGAGGGTGTATGTGCTTTCCTGAGAGACAGAGGAAGAGGGAGGGGAGAGAGCACCCCTTGTGAGGATTAGTCACGCTGCAGTTCCTTCTCCCAGTTCCCCCCTTTGGAGATTTTGGACACACATACGTACATGCCAGTGTTTCTCTCAAGTTGTTGGTACTCGAACATGTGGCCCTGTGGGATCCTGCTGCCTTAGCCATCAGGCTATGAGAAGCTGGCCGTCAAGTTCTAATCTAATACTGTTCCCGTTTTGTTGCTTAGGTCGTTTTAACAGGAAGGTTTCCAGGTTGGAGTTTGTCTCTTTCGTGGGCCCCTATCCTTCTGGGTTCTGAGCACTTCCTTCCTTTGAGCCTAGAGCATCTTGTCATGTTCTTTACCTCAGTTCTAGAATCAGTCATTTCTCAAGGAGCTACCATTCCTCGTATGAGAGAATGGTATTTATAAACCAAAATGTGGGCGCTGGGCACACTCATTGCTCTTGGGGTTCCATTGCTTTTAAGCCCTCTAGGGAACAGAGTGAGGTAATAAAAGTGTACTCACTACACTCACACTCTTACAGTGTACACACAGGCACCTATAATTGCTCCTGTGTCTGTGTGTTAATTAAATGTGAGTGTACCGCTGTCTTCGAATCTAATCAGAGTTCACAAGGTTTACTCCAACTTTCTTATCTATCTGAGAAACTGGATGCCAGCCACACATTCACTCACTCGCACATTCGACCCAGTGCACATGAACGCTTTCACAGTTGTGAACCCATATCTTGTTAGAAACAAATTTCCAACTACAGTATAGTATTTAGATACAGTTTCTTTTCTATTTTTTTTTTTTGGAGAGGTTTTTGCTATAGGGCGTGTGTGCTCGCCGGACAGACAGACAGAGATAGAGACAGAAAGCGAGAAATCACCCCCCAGGGGGGATGACCACGCCACGATCCCTTCTCCATTCTCCTCTCCGGATCTTGGGCATGCATGCACATGCACCCAGCGTGAGTTTAAGCCACCGGGTCCAGGACTCGAACCGCGGTCAACAACGTGGGAGTCTAGCAACATAGCCATTACGTTAACTGCTGGTCCCAATACAGTTTCTTTTGTTATTGTATTACATTACAGTTTCAAGTCAAAAGCACCATTTTCCAAAGTTAGTTAGGTTGGCTCCTCGTTCCCACCCCTTCAATGCAGCTACGTCACATGTTTGAAGGGCAGTTAGATTTATTCCTTCCATTTCATCTTGGGATCTTCTGACAGTTTGGCTGAAGGTCTTTGTTATTGTTTTGATTAGCATTTGTTGAAGTTCACTGCGGTAAGTGCAGTTCTTTGGGGTTGCGCACAGGCAGAGAGTCCTACACCCACCGACCTGCACTGCAGAGTTCTTTATAGCCGCTCTCCTCCCAGTCCCTAGCAACTGCTCATCTGTTTTCTGTTTCTATACTTTTGCATTTTTCGGAATATCATTTGAATGAAACGATAAAATATTTGAATTTTGCATCTGGCTTCTTTCATGTGATAAAACACATTTAAAATTCATCCATGTTGTATGAATTAATAGTTTATTCTTTTTAAATCAGCATATTCTATTGTACTTCATATGAACCATTTCTTCATTAAAGGACACCTTGGTTGCTTCTAGTTTTTAGCAATTATGACTAAAGCTGTTATAAATATCCATGGGCAGAATTTTGTGAGAAGGTAAGTTTCAATTCACTTGGATGGACACCTGAGAGTACAGCTGTAGGTCCTGTGATAAGTCTGTGTTGAACTACTTGTGTTGTATGTGTGTGTGTGTATACAAATATTTATATGTGTGGAGTCACGGGGTATGTGTTCTTTTTAACCTGGCTTCTTTCAAATTGCTTGAGACATTTATCTGTATTGTTGGGAATCATCCTAATTCATTCCTGTTGATTAATATTCTAATGTGAGGCAATACTCAATATTTTTAATCCCTTTTGCAGATGGACATTTAGGTAGTGTCTAGGGCTATTACTAATGATGCTGTTCAGGACGCCCATGGACACATCTTCCCACGAACGCGTGTGTGCATTCCTG
>NW_006159725.1:298401-315123 GCF_000334495.1 Tupaia belangeri chinensis
GGGTGGGGGGGGGGGTCCAGGCGCGCCGTGCCTTCGTGAGTGCTCTGTGTACCCATTTGTTTTTCCTCTGTAGTGCTGCATTTATCTCACTTAGTTTTACTTTACCTTTCTCTAATTTATATGTGTAGTCGCTATTTGGACATTCAGGGAAACAGAAATTATTCACCATTTCTGTGCTCCAAAAGCATTGGGGTTTGGGAAAAGGGGTGGTTTCCATTAGAAAAGTTAGGAAGGCAAGAAGGTCGAAGTGCCTTCGAGAAGTTGCGATTGTAGAAGTGTTTGGTTTCCTGTAGGAAGTGGATCTGGCAGATAGAGGAGCAGGAGATCTTGCTGAAAAGGCGGCATCACGGGATTAACTCCTGACCAGAGTTCTGTTTGTGATTTCGGATGACAGAAATATCTAGAGCCATAAATGAGGTGGCTTCGCGTTCTGAGTTGACTGTGAAATTGCTTCTACAGAATGGGATCGGCATAGGCTTGGACAGTAGGAGAGCTCTGTGATCCTTAGGACAGGTGATCTGGTCTGAAAGTGCTAATAAGTATCAGAGAAAAACGAGATTCCTGGAATAGGGGGAGGAGTCTAGTGATACCAAAAGCCAGTAGTCTCAGACGTCTGACTTGTTTTTTTAGCAAGTCTAGGCTATTTTCAGTAATCACTAACTAGGTCTTTAATAAATACTTTAAAACCAGAAGTCCATGGGGTTGGCAGGTGGCGTGGTGGTTAAGGATGCTAGCCTCACACATGGCCGACTGTGGTTCGAATTCCGGACCTGGCAGCTTACTTTCTCACTTTCCCTCTCTTGCTCTCACTCTGTTCCTCTCTGGTCAAAAATAAAATAAATAAATAAATAAAAAATATAAAATAAAGTTAAATAAAATCTTAAAAAAAAAAACACCATAAGTCCAATAAATGTATTCTTAAGTAATGCCTAAGGAGAGCGTTAGTCTATAGTGTAGAAGATCTATAAAATCGTGTGTATGTGTGTGATCATATATGTATGTATTCACACACATATATACCTGTATGCAGTACATATTTTACAAACTGTATTTGGCGTGGGTCCTTTGGAAGCCAGTTCTTCATAGATCACTAACAGTGGTTCTATAAATTCATAGAACCCTGAGTCATAGTTTGTGTAAGTGAAGTGATTACTGGGATTTAGCTGGAAATGACATGCATTAAAATGTTTTAAGGAATATGTCTTATAAAACAAAGAACATGTGTTTACTCATTATTGCTCTAGTGGTCCCCAGAGTTACAGGCATGCGCATTGTCAAGCTGGGTTACCGCGGCAGGAAAGGAAAGTAGAGGGTCAGGCCCATCTTGGTGTGGCAGTGCCTTCGTTAAGGCAAATGATTATTTCAGCAAAACTGCATGGCTTCTGGGGATTAGATCAAATGTGTGTGTCTCCTGTCCCTCCCTCTTTCTACTGTAAGTGGCAGGGTTGCTGGTTTGCAGAGTGCCAGACATGGTAATGCCTGGGGCGTTGAGACCTAGGAAGATTTACAATAATCAAACGCAAACAGACAGAGTAGCTTGAAGAAATTTCAATCCTCCCAGCCTTGCATACAAACTTAATTAGACTTATTGGGGCAGAAAATATTTTTCCTCCCACTATTTTTTATCTATTTCTCCTCCACTCCCACCTCCTATCCCAGATTCTCTTTGAAAGAGTCAGACTTTAACCAACAAAGAAGACCTTCTCTCTCTTTTTTTTCTTGTTTTTCATAGGTAAATCCTGACTTATTCGGTTTATGTGGCTTTTGGGAAAGGAGCAGTAACAACAACAACATTTTAAGATATGTGAGGGACTCCATTTTCGGTACTGTTTTCATATTCAGGAAATTCCAAATTCAAAAAATTACACCGCATTCAGTAAGAAAAGTTGGTTTTTTGGAAGCTCTGTAAATGGATCTTTTGCAAGTATTTTCAATTTCCTGGGACCTGTTTGGCTTGTTCTCTTAAAACATTGTCAGCCAAATCGTGGCTTCCCTCCTGGCTCACGTGTGTCCGTGGTGTGATCCAGGGAAGCACGGTGGTGCTGTTCCCTGCCTTTCCATCAGCAGCGTGGGGCCTCGGTGCCTGGCGGGGCTGGGGGTGGGAGGAGAGGTGGGGTTTCTTCCTACCATCCCTCTCGTGGTCAGTAAAATCATCTGACAAATGCCTTTCCCAGGATTCGAATGTATATGTAAAGGGGAAGCCTGGGGTTGCTCCGGAGCTGAGGGTGCCATTCTCCTCTGCTCCATGGAAACGAGCGCTGTGAGCGTTCACGTGTCTGCGGATCTGTCCGGAGAGCCAGGTAATCCACAGCAGTCTTTGTTTTCTCCTCCTTGTCGGAAATTGTAGCAAAATGGTAGAAAAATAGCTTCAGTGCAAGGGACAGGACCAATAACAGCAATCAAATTAAAAAGGAAAAAAATGTTCTTGCCTGGTTCATTATTATCTCTTACAATAGCTTTTATGGTGTCCTTTTCTTTCATATTTTAGAAAGCTGAATTTAATCTAAAGGAAGAAAATTCCTAGTTTTTGAAAACCCATGCCTTAAACACTTAGCTTGAGAACAAAGGTTTTAGTATTCAGCACTGCAGGGATAGCTTTATTCAGAAGATAGTAACAGCACTCTTCTGTCACCTTATTAGAACTAAATTGGCAAACGGTCTCTTGAATCTTAGCTGGGGACTTTGACTTATTATTTTGTGCATTGTGATTTAATTACAGCAAGCTTCAGGATGGTCATTTCCCTTTGATGCCCAAGGGACCTGGATGAGGTATGGGGGGGCAGGGATTCATCTTATAGTGGGGGAGGGGAGTGTTTTTACAGAGTAATCTCCCTGATTGTTTCTCTATTTTAAACTAATTTGAAATACTAATTTGAAAAAGGGATATCCACAGTGCTAAGCATTCTCGACCATTTGAATTATTTTATCCTTTGTTTGGTCTCTGGTGTTTTTGCTCTTGTCAGCTAAAATGTTGATGATACATGTAGGAAGCTGCCGAAGGGTCTGCCGGCTTGGGAGTCGCAGTCTGCCTCCCCCAGTTAGGTCTGCGCACTGGGAGCAGAGGCGTGCCTGTGCGGAGATGCGGTGCGAGGTGCTGAGATACAGACGTTTCTCTCCCCACGGTGTTGTTTCTCATGGCGGAAGCTATTTTTCTTGTAGAGAAAGCCCTAGGGCTGCGATTACGGCACGAAGCAGCGTTCAGTGCTGCAGACTCCGGGTCGGAGAGGACAGCGAGAGCGTTCTGAGATGCCGCGAGACTTGGTTCCTTGGATGCTCAGCGCCACGGTGGTGCGAGTCGCCACATGCCCACGGCTAGCTGACCCCTCCGAAGTATTGGAAACTAGCACGGACATTGTGCAGGTGCTCGTACTACACACCAGGTTTCTAGGAGACGGCAGGCCGGCGCCGTGCGTGGTGGAGCTGCTGTGCGCGGTCGGCCTCAGTGCTGGCTGCAGGTGCTCACGGGAGCTCCTCGTCTAACCCTCACGGTAGCCCCACGCTGCGTCAGTGCCGTCCTCTTAGAGGTGGCAAAACTGACATTTGGAGAGGGTCCGTGATTTACTGTAAGTAAGAGACCCTGGAGTGACGAAGCCGAGGCCAGTCAGATTCCAGGGCTCTTTCCGCTGTTTCCCTAAGAACAGATTAAAGCATGTTGTCACAGAATTTGACATCACAGAGTGATGCCACTGGAGTGACCAGGAGATGGGGATCCTAGTCTCCCCGGCACTGAGTGATGGGTGGGTCCTGAAGAGCATCTGTGAAGTGGGGGGTTGGTCGGGTAGCCAGAAATTCAGTTCTAACATTCCTGGGTTCTGTTCAGTTGTAAGAGATTTTCATGTGTGGCTGATGTAAATAAGTTTCATTATTTTAGAATCTTTATTATATTTAGTTTCTATTTACTGATCTTTCATCACCTGCTCTACTCTTTTTTTGGAGGGGGTATCTAAATATGTATCACCTCCCAACATAGTACATTTATTTATTAAGATCATTATTGTCTGTCTTCTTCCTCTTCCCGGAAATCTATGACAAAGGCGTAGAATATTGCCTGGCTACATTGTTTGCAGTTATAAATTTGTTTTTTGAATAAATGAATTCATAGTAGGCTGGTACAGTATATTGGGAAAATACATAATAAGGAGCATAACACATTGTTGTTTTTTGTTTGTTTGTTTGTTTTTTTAGAGATTTTTGCTATAGGGTGGATGTGCTCACCAGAGAGAAATAGGAAGTGAGAAATCATCCCTCAGGGGGAATGGCTACGCTGCAGTCTCTTCTCTTCCATTCTTCTTTCAGGATTTTGGGCACACAGGCACACGTGCCTGGCCTGAGTTTTAAGCCACTGGGGCCAGGACTTGAACTTGAGTCGACTACATAGAAGTCTAGTGATATAACCATTATACCATCTGCTGGTCCTAGGAGCATCACACCTTTTAACACCAAGAGATTCTCTTGGAGTTAAAATTATTCGTCTTATTATTACAGTGATCCTTTAAAGAACTAATAAGTGTAAGAATATTGAAAAGAAGAAAGTCTTTTCTTTTTTTTTTTTTTGAGAAGTTTTTGCTATAGGGTGCGTGCGCTCGCCAGGCAGACAGAGAGAGACAGAGAGACAGAAAGCAAGAAATCCCCCAGGGGGGATGGCCATGCCGCAATCCCTTCTCCTCCATTCTCCTCTCCGGATCTTGGGCATGCACACACACACACCCGGCGTGAGTTTAAGCCACCGGGTCCAGGACTTGAACTGCGGTCGACTACGTGGGAGTCCAGCAACATAGCCATTACGCTAACTGCTGGTCCCCTAAGAGAAAGATTTTTGTTATAGGGCACACACGCACATGCGCCTGGCATGAGTTTTAAGCCACTGGATCCGGGACATGAACCGCAGTCAACTATGTGGGAGTCCAGCGACATAGCCATTACGCTAACTGCTGGTCCCCAGAATGATCAAGTTTAATCAAGTAATTTTAAGTTTGTTAAATTTCTCCATACAGAATTATTGGCAGTGTAGACTTGGAAATCATGGGTTTACCCAGTTTTTATTTTAAAATACTTTGCTAAAGCATTATTAGATGCTTCCACATATGCAAAGAAAAACATGCTAGCCAAGTTCCATTTTGGTTTATTTATCTGTTGACGTACGTGTGGTCTCAAATGCTTTTGATTTATAATGAGTAGAAAATACTCAGACCATCGACTCTTACTCAGAATGTATTTCATGAACACAATGTTTACTGGTAGTTTTGTTTCATTTAAGCATGAGGCTTTTTGAGATTTTAATAGCTTTTTTGAGGTGTAGTTGGTATGGTTAAAGCATTCAGTTCAATAGGTTTCTTATTTTTCTTTCTTAAATTGCCAGAGGGCATATGCACTTGCTAGAAAGAGGTGGAGAAGGGGACCAGCAGTTGGCATAGTGGCTGTGTCGCTGGACTCCCATGTAGTCGACTGTGGTTCAAGTCCCGGACCCCGTGGCTTAATCTCACACCGGGTGTGTGTGCATGCGTGCCCGAGATCCTGAGAGGAGAATGGAGGAGAAGGGATTGCCGCGTGACCATCCTCGTGGGGGTGATTTCTCACTTTCTCTAGGTATCTCTCTGTCTTTCTGGTGAGTGCATGCGCTCTATACCAAAAACCTCTTTGGAAAAAAAAAAAAGAGAGAGAGAGAGGGAGGGAGAGCTCCCCCATTAAGGCATGGCCAAGTCTCAGTTCCTTCTCCTTCATTTCTCCATGCATGCACATGCAACTGGTGGTTTTTAAGCCCCTAGGGCCCGTATTTGAACCATGGTCAGCCGTGTGTGGATCCAGCTCCCTTAACCATTAGGCTATGGGGTTTGCCCTTGGCAGGTTTTGATACATGTGCATGACTGGGAATATATCACTGCGGTCCAGAAGATAAGTTTCTCCATCACTCCGAAAGTTTCTTCCTGTCTTTTTGTATTCCTTCCTCCCACACCTTCTCACCTCTCTCCAGGTACCTGCTGACCTTTTTATCATCATAGGTTAGTTCGCACTTCCTTTCTTGTGTCCTTGCAGATTAATTTGCATGTCTTTTGTGTAAATGGGCATAAATATACGCTCATTTTTGTTTGGCCTCTTTCCTTTCGCATAATTATTTTGAGATGTGTCCATGTTGTGTGTATTGATGGCTTATTTATTGTTGAGTAATATACAACATAGGCTAGATCACAGATTGATTATCCAACAACTGTTGATGGACATTTGTGTTTTTTTCAGGTTTTAAACTATTAAGGATAAGTTTTCTCTGGGCATTCATATACAAGTCCTTGAACATAAGCTATCATTTCTCTTGGGTAAATACTTTAAACATGGACTGACAGGGTAATGTGGTAGGTATATATTTTAACTTTTTAAGAAACTTCCTGTTTCCTGAGGTGGCTATATTGTGTTACATTCCCACCAGCAATGGTCCAGCTGCTCCATGGCCTTCTGATACTTGGTATTATTTGTCTTTAATTCTAGCCATCTTAGTGGACATGTAATATATCTTAGTTTTTTGGTTTTTTTTTTTTTTTTTTCAAAAATTGTTTTATCCCTTTACTTTGAGAGAGAGACAGACACACCCAACAGGGCCCCACTTCCTACTGTCCTCACGGAGGTCCTGGGATGTGAACCTTGGCATTCCTTTGTGGGCTCAGCATCTCAGAGCACTGTGTTGCTCCTGGGCCCATCTGGTCCTGTCTTGTAGTTTTTATTTGTATTTTATCTAATGACTGATGATGTTGAGTATCTTTTAATATGCTTATTTACCATCCATATGTCTTTTTCATGAACTGTCTGTTCAAGTTTTGCTCTTAATTGGGCTGTCATTTTATTATTGAGTTGTAAGTATTCTTTGTATATTCGACATACAAGTCTTTTATTAGATGTAAGATGTGGAAATATTTTCTCCCAGTCTGTGGCTTGTCTTTTATTCTCTTAGCATCCTGTCTCTCTTTTTAAATATCACTTTTGGGGTATATACAGTTCACATTGCCAAGAGCAGAAGCTTTAACTCTGAATTCTGATTTATCACTTTCTTTTATAGATTGTGTTTTTGCTGTGTCTAGAAGTTATTGTTTAGGATTTTACTGTTAGGTCTTGATACATTTTAAAGTGTCTTTTAAAATTTTTTCCCTATGATATCAAGTATAGATTGAAGTATTGTTTTGTTTTGTTTTGTTTTGCATGTGGATATCCAAATATTCTCGCACTGTTTGTGGAGAAGATTTGCCCTTCCTCCGCTGAATTGCTTTTGTACCTTTGTCGAAATCAGTTGTCCAGCACGAGGCAGTCTTGTTTCCTTTGTATTCCTTCCTTGATCTATTTATCTTGCCCAAAATACCACACTCTAGTGACTACTGTGGCTTTATAGGAAGTCTTTTTTAAATTTAATTTTATAGAACATAGTTTAGTTTATTTTTAACACCCATCATGCCATGAATTCATAGGGAATAGGTTCCCAAAGCTCAGGCTCCTTTCCATTGGTTCTCACAAAATGGCTTCTCTGGGTGGAGCAGGCTGGCACTTTAGTTGAACCCAGGTCCCTTTCTCTTTGGCTTCTTACTTTTTCTGGTCATTTTCCTTCACGCGTTTTAGGAAGCTATCTCTGTTCTTAGAATGCTTAATATGCTCAATACACACATTGATTCTCTTGGCAAGAATCTTGCCCTTAACTTGCTTGTTCACCACAGTGCCAGCAGCATGCTGGGTAACACTGTAGACTCTTCCAGTTTTGCCATGGTAACATTTGTGGGGCACTCCTTTTTGAACAGTACCATTCCGTTGATGTCTGCAGTATCACCTTTCTTGTAGATTCGCATGTATGTTGCCAAAGGATCCACTCCATGTTTTCTTTTTTTTTTTGGAGAGGTTTTTGCTATAGGGTGCATGCGCTCGCCAGACAGAAGAGAGAGACATAGAGACAGAAAGCGAGAAATCACCCCCCAGGGGGGATGGTCACACTGCAATCCCTTCTCCTCCATTCTCCTCTTGGGATCTTGGGCACGCACGCACACGCGCCCGTCGTGAGTTCTAAGCCACCGGGTCCGGGACTCGAACCACGGTCGACTACGTGGGAATCCAGAGACATCGCCATTACGCTAACTGCTGCTTCCCCTCATGTTTTCTAAAAGGCCTAGAGAACATATATCGGGTGCCCCTCCTCTTTCCCTTTGAGTTCATCATTTTGGTGAATTACTGGAAGATGGCAGTTCTGGCCAAAAAGCTATAGAAAGTCTTGTGATTAAGTAGTGTTAAACCTTCAACTTCATTCTTCTTTTTCAAATTTGTTGGCTGTTCTAGACCCTTTGAATCTTCATATGAACTTTAGATCCATTTTGTCAGTTTTTGAAAAAGATCCTTTGAGATTTTGTTGGAATTGCCTTGAATCTGTGTAGATCAATTTGGAGATAAATGATACCTTAACAATACCAGGTTTTCTAGTCCACCAGTGTGGCATATCTTTTTATTTATTTAAATGGTCCTTGTTTCTTTCAGCGTATGGGACCAGCAGACTGCATAATGATTACATTGCTGGACTCCCGTGTAATCGACTGTGGTTTGTGTCCCATTGAGTGTCCAAAATCCTGAGAGGAGAATGGAGGAGAAGGGGTTGTGGTATGGCCATCCCCACTGTGGAGGTGATGTCTCACTTTTGTCTGTCTGTCTTTATCTCTCTGGTGGGTGCACATGCCTATAGCAAAAATCTCTCTTTAAAAAAAAAAAAGAGTTTTCTCAGTGCATGTTTGCAGTTTATAGATACTGCACATTTTTTGGTCAAATTTATTTTAAGTATTTTGGGGGCCTGGCAGGTAGTGTGGTGGGTAAGGTACTGGACTGCCTTGTTGCATCTGCAGTATGAATCCTGGACTTTGTGGCTTGCTGTCTCGTTTTCCCTTTCTTTCTCTGTTTCTCTCTGATCAAATTGAAAAAAATAATAATAACAAATCAAATTAAATATGTAAATCTTTAAAATATTGTTCATGCTATTTATTGTAAATGGTATTGTTTTTACAATTTTAATTTCTAATTATTCATTGCTAGTACAAAGTATAGAAATACAACTAATTATTGATTTTTTTTTTGAGAGGTTTTTGCTGTAGGGCGTGTGCACCCCCCAGAAAGATAAAGAGAGACAGAAAGTGATAAATCACCCCTACAGGGGGAATGGTCATGCCACAATCCCTTCTCCTCCATTATCCTCTGGGAATCTCAGGCATGCACGCACACACACCCGGCGTGAGTTTAAGCCACCGGGTCCAGGACTTGAACCGCATTGACTACATTGGGAGTCCAGTGACATAGCCATTACCCCAACTGCTGGTCCCAATTATTGATTTTATATCCTCCAACTTTTTTTTTCTTTTGGCTAAACTCATTAATTGGTTCTGGTGGCTTTTTGTTGTTCCTGTAGGGTTTTGCATTTTTTAAAGCGTATTCCTTTCATGAGAGACAGAGATGGAGGCAGGGTGGTACGGGGAGCAGAAAATAAGTGCCCTGCACAGTGCCCCACACCTGAGCCCCAGCCTTCCCAGCTAGCCAGGACGATGGGTGTTGGGGCCAGGCATGGGCAAGATGGCCAGGAGCCGGACTGCAGTCTTTTGTACTTAGCATCAGCTGTGCCACTAAGCCGGCCCTCCAGAGGGTTTCCATGCGAATCATCATGTAGCCTGGAAATAAAGATATTCTTCCTTTCCAATGCAGATGCCTGTATGTACTGTTTTTTTTTTTTGTTTTTTTTTTTTTGTTTTTTGAGTCCAGCAACATAGCCATCACGCTAACTGCTGGTCCCTAGACTACAGATTATTTTTAACATCTATCATGTCATGAATTCATAGGGAATAGGTTCCAGCAGCTCAGACTCCTTTCCATTGGTTCTCACAAAGCGTGATTCTCTGAGTGGAGCAGGCTGGCACTTTAGTTGAACCCAGGTCCCTTTCTCTTTGGCTTCTTACTTTTTCTGGTCATTTTCCTTCACGCGTTTTAGGAAGCTATCTCTGTTCTTAGAATGCTTAATATGCTCAATACACACATTGATTCTCTTGGCAAGAATCTTGCCCTTAACTTGCTTGTTCACCACAGTGCCAGCAGCATGCTGGGTAACACTGTAGACTCTTCCAGTTTTGCCATGGTAACATTTGTGGGGCACTCCTTTTTGAACAGTACCATTCCGTTGATGTCTGCAGTATCACCTTTCTTGTAGATTCGCATGTATGTTGCCAAAGGATCCACTCCATGTTTTCTTTTTTTTTTTGGAGAGGTTTTTGCTATAGGGTGCATGCGCTCGCCAGACAGAAGAGAGAGACATAGAGACAGAAAGCGAGAAATCACCCCCCAGGGGGGATGGTCACACTGCAATCCCTTCTCCTCCATTCTCCTCTTGGGATCTTGGGCACGCACGCACACGCGCCCGTCGTGAGTTCTAAGCCACCGGGTCCGGGACTCGAACCACGGTCGACTACGTGGGAATCCAGAGACATCGCCATTACGCTAACTGCTGCTTCCCCTCATGTTTTCTAAAAGGCCTAGAGAACATATATCGGGTGCCCCTCATCTTTCCCTTTGAGTTCATCATTTTGGTGAATTACTGGAAGATGGCAGTTCTGGCCAAAAAGCTATAGAAAGTCTTGTGATTAAGTAGTGTTAAACCTTCAACTTCATTCTTCTTTTTCAAATTTGTTGGCTGTTCTAGACCCTTTGAATCTTCATATGAACTTTAGATCCATTTTGTCAGTTTTTGAAAAAGATCCTTTGAGATTTTGTTGGAATTGCCTTGAATCTGTGTAGATCAATTTGGAGATAAATGATACCTTAACAATACCAGGTTTTCTAGTCCACCAGTGTGGCATATCTTTTTATTTATTTAAATGGTCCTTGTTTCTTTCAGCGTATGGGACCAGCAGACTGCATAATGATTACATTGCTGGACTCCCGTGTAATCGACTGTGGTTTGTGTCCCATTGAGTGTCCAAAATCCTGAGAGGAGAATGGAGGAGAAGGGGTTGTGGTATGGCCATCCCCACTGTGGAGGTGATGTCTCACTTTTGTCTGTCTGTCTTTATCTCTCTGGTGGGTGCACATGCCTATAGCAAAAATCTCTCTTTAAAAAAAAAAAAGAGTTTTCTCAGTGCATGTTTGCAGTTTATAGATACTGCACATTTTTTGGTCAAATTTATTTTAAGTATTTTGGGGGCCTGGCAGGTAGTGTGGTGGGTAAGGTACTGGACTGCCTTGTTGCATCTACAGTATGAATCCTGGACTTTGTGGCTTGCTGTCTCGTTTTCCCTTTCTTTCTCTGTTTCTCTCTGATCAAATTGAAAAAAATAATAATAACAAATCAAATTAAATATGTAAATCTTTAAAATATTGTTCATGCTATTTATTGTAAATGGTATTGTTTTTACAATTTTAATTTCTAATTATTCATTGCTAGTACAAAGTATAGAAATACAACTAATTATTGATTTTTTTTTTGAGAGGTTTTTGCTGTAGGGCGTGTGCACCCCCCAGAAAGATAAAGAGAGACAGAAAGTGATAAATCACCCCTACAGGGGGAATGGTCATGCCACAATCCCTTCTCCTCCATTATCCTCTGGGAATCTCAGGCATGCACGCACACACACCCGGCGTGAGTTTAAGCCACCGGGTCCAGGACTTGAACCGCATTGACTACATTGGGAGTCCAGTGACATAGCCATTACCCCAACTGCTGGTCCCAATTATTGATTTTATATCCTCCAACTTTTTTTTTCTTTTGGCTAAACTCATTAATTGGTTCTGGTGGCTTTTTGTTGTTCCTGTAGGGTTTTGCATTTTTTAAAGCGTATTCCTTTCATGAGAGACAGAGATGGAGGCAGGGTGGTACGGGGAGCAGAAAATAAGTGCCCTGCACAGTGCCCCACACCTGAGCCCCAGCCTTCCCAGCTAGCCAGGACGATGGGTGTTGGGGCCAGGCATGGGCAAGATGGCCAGGAGCCGGACTGCAGTCTTTTGTACTTAGCATCAGCTGTGCCACTAAGCCGGCCCTCCAGAGGGTTTCCATGCGAATCATCATGTAGCCTGGAAATAAAGATATTCTTCCTTTCCAATGCAGATGCCTGTATGTACTGTTTTTTTTGTTTGTTTTTTTGTTTTTTTGTTTTTCATTACTGTACTGGCTAGCCTAGTACAGTGTTAGGTAAAAATGGTGGGAGATGACCTCCTTGTCTTATTCCTGATCTTGGGGAGAAGGCATTAGGTTTTTCACCAAAAAGTGTTTTAGGTTTTTTCGTTGATATAATTGATCAGGTTAGGCTTTTTGGTGCTTGTTGCTGTGAATCTAGAAATGTAATTGATAATTCTGTTGTTGAGATTAAGTAAAAAGTTTTAAAAGGAGATGACATTTACATTTTTCTAAGAAGAAAGATTTTTTGGTGGAGAGTATTTTGCAATATGATAATATTCTTTTAAACAGATAATTCTCCTTTGCCGGCCCTGTGGCCTAGAGGTTAAGGGGGCTGGCTACCATGCAGTTCAAATCCCAGCCCAGGAGGCTTCAGAACACGCTGACGTGTGTGTGTGTGTGTGTGTGTATGGGGGGGGTCGCGCCCAGAATCCGGACAGGATGGAGACGTGGAGGAGAGGGGGTGGTGGTCTGACTGTGCCCCTGGGGGATGCTTTCTCCCTCTCCCTCTGTCTCCCTCTCTCTTTCCTTCTCTGCAAGCACATGTATCTGCCTACAAAATTCAAAACAAGACAAAGCAAGAACACCACTAATTTTCTGTCATTAAAAGTTATAACTAAACCGTTTTAACATTTTCTGTGCTATGCAATGGTTGTGACATAAGTCTTAATTCAAAATATTGGAAGTACACGATGAAGAAACTATAGATATATAATATGAACTTTAAAATAGCCTTGTTTCCCTATGTTTATGTATTTTTTTTATTTCATAAAAATGAATAAAGTCATTTAGTTTTAGAAGCATATTTCAGGTTCCTGAGGGAGGGTGTGTGTGCAGTAGTTGAGTGGTTGAGGTCGCTAGATCCCACATGGCCGACTGCAGCTTGGAGCCTAGCCCCAGCAGCTTGAAAAACACCAGACATTTGTGTATGCCCCACATTCCAACAGGATGGAGAAATGGAGGTAAAGGCATTGTGAGGCAAGCATGCCCCACTGGTGGGGCATGGGTGGGATGCTTCTCCCTCCCTGTCTGTCTCCGTTGAGTGCCTGTGTCCTCTGGCTATGGGGGAAAAAAAGTACATTTGATGGTGGCGTTTAATCTACTTTTGTGATTTCTGTTATCATGTTGATATGGTTAGGGTTTGTGCATTCGCTGGAGAGAGAGAGAGAATGAGAAAGCACCCTCTCCCGGGGGTGGGGGTGACCTTGCCGCAGTCCTTGCTCCTCCATTTCTCTGCCGGGGCTTTGGGCACTCAGGCACATGTAGTATACCTGGTGTATTATTCTTTCTTTTTTTTAAAAAAAACATTTATTTATTTATTTATTTGTTATGATTTTCAGGCTACCCAGTCTAGGACTCGAACTGTGGTTGGCCATGTGGGAATCCAGCACCTTAGGCCCTCCTTCTCCCCCTGACCCAGTGCATGTTTTTCAAGCCTCCAGGTTCCAGGGCTTGAACTGCACAGCTGGCCACATGGGATCCAGCCACTTGAACCACTCTGCACCTGGCTGGCTGAACTCCAGACTTAAGTAGACAGCTCTGCCACCGCGTCCTAAGGCACCTTGGCAAACAGGACTGCTGCCCTCACATACCTGCCTTGCATTTCTTGGCTTGGTGAGTGGCACAATCAGGTTTTGTCATTTAGGGCCCAATCCTGGGAGTTCCTTCACTTCCTAAGTGTCCCGGAGGTCAGCGGTTATCTCTGGGGTACTACTTCCGTTTCCTCCCCTTCCTTGTTACCTGTGATGTGCTCTCAGTTAGCACCGCCCGTTTTCTAGGATGTGTGCTGTCATGCTTTTCTGATTGGCTTTCCTGCCACCAGCTCCACACCTTTCTGCCCTTTCTCCGTGCTGTTTGGAAAATGGTATGTCTTTTTAAAAAGAATTGTTTTGTTTTATTATTGTTATTTTGATCAGAGAGAGAGATTGAGAGAGAACGTAAAAAAGTAAGCCCCCAGGTCCAGGACTCCATCAGCAGCAGCCATGTGGGAGTCTAGTGCCCTGGCCCCAAGGAAGATAATCTCACTAAGTACACATGGCTCCATACTGCTGCCTGGCTGAGAACCTGGCAGTCCCGCATCATCTTTAGCAGTGGTTCTTCGGAGCAGGTTGTTTGAGACGTTCTAGAGCCTCCCCCTTCCTCCATAATTCAGTCGCTACAGAAGCTGAACCTTATTTAGGAAGAACCTTTCTTTCTGCAGACGGAGCGTCAGGCCCTCTGTGTGATCTGCAGGCCCACCTGAGCTACCTTCGGCCTACCAGACACCGTCATGCTCCTTGCCCAGTCCCCGCTCTGGCCACGCTGGGCCACCTGCTAACCCTAGTCGGCATGTGCTGGTCTGCTGGGTTTCTCCTGTCGCATTTCCTTGGTCAGATTATTAATTCTTTCGACAAATATTTATAGAACTTTTTCAGGAGCAATGCCACATGCTGGCTTTACAATGTGCTCCTGGAGCTGTTTGATGATGTAAATTCACGTTACATGAGGTTGTTAAGTAAGTATCTAGTGTGGCAAATGCACCAGGCAAGAGAACCAGGTAACCATGGGAGAGATGAACAGGAGGGCCCAGTTCAAGCTGGGGAGCAGAGGTTAGGAAAGGAAGTGACCTTGAAGAACCACCTAGGGCACACTGAGGAGTGGGCTTGGTGGGAGAGTGTCCCAGACAGGGAGGACAGCATGCAGGACACACCTTTTCAGGGAAGGTGCATGTGAGGCACTGAAGGAGGGCCATGGAGAGGGAGCAGGAGGACAAGAGATTGCAGCGTGACCGTGCCCCACTAGGGTGCTTTCTCCCTCTTCTTCTCTGTCTCTCTGTCTGTCTCTGGCAGTTAAATTAAATTAAAGGAAATTTAGAGCTCTTATGTCATATTCAGTGTTTGGATTTTTTCCAAATGCAGTGGAAAACTGTTGAAGGAATTTGCACAGGGAAGTACACGGGTTTGTGCTGTAAAATGATGTAGCTGGGGCTGGGCCGGCAGAGTGGAGGCCTGACACTTGGCAAGGCTGGCTGCCCCATGTGGGTGTGTTCCGGGTTCTCGTCCGGCAGCCTCCCGGAGCCCAGTTGGACACGTGCTGGCTGCGGGTGGGAGTGGCTCACAGCACTAAGGACCCCGCAGTGGTACTGTCTTTCTCTCTCCCTCTCTTTCTTATGAAAGAAAGAAAGAAAATTTTAAAACCAGAGTTACACGGCTGCTATATGGAAGAATGAGTTGGAGAGCGTGTCTAGAGTTCCAGTGGCAAGGCCGTTTAACTATTGCCATAGTCCAGGCTGGGCTAGGTGGGTGGCTCTAAGCCAGCAGTGTGAAAGGTCAGGATCAGGCCATGTATCTGAGATACATATTGAGGGCAAAACTCACTTACATGTAACCACAGGGACCAGCAGAGGTCATAGTGGTTCCATCGCTGGGCTCCCATGTAGTTGACTGCAGTCCAAGTCGCAGACCCTGTGGCTTAAAACTCATTCCAGGCACGAGTGCATGCATTCCCAAATTCCCGAGAGAAGAATGGAGGAGAAGGGATTGCAGTGTGACCATCGCCCCTGTGGGGGTGATTTCTTGCTCTCTGTCTGTCTGTCTCTGGCGAGTGCACGTGCCCAATCATAAAAAATCTCCAGAAAAATAGTTTCGACAGATGTCAAGTCATGAAAATAGGGACCTCGTTTTATTTATTATGCCTGGGACACAGACAAGTTCAGTGAATGCTGTGAGGCGGAGAGTTGGACGGATTAGACGTGGGCTGCGAAGATGCAGGTGTCAGTCACAACACCCACGTTTCTACCTGGATTACATCTGCTGCGTGGATGGAGGCCTGTTTGTTAGGATGGACAAGGGTGGTGGGGCAGGGTGCGAAGTGAGATTTGGGTTGGTTGAAGTGGAGATGTCGTGAGATATCCAAGTGGCCAGACCCAGGAGACTGTTGGTTGGAACCCAGGACACAGATAAAGTCAGTCTACCTGTCTGTACGTGGGATATTCCAGCAAGGTCGATGGAGGTTGGCAGAGAGATCAGATTCTTCTTTTTTTTTTGTTTTTAAAGTGTTGAGTGCTGGGTGCAGAAGTCCCAGATGCCATAGAGTGAGGTACAGAGTCAGGACCAGTTCTCCACTGAAGAAGCATGGCAGTTTTGTTTTTGTTGTTTTTAAACATACATTTATTTATTTATTTATTTATTTATTGTGATTTTTTTTCAGGCCACCGGGTCTGGGACTTGAACTGTTGTTGGCCATGTGGGAGTCCAGCTCTTCAACCACCACGCTACCTGCTGGCCCTAAGTACTGGTGTTTTGCTGGATGGGTTAGGGTGACTTTTGTTAAAGGTATTTTGCTAACTTGTCTCTGTGTACTCACACAGCAGCACTGTGGATTCAGGGCTTACCCTCAGACCTCTGACCTTAGCTTCTACATTCCTGAGCTATTTTGATTATATTTTAATTACATGGATTTTGTCTTCACATAGGTTTCTCTCTCTCTCTCTAAGACGGACTTGTGAGTGCTCTGTGTCCTTATTTCTTTACTTCTAGTATGTAAAAAAAAAAAAAAAAAATAAAAAAATTTTTTAAATCCGA
>NW_006159725.1:315797-334066 GCF_000334495.1 Tupaia belangeri chinensis
CTGAGGGAGGGTGTGTGTGCAGTAGTTGAGTGGTTGAGGTCGCTAGATCCCACATGGCCGACTGCAGCTTGGAGCCTAGCCCCAGCAGCTTGAAAAACACCAGACATTTGTGTATGCCCCACATTCCAACAGGATGGAGAAATGGAGGTAAAGGCATTGTGAGGCAAGCATGCCCCACTGGTGGGGCATGGGTGGGATGCTTCTCCCTCCCTGTCTGTCTCCGTTGAGTGCCTGTGTCCTCTGGCTATGGGGGAAAAAAAGTACATTTGATGGTGGCGTTTAATCTACTTTTGTGATTTCTGTTATCATGTTGATATGGTTAGGGTTTGTGCATTCGCTGGAGAGAGAGAGAGAATGAGAAAGCACCCTCTCCCGGGGGTGGGGGTGACCTTGCCGCAGTCCTTGCTCCTCCATTTCTCTGCCGGGGCTTTGGGCACTCAGGCACATGTAGTATACCTGGTGTATTATTCTTTCTTTTTTTTAAAAAAAACATTTATTTATTTATTTATTTGTTATGATTTTCAGGCTACCCAGTCTAGGACTCGAACTGTGGTTGGCCATGTGGGAATCCAGCACCTTAGGCCCTCCTTCTCCCCCTGACCCAGTGCATGTTTTTCAAGCCTCCAGGTTCCAGGGCTTGAACTGCACAGCTGGCCACATGGGATCCAGCCACTTGAACCACTCTGCACCTGGCTGGCTGAACTCCAGACTTAAGTAGACAGCTCTGCCACCGCGTCCTAAGGCACCTTGGCAAACAGAACTGCTGCCCTCACATACCTGCCTTGCATTTCTTGGCTTGGTGAGTGGCACAATCAGGTTTTGTCATTTAGGGCCCAATCCTGGGAGTTCCTTCACTTCCTAAGTGTCCCGGAGGTCAGCGGTTATCTCTGGGGTACTACTTCCGTTTCCTCCCCTTCCTTGTTACCTGTGATGTGCTCTCAGTTAGCACCGCCCGTTTTCTAGGATGTGTGCTGTCATGCTTTTCTGATTGGCTTTCCTGCCACCAGCTCCACACCTTTCTGCCCTTTCTCCGTGCTGTTTGGAAAATGGTATGTCTTTTTAAAAAGAATTGTTTTGTTTTATTATTGTTATTTTGATCAGAGAGAGAGATTGAGAGAGAACGTAAAAAAGTAAGCCCCCAGGTCCAGGACTCCATCAGCAGCAGCCATGTGGGAGTCTAGTGCCCTGGCCCCAAGGAAGATAATCTCACTAAGTACACATGGCTCCATACTGCTGCCTGGCTGAGAACCTGGCAGTCCCGCATCATCTTTAGCAGTGGTTCTTCGGAGCAGGTTGTTTGAGACGTTCTAGAGCCTCCCCCTTCCTCCATAATTCAGTCGCTACAGAAGCTGAACCTTATTTAGGAAGAACCTTTCTTTCTGCAGACGGAGCGTCAGGCCCTCTGTGTGATCTGCAGGCCCACCTGAGCTACCTTCGGCCTACCAGACACCGTCATGCTCCTTGCCCAGTCCCCGCTCTGGCCACGCTGGGCCACCTGCTAACCCTAGTCGGCATGTGCTGGTCTGCTGGGTTTCTCCTGTCGCATTTCCTTGGTCAGATTATTAATTCTTTCGACAAATATTTATAGAACTTTTTCAGGAGCAATGCCACATGCTGGCTTTACAATGTGCTCCTGGAGCTGTTTGATGATGTAAATTCACGTTACATGAGGTTGTTAAGTAAGTATCTAGTGTGGCAAATGCACCAGGCAAGAGAACCAGGTAACCATGGGAGAGATGAACAGGAGGGCCCAGTTCAAGCTGGGGAGCAGAGGTTAGGAAAGGAAGTGACCTTGAAGAACCACCTAGGGCACACTGAGGAGTGGGCTTGGTGGGAGAGTGTCCCAGACAGGGAGGACAGCATGCAGGACACACCTTTTCAGGGAAGGTGCATGTGAGGCACTGAAGGAGGGCCATGGAGAGGGAGCAGGAATGTGGTTGGAGCTGAGATCAGAAGGGGAAGAGGGTCGGCCTAGTGGCAAAGACAGCCAGATCCCTGTGGTTGGAGCTGAGATCAGAAGGGGAAGAGGGTCGGCCTAGTGGCAAAAACAGCCAGATCCCAAGCAGCCAGCCATGGTTTGGATCTTGCCCCTGGTGGCTTGAAAACCATGCTGAATGCATGTGCCTGCACGCCCCAGGTCTCCGCAGGGAGGAGGAGTGGAGGACAAGAGATTGCAGCGTGACCGTGCCCCACTAGGGTGCTTTCTCCCTCTTCTTCTCTGTCTCTCTGTCTGTCTCTGGCAGTTAAATTAAATTAAAGGAAATTTAGAGCTCTTATGTCATATTCAGTGTTTGGATTTTTTCCAAATGCAGTGGAAAACTGTTGAAGGAATTTGCACAGGGAAGTACACGGGTTTGTGCTGTAAAATGATGTAGCTGGGGCTGGGCCGGCAGAGTGGAGGCCTGACACTTGGCAAGGCTGGCTGCCCCATGTGGGTGTGTTCCGGGTTCTCGTCCGGCAGCCTCCCGGAGCCCAGTTGGACACGTGCTGGCTGCGGGTGGGAGTGGCTCACAGCACTAAGGACCCCGCAGTGGTACTGTCTTTCTCTCTCCCTCTCTTTCTTATGAAAGAAAGAAAGAAAATTTTAAAACCAGAGTTACACGGCTGCTATATGGAAGAATGAGTTGGAGAGCGTGTCTAGAGTTCCAGTGGCAAGGCCGTTTAACTATTGCCATAGTCCAGGCTGGGCTAGGTGGGTGGCTCTAAGCCAGCAGTGTGAAAGGTCAGGATCAGGCCATGTATCTGAGATACATATTGAGGGCAAAACTCACTTACATGTAACCACAGGGACCAGCAGAGGTCATAGTGGTTCCATCGCTGGGCTCCCATGTAGTTGACTGCAGTCCAAGTCGCAGACCCTGTGGCTTAAAACTCATTCCAGGCACGAGTGCATGCATTCCCAAATTCCCGAGAGAAGAATGGAGGAGAAGGGATTGCAGTGTGACCATCGCCCCTGTGGGGGTGATTTCTTGCTCTCTGTCTGTCTGTCTCTGGCGAGTGCACGTGCCCAATCATAAAAAATCTCCAGAAAAATAGTTTCGACAGATGTCAAGTCATGAAAATAGGGACCTCGTTTTATTTATTATGCCTGGGACACAGACAAGTTCAGTGAATGCTGTGAGGCGGAGAGTTGGACGGATTAGACGTGGGCTGCGAAGATGCAGGTGTCAGTCACAACACCCACGTTTCTACCTGGATTACATCTGCTGCGTGGATGGAGGCCTGTTTGTTAGGATGGACAAGGGTGGTGGGGCAGGGTGCGAAGTGAGATTTGGGTTGAAGTGGAGATGTCGTGAGATATCCAAGTGGCCAGACCCAGGAGACTGTTGGTTGGAACCCAGGACACAGATAAAGTCAGTCTACCTGTCTGTACGTGGGATATTCCAGCAAGGTCGATGGAGGTTGGCAGAGAGATCAGATTCTTCTTTTTTTTTTGTTTTTAAAGTGTTGAGTGCTGGGTGCAGAAGTCCCAGATGCCATAGAGTGAGGTACAGAGTCAGGACCAGTTCTCCACTGAAGAAGCATGGCAGTTTTGTTTTTGTTGTTTTTAAACATACATTTATTTATTTATTTATTTATTTATTGTGATTTTTTTTCAGGCCACCGGGTCTGGGACTTGAACTGTTGTTGGCCATGTGGGAGTCCAGCTCTTCAACCACCACGCTACCTGCTGGCCCTAAGTACTGGTGTTTTGCTGGATGGGTTAGGGTGACTTTTGTTAAAGGTATTTTGCTAACTTGTCTCTGTGTACTCACACAGCAGCACTGTGGATTCAGGGCTTACCCTCAGACCTCTGACCTTAGCTTCTACATTCCTGAGCTATTTTGATTATATTTTAATTACATGGATTTTGTCTTCACATAGGTTTCTCTCTCTCTCTCTAAGACGGACTTGTGAGTGCTCTGTGTCCTTATTTCTTTACTTCTAGTATGTAAAAAAAAAAAAAAAATTAAAGACATTTTTGACATCCGAGTCATGTCTTCTGACATTTGGAATCTTACTGTGGAGAAATCTTGAGGCCCACTCAGTGTTTCCATTTGCACAGGATTTAGAACATTTTTGTTTTGTTTTTATCTACATGCTCATATAGCTCTTTATGTTTTAAATCTTAAATTTGTATTATCTTAGCAGTGTATAGGTAGTGCTGATTATTTTGTATCAGTTTTTCTAGTGTATAGTTGTGCTCTTTCAGTCTTGTTTCAAATCATTCTCCACTGTTTCTCTAGTATATTTTTGAATCTTCTCATTCCTGATAATCACAGTGGTTAAGAACGGACTCTCGAACTGTAAGGGTCTAGGCTCACGTTTCATCTTCTCTGCTTATATCTGACTTTGGGCAAGTTCTCCCATTTTTCCATGTCTCATTCTCTTCAACTGTAAAATATGGATAATAATAGTACTCACCAAACATTGAATGAGTTACTATTGGGTCATCAGAAAAGTCATGATGTATTTTTCTGTATCTTTCTATGCAAAAATGCATCATGACTTTCCCGAGGACACAATGTATGTGAGGCGGTTAGAGCAGTTACGGGCATACCTTAAATGCGCAGTGTTCCTTGCGCACACACATCTATTGAAGGAATGAGCAGCCGAGAACGTGCTGTTGAGGTGGAGACATGCTTCCCGCAGCCATGCGGTTATCTGCGGTTTTCTGTTACTTTTCTGATGGTGTTCAGAACGCCTGTAGCCCACCGCGGCGCTGGAGAGCACAGGCCTCTGCGGTGATGCGGCAGCTCCCTCTTTTCCTTTCCTCTCCAGTTTTCCTCCCGCCCCCTCTCCAGTTTTCCTCCAGCCCTAGCCCACGGCCGAGAATGTGTCCGCCAGGCTTTCCTTTTGTTCACCCCTCCTGCTGTTGGGGTTCTCCACAAAGTCCCCTCCACTCTGGTTCCGTTCACGCCCCAATATTGCCTCCCTGGCGGACGGGTGGTTGGACGTGCAGTTAGGTCTATGATCCTTCCGGGTGGGGACGTCACGTTCTTGTTCACAGTCTGCCAAGCCCTCGTATTCTCCCAGGATTTAACAGATTTTCCAGCTAGGTAAGTAGTGGGTTGAGGTCATAATCATGTCCTCCTTTCATTAAAGATTTTTTTCTTCCTCTCTTTTTGCTTTTGGTGTTGAGGAAGGCCCTAAGTATAGTCACTTTGCTCTCCCGTCTGAACCTGGAAGCGAACACACATCTATTGAAAGAATGAGCAGCCGAGAAGGTCCTGTTCAGGTGGAGACGTGCTTCCCCCAGCCATGCGGCAGGCAGGGTGCCTCTGCAGCAGGTCGGCGCAGACTGGTGTCCTCACTGAGCTTTGGGACTGGGAGGTGCAGATTCTGTGGGGTTGGGGGTTCTTTTGTAACTATATGAAAACTTAGGGTTAACTTTAAAAAACTATACCAAGGGGACCAGTGGATGGTGTAATGGCTACATCGCTGGACTCCCACATAGTTGACCATAGTTCGAATCCCAGACCCAGCAACTTAAACTCTCGCTGGGTGCGTGTGTATGCCTGCCCAAGATCCTGAGAGGAGAATGGAGGAGAAGGGATTATGGTGTGGCTATCCTCCCCACCCCCTGGGGGGGGTGTGATTTCTCATTTGTCTCTGTCTCTCTGTCTCTCCAGTGAGTGCATGCACCCTATAGCAAAAACCTCTCTTCGAAAAATAAATAAATAAATAAATAACTGTCCTAAGGGCAGTTATTGTTTTTACTGGAAGGCCATAAGCACAGGTGCAGAGCAGATGGCGAGGTTTTGAATATGAGCTGCTTCATCTACTAGTTGTGTAATTTGTATAAGTTACTTGCCAGCAAATGGAATAATGGTTAGGATGCTGGACTCCCAAGTGGCTGACTGTGGTTCGAGTCCTTGACCTGGTGACTTGAAACTCACACTGGGCATGTGTGTGTCCAAAATCCTGAGAGAGGAATGGAGGAGAAGGGATTGCAGTGTGGCCATCTGCACTGTGGGGTAATTTCTCCGTATTTTGCTTCCTGTCTCTCTTGTCTCTCCAGTGAGTGCACACACCCTATAGCAAAAATCTCTCAGGGACCAGCAGGTGGTTTGGTGGTTAAGGCGCTGGACACACTCACATGACCGGCCACGGTTTGAGTCCTGAACCTGATGGCTTGCTTTCTCATCTTCTATCTGTGTGTGTGTATCTTGTCAAATTTAAGAAAAAAAAGTAAATGAATAAATAAAATTAAATAATTCTTTAAGAAAACTCTCCCTAAAAATAAAAAAGCTATACCTTCTCACCTATAAAACCATACTAAAAGTAATACCTATCTTGGGCCCAGCAGGTGGTGTAATGGTTATTTCACTGGACTCCCATGTAGTAAACTGTGGTTCGAGTCCTGGACCCGGTGGCTTGAAACTCATGTCTAGCACGTGTGTGCCCAAAATCTCAAGACAAAAAGGGATTGTGGCATGGTCATCTCCCCTGGGGTGGGGGTGATTTCTTGCTTTCTGTCTCTCTGGCGAGTGCATGTTCCCTATAGCAAAAATCTCTCTTAAAAAAATAATAATACTTGTCTCATAGAATTGTTGTTATAATTAAATGAATTAATGAACACAAAGTACTTAAGGCTAAGATTGTACATACTCAAAACTACTCAAGTGTAAGCCATTATTGTCTCGATTCCAATGGTTAATCATTATTCCTATCATGGATAATAGTGACATATTTAGAGCAGTCTGCATGGCATAATTTTTGACTACCAAATGTAACTGGAATCTTTCAAGTGTTCTTCAACTCGCCATTCTTCCCAAAGGAGGATTTTTCAGGGAGGCTGACCCCAGGAAATATGGAACAGCTTACTGTATTGTTCTTCTGTAATTTATGTTTATTCTAGTCAGTTCATCTCTTCATGTCCACGTTCAACAGAATGGCCTTTCTCTCATGAATTAAGAAACCCTTGTTCTGATGGTGAGCCCATTTAAATGGGAATTTAAACACGGATGTGAAATGAAGCAGGGGTCCAGCTGCAGGGACAGGGGTGTTCACTGCTCCGTCATGCTGGAGCCATATGGAAGACGGGTTCCGTGGCCTGGGCTGACCCATATGTGCTGCAAGTGTATGCATCCCGGGTGGCTAGGAAGGTGGTGGGGTATCAATGGGGTGACACCCTGTTGTGTGTTACCACCCCCCACACACAACAGAAACCTTTTTAAAAAGCTGGGTTCCCTTAACGAGGGAGCTAGCCATTCACCACCCTCCTCCCTCCTAGGGTAGAATTTTTTCAAGGACTATGTCGTTCTATCTAGCAGGGTCTTCCTGTCTTGGGCAGTAGACCAGCACAAAGGCCACATTGAGTGAGCTGCCGGGGAAGCCCTTTTTCCTTCTCTGGCCTGTAAATGCTGTTCTGTCTCTGTGAAAAGCCCTGACATCAGCTCTTGGAAAAATCCAAATACTTGTGTAAGAACAGGGCTGAAGCACTTGCCTGGGCAGAGGCTAATGGCTGGGCCGTAGTTCTCAGTTTACCAAATGCTTCTCATAGTTTGCCTTAAAAAAATTAAATCTATGTGTTTTGGAAATTACCTAGAGAAATTAGGGTAGAAAGGTCAGGTTAGCCACTCCCCCCGCCCCCCCATTCTTTACTGATTTCTTTTACTCTTTTTTCTAACTCCGCCTTCAAGATAATGTGTGGTTTTTGCTTGAGAGAAAGAATACGTCAGCCTACAAACTCTGCATTGCACCCTCCACAAAATCTATGTGTTTTGGAAATTACCTAGAGAAATTAGGGTAGAAAGGTCAGGTTAGCCACTCCCCCCGCCCCCCCATTCTTTACTGATTTCTTCTTCTTTTACTCTTTTTTCTAACTCCGCCTTCAAGATAATGTGTGGTTTTTGCTTGAGAGAAAGAATACGTCAGCCTACAAACTCTGCATTGCACCCTCCACATCTGAGATGCTCCTCAGTATTATGACATCTGGGCAGAATAGGTTGCGACTGTGAACACGGACGGAAGTTGATTTCCGTACTGTTCACATCCGCAGAACACGAGCGTGTACTCCTTCGCCCCAGAGCTCGCACATAAACCATGCTGCAGCCTAAAACGCTCCAGTGCTTCTCCACGATGTTGTGAAGAGTCGAAACTCGTCACCATGGTGCGCATTCTCACATTTTCTGGTCCCTGCCCACCTCTGTTGAGTCCCAGGCAGTACTGCTTTCTTGGTCGTTGTCCACACTCCAGCCACAGTGGACTTTGTGTTGCTCAAATACACTAAGCCGCTTATCTCCTTGTGACCCTTTGTTTGCCTGTAGCTCCTTGACCCCCATCTGGTCTGAGCACAAATGCTTCAGAAGTCTTCTTTGAATACCCTACATTAACCCACTTAGTCCCAGCCCATCTATTTTCTCATACCAGTTACTGCTGTGTGAAATTCAGTGGTACAATGATTTGTGTAGTCTGTCTTCCTTTAGAATATACACTTCTTGAGAGCAGGTGCCGCATCGGTTCCCTGAGCTAACGCGGTCTAGGACAGGACGTGGTTCAGGTTGGTGATGGTGTAACTCAGGGTGCACGTGGCTGCCTGGAACAGGAAGCCTCAATCAAACAGACTTACGCAGTGACACATGTACTCAGGTGAAAAAGAAGCCTGAGGATAGGCTTTCGGGATCTTTGATTTAGTGGCTTAACTATGTCAGGGCACCCAGTGCTTTCCGTTTTTCCATCTTAAGGTAGTCCTTTAGGGTGCATGCCAATTAACAACCCAGGCTGCTGGTTTTCTCATTCATCCAGTGAGAGGAAAAAGAAATCTCATAGGTTTTTTCTTTCCTTTTATTTTTTAAAGAATTATTTTGTTTATTTAGTCCCCCCCCCCAACATGAGTTTTGCCAGAGAAAAACAGAGAGAGAGACAGTGAGAGAGAGAGAGTAAGAAAGCAAGCTGCCAGGTCCAGGACTCGAACCATGGTCGGCCATGTGGGAATTCAGCACCTTAACCACCATGCCACCTGCTGCCCTCCCTCCCCATAGGTCCTTTCTTAAGAGTGAGAAACATACCCCTAGTGATCTTTGCTGTTCTCACTGCTATCCTCTTTCTGAACTAGGCAGTTACCTAAGAATGGAATTACTATTAGGGCCAGAAAGGCCCAGGATGGTCGCTGCAGATGGGACTGACTTCTGGATCATCTGGGCTCTAGGGGAAGTAGGTGATGGAATAACTGAGTACGGTTGGAGTTCCTTCAGAAGGAATGCTGTGGTTTCTAAACTGGGAATAACTTATGTCTTCTACAGCCCCTAATAACAATTTTTGCATGAATGAATTCATGCAGTAGACATGTATTAAATTGTTAAGTATATTCTCAGCACTATACTGAGTTATTGGAATACAGAATTGAATAGAACTGGTCCTTGCTCCAGTTAATTTAAGATCTTGGGAGATTTAGAGAAGTTAACAGAATATTAAAATTGTTTTAGAAATAAGTTGATTAAAATGATCAAAAGGAGGCAGAAAAAGAGAAAAGGGAAATGAACAGATGAGTCAAAACACAGAGCAAGATGAAGACTTAAATTTATTCACATAAGTCTTCATATAAGGGTAAATGGTCTAATAGGAAGAGATCCAATTTAAGGAAGAAATCCTCAGATTAAATGAAATAGCAAATCCCAACTGTATACTACCTGCAAGAAACACACCTTAAAAATAAAGATACATGTAGTTTTAAAGGATGGGGAAAGATATTCCATGCTAACACTAACCAAAGGAAAGCTTGAGTGACTGCAATAATATCAGGCAAAGATTTAAGAGCACAGAATATTGCTAGGGATAAAGAAAGTCATTTCATAGTGATAAAAGGGTCAATTTAAAAAGAAGACGTAGCCTTTCTAAACATTTATGCACCTAATAACAGAGGTTCAAAAATCATGAAACAAAAACTGACATAGCTACAAATAAACAAATCCACATCATCAGCATCCCTCTCTCAATTTCCATATCCCTTGCTCAGTAACTGGTAAGGAAAAAAAAAAAAAGAAATCAGCAAGGATGTAGAATATTTAAACAATTCGAATATTTAAATAATCGGCTAATTTGACCTAGTTGAATTTTTTTTTTTTTTTTGGAGAGGTTTTTGCTATAGGGCGCATGCGCTCGCCAGAAAGACAGAGAGAGACAGAGAGACAGAAAGCGAGAACACACCCCCAATGGGGGATGGCCACGCCACAATCCCTTCTCCTCTATTCTCCTCTCAGGATCTTGGGCATGCATGCACATGCGCCCAGCGTGAGTTTTAAGCCACCGGGTCCGGGACGCGAACCACGGTCGACTGTGGGAGTCCAGCAACATAGCCATTACGCCCTCCCCCACTTTTTTTTTTTTTTTTTTGCAAGTCCTCATGGAACATTTACCAAGATAGACCATATTCTGGGCTATAAACTACATTTCAGTAAATGAAAAGGATTTAGTTCTGGGACCGTTGATGGCGTGGTAGTTGCGTTGCTATGCTGGTGTCGACTCCCACATAGTCGACTGCAGTTCGAGTCCTGGACCTGGTGACTTAAAACTCTTATCTCGCGCAAGTGCATGTGTACCCAAAATCTTGGGAGGACAATGGAAGAGAAGGGATTGCAGTGAGGCCATCCCTTCTCAGGGGGTGATTTCTTGCTTTCTGTCTCTCTTGGTCTCTCCAGTGAGTGCACACACTCTATGGCAAAAATCTCTCTTTTGAAAAAAAAAAAAAAAGGTTTAGGACATACAAAGTATTTTCTGATCATTATAGAATTACATTAAAAATCAGTAAATGAAGATTTCTAAAAAAAAAGAAACAAGGAAACAAGTCCGGCCAGTAGGTGGAGTGGTGGTTAAGAGTGCTGGACTCCTACTTGGCCAACTGCGGTTTGAATCCCAGACCTGGCAGCTTTCTCTCTCTCTCTCTCTCTCTCTCTCTCTCTCTCTCTCTCTTTCTGCCCCTCTCTCGCTCTCTCTCTCTCATTCTGCCCCTCTCTGGTCAAATTAAAATAAGTAATAAGTAAATAAAGTTAAATAATTCTTAAAAAGAAGTAACAAGTCTAAATATTTAGAAATTAAACAACACAAATTCACGTAACTCATAGGTCAAAAAACAAACCAAAAGGGAAATGGGAATGTAGTTTGTGTTTGATGAAAATGAAAACATGGCATAACAGATTTTGTGGGATGTCGCTAAAGCATCACTTAGAAATGTATAGCATTAAACACCTATTAGGAAAGAAGAAAGGTATAAAATCAATGACATTGACTTTCATTTTAAGAAACTAGAAAAATAAGAACAAATTAAATTGAGCAGAAGAGCAATCAAGAAGATTAGAACAAGAGTCAGTGAAGTAGAAAACAGAAACAATAGAGAAAATTAAAAGCTGGTTCTTTTGAGAAGATTAATAATAAATTTGTTCAATCTTCTAACAAGGCTAATCAGGAATGAAAGAGAGAAGACAAACATTACCAATATCAGGAATGAAAGAGCTGGCATCATTTTAAATTATACACATAATTAAAGGATGGTGAGGGAGCATTATGAATAGTTTTACACCATAAATTCAACAATATAGATGAAATTCATGGTTGGGAATTTTTACATACACGCATGTTGTGTATATATACAATATATAGAAATATAATATTTACATAAAAATGGGGAAAATATAAAATATATACACTGTGCATGTGTGTCTAATGACCAGGTATGTGTGTGTGAGAGAGAGAGAGTGACCGGGTGGGGTTCCAGGAGCGCAATCCTGGTTTAATATTGAAAAATCAGGTAATATAAGTAAATGGATGATAGGCGGCAGGAACTATCAGTAGGTTTCTCACTCTCAGGGAGGTAAGCAAGAGAAGACTGGCATGAGTCCTGTGTCACTGGGTTAGACTGGCGATACCAGTATGAACTCATGTCTAGCTAGATGGGTGGATGATCAGGTACAGTACACCAGTCATTGTGCCCGTGTGTTTCCTAGCTCGTCTGCCGAGTGGACCCAGATGAGTGACATGCAAGTAGCAGTGTGTACACCCGGCTCCCAGATCTTGGTTTCTCAATATCAAGGTCCAGACACATAACTCCTTGGGAAGACGGTTGAGTCTAGGGCTGGAGTAGGAAACACAAGATGAGGCTAGAGCACCTTGCCGTGCAGAAGGGTAGAGACTGGACAAGAGGAAACAGGTGGTCCCCTAAAAGAACTCTCAGTGGCTGAACCTGTAACAATTTGAGCAGGAAAATAAAGTGGTATTGGGTTAGAACTCAAAGTATAAAAGAAATACACATGAGTCCATACCGATACTAATGGGAACATCAATACACAGACAAGAAAATGTAAATCTTCCTTAAAGACGGTCTGTGTGTCAATAGATCCCTCCTGCTCCAGATGTGCTTAACCCTGCCAACTCCTAGTATGGGCTGGACTTGGTGATTTGCTTCTCAAGAAGGAAGTATGGCAAGGGGAAAGCTGTAATTTATAGGGAAGATCCTGGCAAACACTACCCTAACCAAATGACCAATCTTAGCATCATGAGTGATAAGTCATATTGATATTATGTATCCTCCAATAGTTGATAAAAAGGACACTTCACCTCTGTGTATTCCAAAAATAGTTCCACACATCTGTGGACAATTGATTGTCAACAAAAGTACAAAGGCAATTCAGTGGAGAAAGGATAGTCTTTTTTAACAAATTGGGCTGGAATAATTAGATACCTGTGTGCAAAAAAATAAACTTCTATTGACATTTCACAGTCTGTCCAAAAATTATTACAAAATATATCATAGACCTGGAAATAAAATAGAAAGTTGTAACAGTTTTAGAAGAAAATCTGAGGAAAAATCTTTGTGACTTTGGATTAGGCAAAGATTTCTTAGCTATGACACGTACTATACAAAAACCCAATTTCCAAATAAGGTAATACTCCCAAGTAGTAGGGGTTAGAAATTCAACATATCTTTTGAGGAGGATTTAATTCAACTCAAAACAAGTGTAATTGTTCCCAATTTATGATTGCTTTCATATTTAATGCAGGGAAACTGAGAATCTTATACACTTGGCGTTCTTACCTACTGCATAAGAAAGGCACAGTCTTTATCTTGTTCACTCTTGGAAGTGTTGATATGATTAGTTAAACAAATTCATCTGAAAATATTATGAATTAGTTTTAGTAGTTGGGCATTCGTTCAGTATAACCACTCTTAGGTGGATTCCTGGAATTTGTTTGTTTTTACTTTTATTATTAATTTTCGATTGTAGAGCTGCATGCACATGAACTCACCAGAGAGGGATAAAGCACCCCCGCCACACACATACACTCAGGGCATGGTCATGCTTTCTCCTCTGTGTTTCTGTCCTATCAGGATTTGGGGCACAGAAACATGCACCTGGCGTGGTTTTTTGTTTATTTTTGTTTTGTTTGTCATAGGACATGTGCACCTGCCAAAGAAAGACAGAGAAGGTGAGAGAGCGAGCAAGTGAGAAATCACCCTCCAGGGGAATGGCCATGCCACAATCCCTACAGTCTCATTTGGTTTTAGGCACACACACACATACCCAGAATGATTCTCTCTCTCTCTCTCTCTCTCTCTCTCTCTCTCTCTTTCTTTCTCTCTCCTTCTTTTTTTTTTTAAGAGGTTTTTGCCATAGGGTACGTGCGCTCTCCAGAAAGACAGACAGAAAGTGAGAAATCACCTCCCAGGGTGATGGCCACACCACAATCCCTTCTCCTCCATTCTCCTCTCGGGATCTTGGGCACACATGCACACACACCCAGCGTGAGTCTAAGTCACCGGGTCCGGGACTCAAACTGTGGTCGATTACATGGGAGTTCAGCAACTTAGTCATTACGCTAAATGTTGGTCCCCCCAGAATGATTTTCAAGCTTTGGGACTCGAACCACAGTTGGCTCTGTGGGAGTCCAGCACCTTAAACACTATGTCACCTGCTGGCCCCGAACCTGACGTTACTTAAGCCACCAGAGCAGAGATTCGAACTACAGTTGGCATGTGGGATACAGCTGCCTTACACCCTGGGTCTGGCCCTCTTTTCACTTTGCAAAGAAGAACGTCTCTCTCACTCTGTGTTGCACCCTGTAACTTGGGCACCAAAGTGAAGTTACTCTGGTCCTTTGCCTTATGACGGCTGTTTCCAAAACAGCTCCAGCTTCTGCTATTTTTTCCCTGAAGGATAGATGTGAGTCCCTGGAGTTGAACTGGGGACCAGGATGTTCTCTCTTTTCTGTTTACCTAGGACCTGCCCAAACTCCTCTTATCTCTAGTCCAAACTCCCATGTGGATTCCTTACTATAAATGAATTCTTCCTAGGGGAGAAATGAAGGGGGAGTGTAGAACTTGAGTTATCAGGATATTTATTACAACATTGTTTATTATGGTGAAAAACTGCACCCAGCCTAAATATTTACAGAAAGGAATTAGCTGAATTAATTAAATAGCTGTATCACAAGACAGTTAGCAGTTATCAAAAGTGATTTAGAGGGGCTGGCAGGTTGCGCTGTTGTAGGGCATGAGACTCCCACATGGCTGATGACGGTTCGAGTCCCAGACCTGGTGGCTTGCTTTCGCACTTTCTCTCTCTCTGTGTCAAATGAAAAAATAATAAATAAATTTTTAAAAATGATTTAGAACTCTTTATTCCTTCGGATTTTTTAGAGAGAGTTTTGTTGTGTGTTTGTTTGTTTGTTTGCTTTAGGGTGTGTGCATTTAGTGGAGAGACAAAGATAGAGAGGCAGAGAATAAGAAATCATCCCCCCAGAGGAGATGGGCATACCACAATACCTTCTCCTCCATCCTCCTCTGGAGATTTTGGGCTTGGGATCAGCAGTTGACATAATGGCTATGTCGCTGGGCTCCCACGTAGTCGACTATGGTTCGAGTCCCGGACCCGGTGACTTAAACTCACACTGGGCATATGTGCGTGCGTGCCCAAGATCCTGAGAGGAGAATGGAGGAGAAGGGATTGCAGTGTGGCCATCCCCCCTGGGGACTGATTTCTCACTTTCTGTCTCTCTGTCTCTGTCTGTCTTTCTGGTGAGAGCACATACCCTATAGCCAAAACCTCTCCAAAAAAAATAAAAAAGATTTTGGGCTTGCACATGCATGCACCTAGCGTTAGTTTGAAGCCTCCAGGTCCAGGACTCAAACCACGGTTGACCGTGTGCGAGCCCAGTGATGCAACCACTGTGCCATCTGCTTGTCCTAGAAATCTGTTTTTCAAATCTTTAACCTATTTAGGAGTTCAATATATAAAGTAAACAAAAACCAGGCAGCTCTGATGTACGAGGATCCTGGAACCCCACCTCCTCAGTCTGTCTGTGAGGGACTCTTTGAATGCCTAGGGATTTTGCGGAGCACAATTTAAAACCAGAGTAGTAGTGAAATATTTAGTGATAAAAAATACGTTGATGGTGGGGGCTGGCAGGTAGCATGGAGGTTGAGGCGCTGGCTTCCCACATGGTCAACCATGGTTCAAGTCCTGGACCTGGTGGCTTGCTTCCTCACTTTCTCTCTCTCTGTTTCTCTTTGGTCATATTGAAAAGTGAAAATAATAAATAAAATAAATAATTCTTTTAAAAAGTTGATGGTATACGTTAACATTACCAAACAATATGTCCACTATGCTTAATTTTTTTTTTTGAGAGGTTTTTGCTATAGGGCGTGTGCTCTCACCAGAAAGACAGAAAGAGACAGAGAGACAGAAAGAGAGAATTCACCCCCTAGGGGGATGGCCACGCCACAATCCCTTCTCCTCCATTCTCCTCTTGGGATATTGGACATGCACGCACACGCACCCAGCGTGAGTTTAAGCCACCGGGTCCTGGACTTGAACCACGAGAGTCCAGTGACATAGCCATTATACCAATTGCTGGACCCAAAAATTTTTTAATTTTTGTAAAAAAAAAATTTATACACTGACTAGAGAAATCTATCTCTGTATTAAGAAAAGATGGGGGGACATATACATACAAAACACTGGTATTGAGATTATGGATGATTTTTATTCTTTTGTCTTTTTAATACTAATAATTTAATTTTACTTATTATTTTTACATTTTCTATAGGGCAAATGCACCCACCAGAGAGAGACAGAGAGAGAAAGTGAGAAAGCAAGCCCCCAGGCTTGAGGCTCAAACCATGGTCGGCCATGCGGGAGTCCAACACCTTAACCACCAGGGCACCTACTGCTGGCCTCTCTTTCGTCTTTCATTTTCAAAATTTTAGACTCGTACTTCTGTGAATAAAGAAAAGAGAGGGAGTCCTTTGTATTACAAAGATAAGGAACCATAGCTTTATGGTAATGCTTTCCATGTTTACATTTTGGCAAGATAAGTGTCTCTCATTCCTTAATCCCTTTGGAAAGAGAAACTATCCCGAAAATGTTATAGAAAAGAATATTAGGAGCAGATTAATTTGCAAATGATCAGTGTCACTAGTCCTGTGAGTTAAGTATATGAGGATAAGGCACATTTTTAGCACTGAAGAGAGAAAACAGAACTACATTTCCGTCATGGATTGAACTTTGTAGAGCAGTAGGTCCCAGTTCTGGGTGGCTGTGAGAGGAATGCCAATCATTAAAGCACCCCTCCCCTCCAGCGGTCCAGACTCAGTGCAGTGTGAGTTGCCGTTGCTGCTAAGAGTTAGAATTCCTTTGT
Organism: Tupaia belangeri chinensis; assembly: GCF_000334495.1. NCBI lineage: Eukaryota > Metazoa > Chordata > Mammalia > Scandentia > Tupaiidae > Tupaia > Tupaia belangeri. The sequence goes on from NW_006159725.1 coordinate 332,412, forward strand.
TTTGGGAAGACAAACTTTTGTAGAAGAACGTGCGGCATGACATGAATACAGCTCATTTTCTCATCTTTTCCCCATAAAATCAGAGAGAGTTGTCCTACGTGGTGGTTCGAAAGTCTGGGCAATTCAGATGTGACAGCAGAAAGTGTGGTCTCTGTGGGTAGTTGGTTCTGACTGAGGGATTATTCATAGCTCATACCAGAACCAGAACATCTATGAAGAGAGATCAGGAATTTCTGTATTACAAAGCCAGAAATGTCATGAGAGCATGTGTTATACATTAGGTTGTCGGGACAGTCGTGATGTATTTTTCTGTTTGTTTTGTTGTTGTTTTTTGTGTGTGTGCAAAAATGCATCCTGACTTTCCCAACAACCCAGTATATAGCTTATAAAAATATTTTTCATGAAAAGAAATCCTCAGGAGAAAATAATAAAACACTTTCTGAAGATTTGGAAGGTGTATTGTGGTGAAGATTGAATCTTAATGATGTTGGTTACGATCAATCATTTTACTTTTATCTTTTTTTTTTTTTGAGAGATTTTCACTGTAGGGCGTGTGCGCTCGCCAGACAGACAGAGAGAGACATAGCGACAGAAAGCAAGAAATCACCCCCCAGGGGGGATGGTCACGCCGCAATCCCTTCTCCTCCATTCTCCTCTTGGGATCTTGGGCACGCACGCACACGCGCCCGGCGTGAGTTTTAAGCCACTGGGTCCGAGACACGAACCGCGGTCGACTACGTGGGAGTCCAGCGACATAGCCATTACGCTAACTGCTGGTTCCCTTTTATCTTTTTTTTTTAAAGTTAATAAAAAGCAACGGCAACTCACACTGCACTGAGTCTGGACCACTGGAGGGGAGGGGTGCTTTAATGATTGGCATTCCTCTCACAGCCACCCAGAATTGGGACTTACTGCTCTACAAAGTTCAATCCATGACGGAAATTTAGTCCTGTTTTCTCTCTTCAGTGCTAAAAATGTGCCTTATCCTCATATACTTAACTCACAGGACTAGTGACACTGATCATTTGCAAATTAATTTTATTTTAGAATAATTTTATTTCACTTTACTTACTTATTTTAATTTGACTAGAGAGGGGCAGAGTGAGAGAGAGAGGGAAAGTGAGAAAGCAAGCCACCAGGTCTGGGACTCGAACCACAGTTGGCCATGTGAGAGTCTAGTGCCCTTAACCACCCCACCACCTGCCGGCCCCTAGTTTTCTATCTTTACATTTTATAGTCATAGTCTCCAAATAGAAATACACTTGCAAGAAAAGAATACGGCTTACATAAATTTAAGGATATATAACCCAAAGACTTCATCGTAATATATTTCTTATTTGAGTGAAAAACATTCTAAATAGAAAACACAAAAACCTTATTCTATTAGAATTTTACCTGGAAAATGTGACGCTTTCATTTTTCCACAACAAATGAGATCTATTTTGGTTTACAAGAAAATGGTGAACATTTTTCGGGCACGTGGGAACTAAGTTTATACCGTCCTGTTCTCTGTGCTGCCTGGGGTTTGGGAGCACGTCCTTGTCTACTCAACTTCATGGTACAGGATGACTGATTCATTTTCTAGGTGAATGCTTACCCACTCCACCCCTGAAAGTCATGAATAATGTCTGATTGGGGTTGGTACAGCCTTTGGT